>NC_061815.1:15691439-15998712 GCF_021462225.1 Girardinichthys multiradiatus | reverse complement strand
AAATGTGTAGGGACTGCATAGTTTTATCTCATCTATTGCATGTAATGTGAAAGACAAAATAAATCTATATGTGTCTAAATCATTTATCTAAACAACGTTTCTTTCATATAACATGACCATGACCACTGGCAGGGCTCCAAGATGCTGATCCAACATGCTCTAAACAGAAATCTATACATGCATTGATACATACAGGGGTTGGACAATGAAACTGAAACACCTGGTTTTAGACCACAATAATTTATTAGTATGGTGTAAGGCCTCCTTTTGCGGCCAATACAGCATCAATTTGTCTTGGGAATGACATATACAAGTCCTGCACAGTGGTCAGAGGGATTTTAAGCCATTCTTCTTGCAGGATAGTGGCCAGGTCACTACATGATACTGGTGAAGGAAAACGTTTCCTGACTCACTCCTCCAAAACACCCCAAAGTGGCTCAATAATATTTAGATCTGGTAACTGTGCAGGCCATGGGAGATGTTCAACTTCACTTTCATGTTCATCAAACCAATCTTTCACCAGTCTTGCTGTGTGTATTGGTGCATTGTCATCCTGATACACGGCACCGCCTTCAGGATACAATGTTTGAACCATTGGATGCACATGGTCCTCAAGAATGGTTCGGTAGTCCTTGGCAGTGAGGCGCCCATCTAGTATTGGGCCAAGGGAATGCCATGATATGGCAGCCCAAACCATCAGTGATCCACCCCATGCTTCACTCTGGGCATGCAACAGTCTGGGTGGTACGCTTCTTTGGGGCTTCTCCACACCGTAACTCTCCTGGATGTGGGGAAAACAGTAAAGGTGGACTCATCAGAGAACAATACATATTTCACATTGTCCACAGCCCAAGATTTGCGCTCCTTGCACCATTGAAACCAACGTTTGGCAATGGCATGAGTGACCAAAGGTTTGGCTATAGCAGCCTGGCCATGTATATTGACCCTGTGGAGCTCCCGACGGACAGTTCTGGTGGAAACAGGAGAGTTGAGGTGCACATTTAATTCTGCCATGATTTGGGCAGCCGTGGTTTTATGTTTTTTGGATACAATCCGGGTTAGCACCCGAACATCCCTTTCAGACAGCTTCTTCTTGCGTCCACAGTTAATCCTGTTGTGGTTCGTCCTTCAGAATCAGAATCAGCTTCTTGGTGGTATGCTGACATTACCCTGGATACCGTGGCTCTTGATACATCACAAATACTTTCTGTCTTGTTCACAGATGCGCCAGCAAGAGGTGCACCAACAATCTGTCCTCTTTTGAACTCTGGTATGTCACTCATAATGTTGTGTGCATTTACATATTTTGAGCAAAGCTGTGCTCTTACCCTGCTAATTGAACCTTCACACTCTGCTCTTATTGGTACAATGTGCAATCAATGAAGACTGGCTACCAGGCTGGTCCAATTTAGCCATGAAACCTCCCACACTAAAATGACAGGTGTTTCAGTTTCATTGTCCAACCCCTGTACATACATGCTTACATTTAAGTTAGAACGTTGTGCATCACATAAAATTAATTTATTTGTGTGCAAATCCTTAGTGCTAATTATATATATATTTCTCGGTGACAGCTTTGTAATTCCACACTGCCATAATGTTAGTAGACATGTTTAATGGGGGAGTGGTTGTAAAAGTGGACCAATCTGCATATTAAATAAGCCCTCCATAAACAGACCTTTTAGTTTGTATTGAGATTCCAGTGATTTTCAGTGAGGAGCAGATAGTCCTAATAGAGGTGTATATTGGGCCACCACCTGTCTGTTAGTATGGCTTTGTGATTGATAGGAGGAGACATGCACCATTTACTGGCCAAACTGGAACTAGACGGAATCTCCATCTTCTTTTTCAAAGCAGTCAAGAGTGGCTTCCATAGGGTTTTCCATAGGGTTACGATCTGGTAAATCCGACATCAGGCACAAAGAAAAAAACACGCAAACAGTACTTTATGTTGCACACAAAACACCTGCATGCACACTTGGACAGTAAATGAGAATGGGTCAGACATATCCCAAGGTACATAAATTGGTATGTAAATGCAGTTTACTTACCACTTTTGGGTTATCTCACCCAAGCACATTCAGTTGTAAAACGTTTCATATTTGCTAAGCAGACACTTAATGTAACATAAACCTTGGTCCAAGAAATTCCAAGAATCCAATAAACAAACAAAGACTCTTAGCCATGACTTTGCATGAGATAATTTTGATATTCTTAAGTGGGGGATTTGAGAGGTCATTGTATATAGTCTGTATTTTACCTGCACTACTCAACTGTCAGAAAAAAACAAATTTGAGGAATTTGGGAGAAATTGTCAAGGATGAATGAAGCCAACAACTTATCTGAATATTTTTTGCAATCAAAGACTATTCAAAACACTAAAGGTTTTAGAGCATATGAGGTAAACCTAACTTTTAACATCAAATTAGGTTTCCATCAAATAGTTATGTTGACTGGTAGCTCATAACATGGTACATTTTGCAAGGAGTATTTCTTACTTTAATATATACATCGTTTCTCTTTTCAAGATGTTTTTTATTTCGAAAACATCCAAAGAAAGGCTGTCACACAGTTTTTGAACCAGGAAGGCTGTGAAAAAAATTCATAGCCTGTGCATGGCAACTCAAAGATGTCATACATATTGTGCAAATGTTGCAACAGTGACTAAATAACAAAATTGCATAATTTCATGCTACTTTATGCAGACACTCTATCACTACTCATGAAGGTTTACTCACCTTGTCATCCCAACTCTAGCAGAAGAGCCTCTCTGATTAAGGTAATGGTAATTTGGCTCATTATGGGAATTCATAGTCATGAACTTGTGCCCTCAAGATAGTAAGCTGACCATCTGGAAAGAAAATACCATGAGACGTGACGTCATGGTAAAAATCAACCTCACACAGTAGAATTACATACACCCCACACACCCATATACATGCACTCTGCAAGGTGTGAGCACCATTAAAAGTCATTTACATTCTTCAAGAATGTGACAGGCCCCACAAAGCATACATGGTAAGATAGGAAACAGTGTGGCAGAAATGCTGCTGTTGTCTGCTGCTGGTAAGACACTGAGCCCTGAAGATTACCACACAGAACCCCACTCCCAAAAATCTGAACCATCCATGTAAAATCTTTTTTATGTGTATATGTTTTTGCAGGGAAGCTGATGAAACTGCTAATTATCTAATGCCTGCTGTCCTTATTCTAAAAAGATTAAGTTTTAGTCTACAACTGTAATGTGTCATGAAGTCATACTTGTTTTATTAAGCTCTCACGAAACTCTTAACGCACTGCTTGGCAGAAGCCCTGCTGTCCTTGCCAGGCCAGTGGGACCAGGTGCCAAAGATAAATTTTGCCTCCTCTCTGCTAATTTGATTTCTGTTGAGGCACATGAAATGCAAATTAATTGAGATCATGTCGATAATACCTTGCTTTATTAACCTTGTATGTATATATATAACATCTGAATAATCCTTCTGTCACTTTCTTGGATTAAATAAATCAAAGTTTTCTTTTAGGAATCCATCATCCTGCATCCTGTTACAATTTGTGTTCAGTTGTTGAAGGCAGTGTTTCGTTGTATTCGGTTTATTAATTTTATTGCCACATTTACTTTATTGCAACTGTCAATTATGCAGTATGACACAGAAGAGGTGCCAAACAGTTTTTCACTCAGTACCAGTAGCTATATGAAATAAATGTCAAGGAATTTAGACTTATGTTCTTAAGAAACAAGGATGAGCAGAAATTGGTAAATGTTCACAATGAGAGCTAAATTAATTTATTTTTAGCAGAAATCCTTAGTGGTCAGATGTTTTCTTAGGACGATATCTATTTCTGACAGAAATGAACAAATTGTAATGTTTCCCTTCTCATTTTTTAGGAGGCAGGAAAACTGGTATTTGTGAAACTCCGTTCTTTATATGTACCTGGTTGCTGACCTAAACATATTTAGGTTTTACAATGGCCTACAAAATATATGTTTCTAGCTGAAATGTTCTTTGTTCTGCTGGAAAGTGAACCTCTGAATTGGTCTTAAGGTTTTTGCAGTACTGTGATGTGCAGTGTTAATTTTTCATAAAATATTGTATTTAGCTTGTTTGCCAAAAAGTGCAATTTTGATCCCGTATGACCAAAGCACCTTCTTCTACATGTTTTTTTGTGTCCACTACACAGCTTTTGGCAACCTGCAAACTAGATGTGTTACGGTTCTATTTCAACAGTGGCTTTCTTCCTGCCACTCTTTCATAAAGACTGCATTTGTAGAGTGCATAACTAATAGTTGTCCTGATGGCAGATTCTCCTAACGTAGCTATGGATTTATCCAGCTCTAACACAGGCCCTCTTGGCTGATTCTTCGATTATGCTATCCTTGCCCAGTTGTCAGTTTGGTGAACAGCCATGTACATTAGGTCTGCAGTAGTATCATACTGTTTTTATTTTTGGATTATTGTTTGAACAGCACTCTGTAAGATGTTCCAAGCTTTGGATATTCTGTTGTTACCTAAACCTGCTTTAAATTTCTCAAGAACTTTATCATTTGGTCCATCTGGTGTGATGTTTGGTCTTTATGATGCTGTTAATTAACTTATGTTCTTTGACAAACCTAAACAAAATTCAAAACTATGTACACTTTGCCTTCCACTACACAGGTATGCTTTAGTTTGGTTCATTGTATCACATTATAAATGCCAATTACATTTATTGTTGAGAAACAATTTATTGAGACAAAATGTGAAAATAGTCAAGGGTTAAAACACTTTTGTAGGGCACTATAGAATGTGAATAATTACCCTATATCAACATATTTTTACATTTCTACCTGTTAACGTTGTTTATGGTAAATTAACTCTTATTAAAGACAAGTAAAACAAGATGAAATCCTTGGCTATCAGGGTGTAATGTCATGAATTCTTTTTATCCACCTTGCATTCATTCAACACTGGCTCTTCATTTTTCAAGTGGGGCCCTTGCTGATTCCATTGCTCCTTAACATCTGGAGGATCAGAGCATCTTGGAAGGAAACTATAGTGTGTTATAGTAAGTTTAAAACCCACACTTTTTGCTGGCTTGAAAATGCACACACACACTCAAAATGGATCCCTCTTATTGATGGAAGCACACAGGCGGGTTGCTCAAAAGGTTATTTCAATTAAGCTCTGTTAACAGTGCTCAGTGTGCTTATTTGACGACTGAGTGGAATAGATGCTTACTCTTTGTTTTCATTGTTGTGGTTGCTCAAGACTTTAAATATACGGACTGGATCCGAGTCTGAACCACATAAATTTACTGCAAGACTTATGGAGTCCTGTGTTGTCTGTGGTGTCTGAGTTGAACTTACTCATTAATCGTGTGAAGACAGTTGGTCTGGAGACCAATAGGCAATAGGCATTTAAATTACATTTTCACACAATCCTGTTTACATTAGATTTTCCCAGTTTGCTAAAGTACCACACAGGTTGTCTTCTGTATTCACATTCTTTAGTCATGCAATAATCAGCACAACAGTCTTTCAAGATTTTTCTACAATAAGGATAATGTTCGCAACATATGCTCCTGAAGTTACTGCTGTTGTTTGAAATCTCACCTCAGCAGAGTGAGAACAGGATTTTACCCAGCTTGTTATAGTATCTGCCTGGAAATGGTAAGACAGCGAGTAAAAAAAGTGTCAAAATGAATTATACATTTTTTTCAAGACACACATATCATATCTGAATACATTATCACAGTCAGACTATGATTCAGTGTATATTTTTGTGCTTGTACAAATTTAGAAGCTGCATAATATCTGTGCCAGGGAGGCACCTGTGGATAACTGCTATCTTTTTCCAAACATAATAACAAGAAATAGCAGCAGCTGAACTCAGATCTGGGGAAAAGTTAAGGAATATCAAAAGCAATATCTCACAGATGGCCGCAGCTTCCGTTTACATCTGTCTCTTGGTTGCTGTCGCCTGCACAGCCACTTTATTGTAGCACTCAAAGACCACATCGTCTTATGCAAACATTAGCCCTTCTCATTGGGATGAAGAGATTCTTTTTGTATGCCGAATACAGTGTCTTCTGCTTTATTGGAGCATAACCACTGTGGCACAAAGTGATAACGGTGACAACAGCTGTATTGTTGACAGTTAATGATTTTTACTCAAAAGCAGCCTTTTATACTGCCTGTCATCTGACTAAATACTGTTGGTCCAATAAACATATCATTTGCCACCTATAGAGTCAGTATGTCAAAGCTTGCCCCCTCCCCGTGCCTTTTACCACTTCGCTTCCCCGGAGTGAATCTGAAAAGATTAATTGAAAAGAAAAGCAAGTATAGCGTCCGTAGGCAGTGTTACTGTTATTATTATAATTAGCAATTGCAGCATGGCCCACTGTTTCTGTGGCCTGTTAGCTCATGGGCTAAAGCCTCTAATGAGATGGCTGTCGCTTGGTGTCAGCTTCACTGTGAAAGAGCGACGGAAACAAAGCAGAATTTGTTCATCATATTTTAGCTGGTCTGTTTGTGTATTATTTATGTGCCTATGCAAATTGTCATGTCATGCATAGAGCAAAAAAGGGTCCCTGACAGCCTTCACAGGCGGTCAGGAATGAGCAAGGGGGAGACTGGGGACCAAGAATTTTATGGCTTTTTCAGTTAAAGCACCAGATGCAATTTTTTTACTCGTCCTCCTATGTTCTCCCACACAGTGCACTGCAGCAGAATGGTCATAAATTACAGTGACACTTATAAAAACATACAGTCGGATTTATTTTACCAGGAAGACGTAATTACTGCTGGAGCAAACATGACAAATGGGTCCTGCAAGTGTGGATAATTGTGTGGATGAGCACATAGTTACATACAATCTATAAACACTAACACAAGTGAGCCTTAACTAGAAATCAGAAAACATATTGCAAAGAAAAAGCAAAGATCTTGTTAGTGCATTTATCCAAATGTGTTTTCTAGATCACACATTTTCTTGCAGCTCATCAAACTGAGCACATATTCTCTGTGTTTGCAAGTTCACAGCTATTATCGATTTTTTAATTTGATCATTTCACACTAAAAGTTGAAAAGCCTTGCTTTGCGGGACAACATTTCAATTTCATTTCTGTATTTTCCCAATGTAAACCACAGACCTTGATATCCCTCTGCAACACATTTGCAGAATCTGCTGATTTTCAGGGGATGTGTCCTGACAACATACATTTTGTTTTTCTTTTAATGCTTTTAATTGTCATTAATTAAGTGTCAAACGATTATCTAATTACCAAAATGCTAGAGTGTTATCTTAAAATTATTTCCAAAGCTAAAAGAAAGAAAAAAACAAGTCAACAATATTAAATTCTATTTTTAAAATTGCCTTTTTTGGTAAACTGGGTATGGCATATAGTAGCTGTGGGGTGTATCTATGTAGAAGTAAAAGCCAGTGCATAATTGGATCTACTCAAGGGAGGCAATCAAGCAGAAACAAACTGAAATTTTATATTATATTTAAAAGGTGATTTGATGAGGATCATAAAAATGTCTGTAAATTCCTACTCACCACTGTAAAGCTCATGTAGTAAATGGTATATGTATTTTAATTGAAAAACAGATTTGCTTTGAAAATCTTTTTGTTGTATTTGGCAAGTCTCTCTTACTATTTAATATATTATTTTTATCATAGGAATATACACAGAAAAAGTATTGCTACTTTTTCAGCTTTAAGTTAATTTCAAAGCTGCTACGCAAAGGCACAAATTGCATCACTGACAAAGGCTGACATAGCAGCTGCTCTGCTAAAGAATTAATTTCACAAAACTTTAACTCATGTATTTATCCTCATTGCTACTCATTTAGACTAATTCTTGATCTAGTTTGCAGAATAAAAACATTAATGAGATACAGTTTCATTAACAGGCTTTTCTACAAAAAAATGAAAACGTGCAAAAGACTGCAGATTTATTGATGTGTGTAGGTCTCTAATTTATGACTTTATTCTGAATCCCAGACTTGGTAAGTTGTTGCATTATCATTTTGGTTGAGTAGTCATTTTCTTTAGTTCTACAGCACAATTACTTTAAAATTGCACAGACTACTATGTTGCTGCAAATACATAAAAGAGAAACACCTGTTTTAACAAAACTTTAGTCCCCTATACAATAAATACACTATGTGTTTAAATGATGTCCTGGAAAATAAACCATTGCGCAGTGCAAAAGAAATTGGTGGATATTAACATCTTACTCTGTAGTATGTAAATATAGCAATATTACATTACATATTTGCAAAGAACGTAATGCTACATTCAGGTCATGAAACAATACACAATTTTGGGTTCATGCTAAAAAAATCTTTCATGATCCTGGGATTGTTTGTTATTTTGCTGTAGTTTGGCTGGACTGGGGATGGGTCTGAAAGCTGGAAGACACTTGCCCCCAGGATTGGACTTTAAAACCCAAAATCATGACAAAGATGACATTTTGGGTAAAACTAAGGATACATTATTTTATGTTTTCACAAAGGTTTCACGAATCATTAACTGTCTTTTAAGCAGTCTGTGATTTGTTTAGTTAAATATTCCACCTCAGGTTTATCTAGTACTTTATTTTGGTTTTATTACTTGTCAAATTCTCAGGAGTTCCTAATATCATAAATAAAAATGCACTGACCTGTTGTAGACCGTTCTTTTCCAGCCTTAACGCTGCCAAGAGCCAATGAATCCCTCTAATGCCAGTTGTTGGATATTCCACACATATCACAAATCACATTGAAAGCACTTTGCTGCCATCTAACAGTAGAACGTATGTACTTACAATTGTGATTAATTTTGTTAATTCACATACTAAATAACTAAACTTCTATCTTTTTTTGCATGATACATATGTAATTAAACAATTTCTCCTTACTTTCGCAAATGCTTGATGACAAAAACATGAATATGTTGTAAATAAATTCAGACAGTAAGGAAAACTGCTTTTGAGTTCAGTACCAATCAGAAGCATCAAAATCAAAGCCTACTTTACCATTGCTAATGACCATCAACATCATCCTTGCTGTATTTACCCTTGCAGATACCTTGAATCTATTTGCTCACTCTGTCACTGGCTCTTCTTAAATTAAGTACTCGAGAGTTGTTTGTTATCTAGTGTTGTTAGCCAACTGTGTAAAGACAAAAGAGCAACTAAAGACCTACTTTACTTCTTAGGTCAAAGCTTAAACTTCACCCAGCTTAAAGCACACACCTTCATATACAAACTGCTATGGGACCCTAATAATAGCTTAAACCATACCAAACAAATTCACATGGTAACAGCACCTCAATAGTGCTTCTGAAAACAGACTTTATTTTACCTGGAAATATTGTACAAGTTTACCACGAGATCTAGTTACACTCTTACAGTGTTTTTCCAGTTGATCTTTAGCAAAAACCACAGCAGTCAAGGTTAAAATGAATTAATGCATGCCTAAGGTTCATCCTCCACAGTTCACAGCTCCAGCATGAACTATGTCATGCTGTTGGATCATATTTTGTCTGAAATGTGTCATTCATCAATTAGCACTATGCCATCATGTCATTTTCTACCTGGTCTTTACCAGTTACTTGTTTTTCAGTTTTAGTCTCTTCAGTTCTCTTTGCTCACATGAAGGTTTTAACATTATGAAGCTAAATGAATCAGAGATTTTGAATGAAAATCGTTTCATTAGTTTCTAATAGCTGCCACCTTTAAAGTACAAGTTTGGGGCCCTACTTCAATAAAATCTTAATTTCGCTTAAGTACATCAGCTGAGAAAATTATTTCTCACATAAAACAAGGACATCTAAGCCTTACCTGAGCTGCCATTTTGGCCACTTATCTGCACAATTTTTAAGTGACAGGATGCATTAATCTGGAGCAAAAACAACAAAATCAGCGTGCAAAAAAAAAAAAAGCCCAAAATTATATCTGTATTTTTGATAACTAGGGCATATGCCTTCAGCTTGTACTTTAAGATTTTGTTCAAAGATCCCAAAAAAGTTGGTATCACTTTTCACATGATACATGATGCTGCAATCGTAATGTTTGCCAAATTTCCTTGCGGTTGTTTCTGTCATAATTAAAAAGATATAATATTGTTTGCTTGAAAGAACTACAAAATAACAAAATACTCAAAGTGGGGACAAAGAAAATTGTAATTTGTGACACGGATGCTCATAATTTCTTATAAAGAAATGGAGTAAAGCTTTGAGAAAGCCTGCCTTTGATTGAAACAATAATGCCAAGATTCATGGGAAGATGTAAGGAGACTTGATTGGTGGAGAGATCAGTCACATTACCAAAACTGTGCACATTAGAAAAAAATTTTTCTATGAAAGCTGCTACCGTGCAGAAGTGTTTTTTTTCCTTAAGCCATCAGCTGGGAAATTGCTGAGTAAAAAAATAAGTGTGTGTTTCTGTGCACTCACACGCACTCACTGAAGTAGAGAAGGAGACTCAATTAAAAACCAGCTGTGCCCTATTCCTCTGTTAGCCCTCCAGCATGCCCCCCTCCTTTCTCTCAAGTCTTCACCCCCCCATCCCGTCCTCCTCTACTACCCCCCACCTCAAACCTCCTGCTGCTCTGTAAGCCGCCAGTAAGCTGCTAGACTCCCGCTGATCTAATGCTTCCCTCCAAAACACACACATTCACACATGTACGGAGGCACAGACACATACATATGCAGACGTAGGGAGACACACAGGCATGAAACGCGTAGCTTTCCCTCAAACGTTCTCTAAGTGCCCATTGGACCCCCCCCACTCTCCCTTCCTTGTTAATTGATGTAATTTCTCTCGACTTGTGTGCCAACTTAAGCCAACCTCCCTCCTTTCCTCCACCACTGTGTCCCCTGTTCCCTGATCTACCTGTTACCCCTAACAAGCAGAAGTGGCAAAGGGTTGGGTGAGGGATAGTAGGCTGAAAATATAAACTCTGAGATTTTTAATAAGGAGTCAAACAAGCTGATGGACTTGGAAAAAACTGCTGGGAAAATGACCAGAAGCTTGTTAATATGGTTTAAAATCACATTTATTTTGTGGTTAGCGCAGAGACAATTTGGCCAAAGATATTGTTCCCTTAAACCCTTGAGTACTACTTTTGCTTTTGGCTCATCTTGGTAGACTAAAAGCCCATCGTGCGTTAGGTTTCCTTTTAGTCTTTTCTGACTAGTTTGAATAGCTATAATTTATGTTTTATGTCACTGCCCAGCTGAGAAAGGCACAGTTAATGTAGCTTAATAAGGGTGTATCCAGAGGGCAGCAGGAGTGCCTAGCCAGCTAATCAGTGGTAATTCTATAAGTCCAGGTCCTATAATGAGCTAATTTGCATTTTCAGAATTAATCAAATTGATTATGTAATTAACAGCACAATGTATCTTGTTCTCAGTTACAGCAAGCACATGCACAATAACAAACACTGCCTGCTCCAAGAGATACCCATGGAGATTGGAACCATGACTGGTAGTGGTAAATGCATGCAAGAGAAGATACTGCACAAAGTTAATGACATCTTCTCTGAGACAGTGCAGTCTCTGATATTGGAGATGACAGAGTGTTTCCTAGATATAGTGTTGTGGGGCTCAAAGTCCTCTTAGCTGGGGCTTTAAGTAATATGCTTTGATAAGTTATAACGGCTTGTGCTTATATTGACTCATAATGGGGAAAGGTCAGCTCACACATCTCCATGTAAAGCCTTTGACAACTTGCCCCACAACAATTTTTCCCTCGAAAGAGCTCTCGAGCCACACATTTATTTAAGGGTCTAATTTGATGATTCATTAATTATCACAAAAGAGAAGCATGACGGCTGGGAAAAGTAACATTTGGATCTAGGTCAGTTTTTTCTTGATCTATGTTGCCCACCTGGATCATCTGTGGATTATCCTCTGCAGAATCTACCCAAATTAACAAATCTGCAAGTGTGTCTTATGCCTCATCAACAGGAGTTTGATAAATAGCTTACCTGCATCTCCAAGACACAGAATGAAAAGCAAATATGCACACTCTTTCAATTTAGAAGTCATTTTAGAATACCTGATAAAGCAGATTTTTATTTTTGTACTTTGAGAGGAACCTGGAGCATGCAAGAAAACCAATGCAGCCAAGATCCTCAAAATATCATCAGTCTGCAAAAATGTATTTGTTGTGTGTTAGTTGGTGTCAACTAGGGCGAGTCTGTGTGAAGTTTCATCAACAGGGAACAAGGGGTTGGACCGCACCTGCTACTGCTCTGATCTGCTTCGGGAACATGGTAAGCCTAGATTGCGGAATGAGTGGGATGTAGTAATATGATAGAAAGCAAAGACAGCAGCAACAGCACAGCTCATGGGTGCAAGGAAAGCAGTGCAACTTTATGGTCCTTGAGAACATTCAATATGAGAAACATGTTGATCAACAGATTCTTATGCATCTAATAATATCTTGAGGCTGGGGCACAAGAACATTGTGTATTGTATTCACATAGCCATCAAGAGGATTAAGACAGATTCCAGTCAGATATCATTGGGTGTAGGTGAATTGTGCAAGACACATTTTATGCTGGTTTCATTTCAAACCGTTACGTTTTAGGGCCTGCCTGTTTAATTCCACCATCCTAGCTGCATGGTCTGAATCCACACACAACCCTGTGATTTTGCCTGGTCAACTTGTATGATGTAACAGACAAATTTATCTGTAAAAGGTTTACTGCAGAACCATAATCTGAAACGGGTTGATGTCTTTGTGTGGCAACTTGTGTCTCTGGCCCTTTTGTTGGCCAGTAATGCATCAAGACCTGCTGACTACAAGTTCCAGCTACACTTCCCGAGAATAAGTTTTAAAGTTTGCCCACACTGTTTGTACCTTATACATCTAAAGTATTTCCAACTTAACTGTTGGGAACGCCTCACCTCATAAATTTCTGGCTTGATTTTAAACACACAAATAACCAAGTTGCCTTTTAATGTCTCAACTATGCCAACACATAGCTATGTCAAATAACTTCTATCTTTAGTCTTTTGTGTGCATGTCTGCGTGCAGCACAGTAGCTTAACTTCTGAAAAGCAAAAAGGGAAGTTAAAGATAAAAAGGCTAAAATTAGCCACAAGGACTAAGTTTTAAAGTATAACTGTTCAAACATACGTGTTTTGGCACACTTCCCATTACGCACATATAACCTACTCCGGTCTCATACATTTTTATTAGAAAATCAATACTTAATACCTTAATGTTCATGCACCATAAACATTTCCACATTTTTACAAAAAACATCAGTGTATTTTTTGGGAGACTAACACAAAGTATCATTAAACTTGGACATAGAAGGTACTTTTTAATTCAACCTTAATTTTACCAGGAATATCTTATTGAGGTTAAAACCTCTTTTTCAAGGGAGTCCTGGCCAAGATAGACAGCAGCATGTACTACGATACATGATTTAAAAAAATATTCACAGATACAAATAAATACTTGCATTTGTATTTTGCACCTGAGTCAATACTTTGTAGAGCCATGTTTTGCTACAAGTCTTTTAAGCTATGTCTCTATCAACCCTTACATTTAGAGTCTGAAATTTGTGCTTACTCTTTCTTGCAAAATTATTCAAGCTGAGTCAGACTAGATGGAGAGCAGTAGTTTTGAGTCTTACTGTCATGATCTGCCCGTATTTGGGTTTGTGAGTTTGAGTACTGTGTACTTTATCTGCATTGCCATGCTCTGCATTTGCTTTATTTGAGTTCATTCATGTTTATTAGGTTCATTCTGGTGTTTAGGTGTTTTTTTTTTTCCTGGGTTCCTATGTTAGATGTTTTAGTTTCTATTTTCTTATAGATTTGTTTCCTCCCTGTTCATGTTATTTTGGTAGTCTCGTTGTTTACTTGTTTCTGTTCACTTAAATGTTTTCTGTTACCTTGCTGTTCATCTGTGTTAACTAGTCGCTCTCTCTCAGTTGCTTTCTGTGTCTCTTCCACCAGTTGCTTCTGATTCCCTTCTGATTAGCTCCCTTGATTAATTGGTCCGTTCTCCACTCTCTCTCAGTATGTATTCCCTCTAGTTGTCATTGCTCTCCACTGGTTCCCTGTGTGCTATCCTGTTTGCTATATGGCTCCATGTCCATTACCCAGTCTGTACTACCTTTGTAAGACTTTTTTCAGTTTATTATTATAATTTAAAATCTCTACACTCACAATGCTGCTTCCAAGAGCTGTTCTGCACGTTTGTCAGGCAAGAACACAACACATTCTTAATTGGGCTTTTATCCTAACTCAGAAATCGCTAAATTAATGCATGTTAGCTCTGTCTGTTTGTTTAAAATCATTTTCATCCTGCAAGATGAGCCTCCACCCTAGTTTTAAGTTGTTTACAGGCTCTAACAAGTTTTATTTTAAGATTGCTCTGCATTTAGCCTTCTTCCCATCCACACTGACAAGATCTCTGCAGCTCCTCTAGAGTTACCATGGATCTCCCTGCTGATTCTCTGATTAATTTGCTACTTACATTGCCTGTCAGTCTAGGTTTGCAGTTGTGCCATTCTCTTTTTTTTTTTTTTTCAATGACTGAACAGTGCTGTGTGAGGTGTTTAAAGTTTGACATATTTTTTATATAAACTAACCCTGTTTTTAGCTTTGAGAAGCTCTATCCCTGACATGTCTGCTGTGTTCCTTGGTCATCATCATGGCATTTGTTTACTAATGTTCTCCAGATAATCTCTAAAGGTCTTCACAGAAGTCTTTATTTCTTTTTTGTTTTGTTTTTTTATCAAATTGATAAAAACAAGTGAACTCTGGTTAAGTGACCTCCTTAGCCATTATGTTGCGCTGGATTTTATTTATGAGCACTGGGCATAAGGGGGCTTAACACAAATGCAATGTCACACTTTTTTAGATTTTTACTGTAAAAATATTTTTATTATAAATTATCTATACAATAGATAATTTAGAAACCATGCACCGTTTTCCTTTCACATTACAACTTGGTGTTGATCTGTCAAATTAAGTTCGTGGATGTAGTATGACAAAATTTGACAGTTAAAGGTGTATTAATAGGTTTATAAGCCACAGTAACAACACCACAGAACCCTACTTCAACACATCTAAACTATCCCTTTCAAGCTAATCATCAGATGGCTCCCTGTTTATGTTATTGATGTGATTCTTGATATGGTGTGTGGCCCAGAGGACACTTTGGTGCAACTGTGCATCCCTTGACAAACTACATGAGCATGATGAAGGATGGGCACCATAACTCCAAATCAGAGCTGCTTCTTTTTTGCCACTCTGGAACTTTAGAGCAGTTCAGAACACCTCCCCTGATCTGCATTTTTCATCTCATCCAGCACCTGTGTTACCCTCCGGAGATCCACTATTCCTTCTTCTTTCCTTTCACCCTGCTTGCTGGATATAGGCATGCCATCTGGAGGTCTTTCAGATTTTACTTATTATAACCAGATAGCCTTATTTGTCTCAATCAATGAATCGGGAGCATGCAGGGTGATGGATTGTCAAAGTGAGGGAGGAAATGAAAGAGTAAAATAAATAAATAAAGCCAAATGGGGAGAGCTTTAAGTCCCCTGCCAATCCCCAGTTATGCATAAAAATGCTTCTGAAATGAAATCTTTATCAAAAGAGCCACAAGGTTCTCCTTACAAGGTGTTTTCAAATAACCAGGCGTTATTATCATACCTCCATTGGGAAATATGCATTTACAGCTTGGAAAGTGCGAGGCAATGGGGTAACTGCTAACAATGTTTCCCCTAGTTATTGTGCATAATTGCATGCCTCTGTTATTGCACCTTTCTATTGCTGCTAATACAGAGAAAGCCCATTAGGCACTGTGCTAATGTGAGCGGTAGCCTGCAGTGCAGTGGGTGCACTGTTTAAAAAGCGACCACTGTAATGGGAGCTAAGCCATATAAGGAGGGCAATAACACCCAAAGCAGGCGTGTTCAAGCTCTATTAAAGTAAGATTAAACTTTTTCTATTAGGCAGTGCCAAGGCAGCTGCAGTGTCTTAAACTCAAACATGATATATCAGAACTTTTTTGATGTGCCCTAGGCTGGACTTTAACAGCAGTTTACTGAACCAGTAGTAACATCCCTGAGGTTTTTGAGGGCCCTGAAATAGTTTCCTTTGTTTTTAAATAAATGGATAATTTAAAAGGTTCTAAAGAACCTTTACAAGTTCATATTACTGGTATTATTTGCAGGATTTCTATGGATAACTGAAGCGTAACTATTTGAAAATGATGATGTCACAAGCACAAACCTGGCTGTCAACCAACAGCAAGGTTCAAGTGCATGTCCCACACGTCCTTTTTTTGTTGTTTGTGTATTTCAGTGACTGCGCCACACCTTCACACACAGGCTTGATGCTATAATATTTTCCTTTTTTTTTTTTAATGGATGAACACATCTTGAGATATGATCCCGTGTTAAAAATAACCTTTTTTAAAAGGACAGAAAAATAGCTTTTCAAAAAAACTCTATTTTCTGGTGGATAAGACCTAAAAGCCTATATGTTTATGTGTACCCAACTATTAACCCTTGCGGTGGTTGTCAAGCTTTTCATAACAAATCCCACATACTTAAATACCCGGTACTAAGATTTGCAAGTAATGCAATATTGACAGACGTGCCTCGAACTCCTGTCAAGAGTATTTATATTATAAAATCCCAACAACAATCATATCCATTAGCATTACATGATTGGCTAAATGATGCAATTTAGTTATGAGTTCAACTTTTACACAGAATTAGACATTTCCAAGCTTGTAGTTAAAAATTAAGAAAGGTCCCTAGAAGTAGGAATATGAAATGGGGACATTTGATGTTTCCCACTAACTGTGACTTCAAAATCCAACAGCTGCTTTGCACGTTAAACCTATTAAAAGCCATAGTAAAATAAAGACACACACACAGTGTGAGAGGGGTGCTGTTAGGGCCCTCATCGGACCTCTCTGTGGGCCTGAATAATTTTCTTTTTTTCAGTTTTTCTTATCTACTTTAAAATTTTGTATTTATATCAATATAAATTATATTTATTATTTAATTATTTTAAGAAATTAACAAACAGCTCAGTAAGTGTTGGAAGTACCAGCATAACTTTGAAGCAGACAATTTTTGCCAACCAGAATTCATTCTACTCTGTTGCTAGGCAGATTAATTGAGTCTTACCAGCCTGTGACAGCAAAGTCAACCAGTCACCATTTCTCCAAATAAATGGGCTTCACAGTTTTAACATTTATAAGTTCAACCTGCTGTCCAGACCCCCAATCACAACTCAGCCTGTGGGCCAGTGTCCTGCAACGTTTAGATGTGTCTCTGGTCCTCCACACCTGATTTAAATGGCTAAATTCCCTCCCTAGCATGTAGTCAAGCTGTACAGAGCTCTGCTAATGAGTTAGTCATCAAAATCATGTGTGTTAAAGCAGAGACACATCCTAAAGTTGCAGGAACCCGTCTCTTGAGGATTTGAATTTGAAATCCCTGCCTTAGAATAAGGAAGATGCTTAGAGGACAACTTGCCTGTCTAAATATTATGTTTTAATGCACATTTTCAACATTTGGCTAAAAGAAGACATGGCACAGAAGATACTTTGAAGAAAAAAAACTGTTTTGGTTTCTTTTTTTTTCGGAACACCAAACTTTTACGTTTCTAGGGGTTCTGCAGAGGTTAAATGTTTTTCTGATATAAAAACGTTTTCCTGTCTTCACAGGATTTGCTGGAGTGATATGGTGCTGTTTGTCTCTTAGTTACAGACAGGAGCCTACATTAAATGCACCATAAGGAAACAGCTGAAATTTCAAATTTCTTTTTTCTTACACACTGAGCACAATGTGTTTGTCTTGACTATATCATTCTGTACTTTTATCACAAAATGTCTTCTGCACCAAATAACCTTATGTTGTAGCAAAGCAGGTTACACTGCCAAATTTACCAGGTAGGTCACACTAAATGAGTTATCTTCAGAAATGAGAGTAACCAGTGACCATTCTACAGCATAAATCAACTATACCCAGAAAATGAGTTATAAAATCGTTATAGTCAAAATGAAGACTATGAATGATCATAAAAGGAATCATCTAGGCTACTGCATGTAACCAGTGTGATATGACAGAAGTTATTCTTAGATAATTAAAATTAATGAGATTACAAGTCCTGAGAACTGATGTCTGTATTTAGAAATTAAAATACTCTGATTACATCATAATTTTTACACACAGAAGTAGAAAATACAACTTAGCCTACATGTCCCACATTTACTGAACTTTATTACAGGTATTTTTAGTAGCCTAGTGCATGAATTGGAATGGTAATCGGCTCATTTGGCCGTATTTGCAATTAAAAAAAACATGAGTCAAACAGAAGTCAACAGGGACCATTATAGCAAATGTAATACATACATCTATGAGATAGATTTGAATTTATGTATTTATTTTAATTTAATCTAAGACTTAAATTGTAAACATTCTCTTGGCCCCTGGTGGTGACCATAGAAGACATAGCAGGTAAAGGTATGCCATTGATTGGCCTGTTCTGTTTAGATAAAATGGAGGCAAGTGAAGTTTTAACTTTTTCAGGAAGCAAGTATATTCGTTATGTTTGTTTCCTGGATGGTTAGCCGGCCTGTCGGCATGGCCAGGTTCTATCTGACGGTGGAGGGGAGGAGAGAAGAGGTAAGTTGGACCAGCGCAGGTCCAACTCTCCGCTCTGCAAGCAGCCCGTCTCTGTTGAGAGACACACGAGGCGGGGCATGTATGTGTGTGGGTGAGGCGGGGTGGTAGTTGTCACTCAAAATTTTAAAAACGTGGGGCACTGGTATTATAGGCCTTTAAATTCAGAAATGTTACTTTGGGCCCCACACTATACAGGAGGGCACTTTTTTGTCCATAGGATAAAAGGGCAGGTGTTCTAGCACCACCTAGTGTCTATCTGTGCACGTCCCTGTGTGTTAGCAAGGATTTTCCTTACTAATAATTAATGCACACGTCTTCTAAGACCCAGAGAAAGCTTAATTACTACCTGTGGGGTCTTATGTAATTCATATGCCAAGATATGGACCAAGTACCATGGGTTTAGCTGTCCATGGTCCATGGATATATTGACTGTTTTTTTTTTTTTTTTGTAAAACAAACTGTACAGCTAATAGTACAACACGACATATAATACTTGTATTCAAGCTGATTCATTGGAGAACATTGACCTCAGATTGATAGCAGCATAAATTAAAACTCTTAAGGTGTTCAATCACTGTTGCTCTCCTTGCAATGTTGCAGCGATGCAGCTGCAGCCAGACAGCGGATTACTGGCCGTTAATGACCACTGACTTGTCTCGGCCGTGAACGCGCGCTCCGCGAGCCTCGGTCATTGCTCTCTGCGCTGTGGATACATGGTCGCTCCCTGGGTTCCGCTGCGCTCAGCCTTAACCCACCGATCAGTCGCCTGCAGAGCATGTGCGTCTGCTCCCCCTTCGCCCCGTTCAATACTCCAGTCCAGAAGAGGATCAACGAGAAGACTTGCATACTATTTTTTTATTTATTTTTATTTTTTCCGCACAGCTACTTCTGGTCACATACAGTCGGGCACTGTCTCCGCCGCGGAATGTATTGATCCGTCTGATTCCAGCAATCCGGTGACATGATGAACCGGAGGCTTCGAGCCTGCCACCTCCATCAGTTCTCAGACAGGGCAAAGAAAAGTATGCAATAAACTAGTGCGTGCAGTAACACCCAGTGGCTCCAATCGAGGATCTGAGGCGTATGAAGAAAGTTGGAAGTTAAAGAAGGGAGGATTATGCAGTGAGTGCCGCACATAGCCGCGAACAGGTACGTCACATTTTGAACTATATTCATATGGAAACGATGCTTACGCACCGTTTGTTGTGTGCGCTCTGTGGTGTCACATGAGTGTAGCGGTTCTGTGACACGCAGCACAGAGCCGTGACATTGAGGTGCCTTTCATCGGAAGCACAGCTGTGGTCCTCCTGCGGGTGTCCACTGTACTCGCAGCAGACGCAGAGGATTCCCTCAGCGCGTCTGCAGCGAAATATGTGTCAAAGGAGCAGAATGAAGTGAACGCAGTGGAGTTGCATCTGTTTGGATCATCTGCACAACATTTCACCATGTTGAATAAATGGTATGTAGTCAAAGTAATTCTAGAACGCAGCCTTTTCTAAAGGGTCAAGGTGGACTGTGAGGCATGTCTTGCATCCGACATGTTCCTGGCTATTGCATCGCAGCATCCTTCAACCATTAAATCTTTCTTCAGCTAAATGCGCTCAAAAACTGGTAGGTTTGAATTGGCAGCTTGCAGTAGTGGTTCTTGAACAATTGCCGCCCTGAGCAATGACCTCCTTAGTCCATGAGGAAGCTCATTTGGGAATAAATAAATAAATACAACATGTAACTTACGAGAAACATTAGGAGGTAAAAATATTGTGATAGCCTATGCTTTGAACTAGTTAATTAGCTGTTTTCATAATGCCTGCCCCAGCACTACTCAGGATATATTTTTAGAGGACAGTTTTACAAAGTTTTTGAAGGGTCCACATGGTCTGTTGGATTCTAATCAAAAAGTCTGAAATATCTAATCTGTGCCTGCAGGTGGTAAAATTGTTGACATAAAAACTACATGACACCCCCCAAAAAAGTGGTAGTTCCAGCATTTATCATTTTCCTGGAAGTCATTAGTTCTTCAATTTACATTTCAAAGATTTTTTATAAGAAATATTTTAGAGAAGGAGACATAAATGTGAAAAAAGCTAAAGTGGTTCCACTGTAGTTGTTTCTAGCTGAAAAGAAAACCAAGACTGGACATGTGCAAAGTGGCACCTCTATGTCATACACCCCAATGCCTGTGTTGTTTCCCTGGGCAGAAATTGCTCAGATCACTTATACTGTACAACACCAGTGTGAATGCAGTTTGTACCACAGTTTCTACACATTCCTGTCTCTTTCCTCTTGCTTTTGTAAAGACATTGTTAACCTCTTTGTAACATCTTGCATACGCTATTTAGTTGTTGGGGTTTTTTTTGTTTTTTTGTGTTTTTTTTACCCTGCCATGTACATACTAAGAAATGTTATGGAGTTATTATGTAGAGTTAAATCACACATGAAGGCTGTGCAGATGTGCCTGTTTGCTCTGCTTTTGATTTATTTCCTCCAGTGCATGATCTACATTTTTTCTGGTGACAGAAAAAATCCCCCCCCCCCAAGCTGCAGCAGAAAATAACACTGCGGGACGCCGTTAACTCTGGGATGAATATTCATTGAGCATGTGTATGTGTATCTTTCTTTTTCAGGAATTTATTGCCATATGCATGCATAACGTTTCTGGATACATGAAGGAGATAAACAAAAACAAAAAAAACACTTTTTCTGGGATTCATGGTGTCAGAGGCTGAGGCCCACACACCAGCTGTAGATCCAGGAGCATGGCACCCAACAGCACCTTGTGACACGAAAATTCTCGCAGACACACAGATGCCATAGAGATCTTGATGATGATGAGATGACCCGCTGAAATTCACACTTCAATCTCGCTGGAACACTATCTGCGGCCCCTTTATCTCCTCCTCCACCTTGAGCTCTCTTCAAGCCAGTGTGTGCTTGTGTGATCTCTAACCCTCTTTGATGGCCCACCCTTCCTTACATACCTCAATGATGAACTTTTCAAAGAGCTATATGGATCAAAATGGAAGTAAAAAGCTCTTAGATTTGCACATGGTCACTGCTGACAGATTTTTAAACACACACATACAGAAATCAGTGTTGTTTTTGAGGTATGCCTTCCCAAACTTGGTTGCCTCCCGTAGTGTGTGTGTGGTTTTTTTTTTCTTGTTTTTTTTTTCCTAATCGGCAAGGTGTGCTAATCGTGGCAGGCGGTGTGCTGTGTGTGCATATGCAATCTTAAGTGCTAATAGGAGCTCACACTAGAGAGCAGCAGGCCGTGTCAACCGCAATCTCCAGACAAGCCCTCAGGGTGTCCTATTTGGCATGAGGACACCGATGCAGACACACTCACACATATATGCACTAATGGGTCTGCTATGTTTAGACTTGACTTAAAGACCTGAGCACTACGGGCTCCTTGAGACCATGTCTGAGCCGGACATTCACAGTTCATAAACAGGATTACCTCAAATACTGTATGTATGGTATGTCTGTAGAAGACGTTTGCTTTAGAGGTGTGCCAATCAGGCTTTTCCTTGCCAATACCACTGTTCTGTTTTTAATCTGAAGGTCTGAAAAGGACATTTAGGGGTTTTTTTTGTTTGTTTTTTAAGACTATAACAAATAAAGATAAAATTAGGTACCTCTGGTCTTTGATAGAGGTAGCAGTTTTGAATCCACCAGAAAACAAAGGAATTACAAGTTTATTCCCATTTGTGCTCTTCCTTTATACATATAAAAGTGTATTAAAGTGCATACTGTTTTAGTTTAAAAGACTTTATTGATTGGAATAATTTAGATTTTAATTTCTTTTTAGCCCTTGACCTTCCAACTGATGAGAGCTGTTCTAGCCAATATCAGCTGATTTCAATCACTGGCCGATTGATTTGTGCATCTGTGCTTTGTTTATTCACACATGAGTATTATTAGGCAGTGAACAGCTTTTAGCTTCAGTATTTTGTCTTTGTCTTTCTTCTTCTATGTGAGTTACATATTTATACATGTATTTTGCTGCAACACCTGTGAGGCCCGGAAAGAGGTGCATCAGTCTTCATTAGGCTGAAATGAGGTTGGCCTTGTTGAATAAATGACTAGCATTGAGAAGCACGGGCATGTGTTCGTGTGTGTGTGTGTGTGTGTGTGTGTGTGTGTGTGTGTGTGTGTGTGTGTGTGTGTGTGTGTGCGCGCGCTGAGCTCTGTAGCCCGCTCTGACCTGGCTGACAGATGACTGCAGTGATTTCCAGGGTTCAGCAGATTAGGGGATTAAAGACTGAAGGCTTCACATAATAACAATAACGCATGCATGGGCATCAGAAAATACTGTACACACACATACAACAGCCAAACAAAACAAGTTCTTCCATTTGGGTCTGTTGGGCCTGTGGCCATTGATATCCAGTGTGACCCCTGTGATGTCTGTTGTCCCAAGGGGTGTGTGTGTGTGTCTGTGTCTGTGTGTGTGTGTGTGTGTGTGTGTGTGTGTGTGTGTGTGTATGTGTGTGTGTGTGTGTGTGTGTGTGTGTGTGTGTGTGTATAATCACAAATGGAAAACAGCATTATATAAAACCTCAAGGGTCCAATTTCACTAATACCATTTTCACAGTACGGCCATGACCTGTATTGGTGCTGAAAGCCCAGTTAATACATTTTGTCCTTCCCAACCAATTCAAAATCCACTTATTGCTAGAAAATGAACCAGCATTGTGGGCTGAATGTTTTTTCTTATTGGCTAGTGCAATTTTGTTGACGAAGTATGGCCAAAAGTCCCTCTTAAACACAAATTCAACACTACTCTGTTTTTTTTTTCTAAATTCTGCCAACTGGAACTGAATTGCACTGAATTAATGGATGTTATAACAAAAACCTTATTTATCTCTCAGGTGTAATTATTCGAGTGCAGCAAAGTGCCTTGTATTTGAAGGCTTTGCAGGTTTTCATGCTTTGAGAGGTTTGGTTTTCTTTGAAAAAATAAATTTGCTGCATGGTATTAATTTATTTTCTTTTTATTTCCATTTACCTGGGGACTCCTGGAAGGTGTGAAACACAAAAAGCCACTGATGGTTCAACCATATCAACATTACAACATTAGACAGTTTTTACCTGCTGTTCTATAGAGATGTTGAGTTCATAAAAAAAAAAAAAAAGCAAAATTTTTCAGGAGAGCTGCACACTTGCGACTCAGAGAATCCTTTCTGTCTGCCAAGTTTAAAATCTAAATATGATTATATTTAGTTTTTTATTATTTACAAATGCTGACAAATTTGTTGGCACCCAAGTAAAGATATGCCAAAAACAACTCCATCTGTTATAGAAGCAGGATGACAATTTCAGTCTTCTATGCCATCTACTCCTGAGCTCACCGCGCAGGTTTTCTGTACAAACTAGGTGTGGGGACTAAAATTGGCTTGGGCTGGACTTAGCAAGATGTGAGCCTCTCAGCTAGGGACAGCTTTGGTACCCTATCTAAAAGATTTTCCTTTACACATACAATTTACAAATACATGAAGTAGTTCTTGTCTACATTAAGTGTTTTCTGTCATTTACATGAAAAGTTCTTCCTAGAAATCTTTTCATACAATTAAAATATCATAGCAATCGGGCCAGGCCTGTATGTGGTGATGTAACTCAGTTACTCAAATGCACCACAAGCAAACTTGGTGACTGCCTTAGTATGGACGTGCTGAACATTGGCCCTGTTTCTGTGTTAATTTGGCCTAAGGTTTACGATCATTGTCCTGCTGAAAGACTAATCGACACCCAATTGTTCTGCTTACTGGTAGATTCCACCAGCTTTTTAATTTTAATTTTCTGAGTATTTCAAAAAAGAGAAATTGGTGCACAGCTTCACAGTTCCGTCACCATACTTTATAGTAGGTATGAGGTGCTTTCCACACTTTTGTTCATGACGAACCCACCTGGTGTGTTTGCTCATGAACAGCTAAAATTAAAACTAATCTGACCAAAGCACAGAGCTTCACTTAAAGTCCCAGTAGAGTTTAGAATAGGACACATTTATGTTTGTGATGGTAGGGCAAAAAAGCTTTTTTTCTGGCATGCTAACCAAACAACTACCGGGTATGTAGATAGTGTTTAGTGTTTTTTATAGAGACTTGGTGACCCCAAGATACCACTCTTTGCCACAGTTTTTCAAATGTGAGCTTTTGAAATGGCTTTTACCATCCTGCTGACTGTACCTAGTGGCAATCTAAATATGAGTCTACCAGTTGATTTAGTTTAAAACTATTGTCTTTTAAACATGAAATGTTTCCCCTGCTGATTAAATTCACTTAAACGTAAGGTTGGATTTTTTGTGAGAGATTATGATATTGTAGGAATATATATTTTAAGGCTTTTATACTTCTTTACCAGGGTAACCAACAATTTTGCACCACCTGCAGTATACTGCAATTGCTCAGATTAGTATTTTATCATTTTAAACAAAAGGTTAGATAGTCAAACATGCAGAAGCAACTTATTGTCAGTGCTGATTAACAAAGAACAATGACCTTTAAAGAAAAGGGCGAGGTAGTGAAAGAGTGTAATACTATTTATACAACTGCTGTAATTGTCAGGACACCCTGAAAAATAAAATCAAAAATTAAACTTGTGGCACAGCTCTATTAAAGGCTGCTCAGTCTGCCCAACACCCACACATCTTTTTCACAAGCTCAGGGCTTTATTAAGCCAGATATACAATCAACCCAGTGTCATAAATCCACATCCAGATAAAAACAGACAATCCTGCAGTAATATCAGAGTGAAAAAAATATGCACATTTTGAACTCCTTGAGAGCAGATTTTGGATGGTATGTCAGAGAGGCTTTTATTGGGATGGCCTATCTGTTGATCAGATAACCAGCAGTGGGTTGCCATCTATCCTGTCCTGTCTGTCTACTCCTCAGTTTGAAATGTTGTAAAATGACACAGAAAGGGTCACAGATCAGTCATAATTTTGCTCCTTGAAGGCAGCTTGCCAAGGCATTTTCAGGAATAGGATCCTGTTGGGTTTTAGGGGCCGAAAATGACAAGACCTTGCTTTTAATCGGCACATTATTGTGATCATACTCATTGGTTAGTTGCTAAGTAGGGATATAACGAGATTTCATAAGATTAAAACGACTCAATAATCCTTGTCAAAGTTAAGTCTGTCTCATGTAGCGCTATCATTTAATGTCAGCATGTGATTGCATCAAGCAAAGACGTTTTAAGCTTTTATGCTTATGGAACCTGAATGTAAGGTAAGCGCTTTAAGTATGAACTTTCTATCTATGTTTGAGATTTATTAAAGTAAGTAAAATAAAAGTTTATTTATGTACCAAACAGATGTTGCAAAGTGCTTCACAAAAAGTGTAACCCAACAAAATATAAAGCAATGCACAATACACAAAACAGAACGCAATATGATCATAACGACCCAAGACTAACTAAAAGCTCCTCGTAATAAAAATGTCTTTACCTGCTACTTAGCCATTTTGAAATATAAAATGAATGAATTTTGAGGTTGTGTCGATAGCAGGCACTATATGTATTGGGCTACCTAACAGCACTTCATTAAAAAAGCATTACAAGAGGCTCCAACCCTAAACCTGAAATGTGGTAACATTTTATATTTACAATGTGAGTTCTACACTGAACTGAACACAGTTTAAGATTTGTAAAAACTCTATTCTAATGTATGTTTGAAACATGGAAAGTTGTTTTTTTTTTTGGCTTCAGGGTATTGATAGAATTAGACAGGCAATACCAAAATATATGGTCTAGTAAAACCTTTACTAAAATATTTGACGCTGATAATGTTTAAAACAGATTGTGATTCGAGAAAACTTTACTTTATCTTTGAAAATAAAAAAGCTCAAGTCGTCTCATTCTCATGAACCCAGTATGTATCACCCATCTCATGATCTGAATCTGTAGTCACATTGGTAAAAAAAAATAGGCAAAGACCACAGAGAATGGATTGAAAAAAGGATGACCTATCTTTCTGTTTTACATCAATAAAAACAGATGTTTAATTATGCTGAACAGATTGCTGCATCTACATTTGTACAGTTCATACCCCCGGCAGATTCAGATTTGAAGTTATTTTCATTTAACAAAAAGTTTGTTTCTGATAGGAAATATGTTCCAAAAACAAAACAAAGGGTATAGTTTCCGAAACAAAAAAAAAAATGTATTCTGATTTCATTTAGATTTGAGCCACAAAGGCATGTTGTGTTTATACGCCTCTCATTAATCAATGGAAAAGCCTTTTATTGTTCTTACAACTTTTCCACACTTTTATTAATGACGAACCCACCTGGTGTGTTTGTTCATGAAAAGCTAAAATTAAAACTAATTTGACCAAAGCACACAACTTCAGTTAAAGTCCCAGTAGAGTTTAGCAAAGGCTTTTTTTCTGGCATCCTAACCAAGCAACTACCTGGTATGTAGATAGTGTTTAGTGTTTCTTATGGAGACTTGGTGACCCCAGGATACCACGGTTTGCCACAGGCAAAAATTGGTATAAATTAAATGCTTCTTATGTTTGCTGATCAGCTTTAAAAAGGTTTCTTCTGGTAATTTTGATCCTTCAACTTTTGCAATAACCTTCTTCTTCATGACTGTATGGGTCTCCTTGGCATCAACCTAATCTTTTGGTCCTGTCACAGATTCTCTACTGTAGTCAAGTCAGGGATGTGATTGGGCCACTCCAAAACATGTTAGTCAAATCAGGGGATAACTTTAAATCTGAATCTGAATCTGGGATAAGGATAATTAAGGCTTTACTGTGATTCGCTGAAAGATTGAAAAAAGGTTTTCACACTTTCACATCTATCAAAATAAAGAGCAAAGACCCCATGGTATTGTGTTTTTGTAAATTGAAAAGGTAAAGGAACAACATTGGCGCTCAGGTTACATTTTCTCTCTTCTTTGAAACAATGAGGCTCAGAAACAGCCAGGACACACAGGATGGAAGGAAATTAGCAACAATAACAAATGTTGCATTTGAAGCTTGAAGAACAAGAAAGATTTCACATTCTCATGCATTGTTCCATCTACAGGTCCTTCTCAAAAAATTAGCATATTGTGATAAAGTTCATTATTTTCCATAATGTCACGATGAAAATTTAACATTCATATATTTTAGATTCATTGCACATTAACTGAAATATTTCAGGTCTTTTATTGTCTTAATACGGATGATTTTGGCATACAGCTCATGAAAACCCAAAATTCCTATCTCACAAAATTAGCATATTATTAAAAGGGTCTCTAAACGAGCTATGAACCTAATCATCTGAATCAACGAGTTAACTCTAAACACCTGCAAAAGATTCCTGAGGCCTTTAAAACTCCCAGCCTGGTTCATCACTCAAAACCCCAATCATGGGTAAGACTGCCGACTTGACTGCTGTCCAGAAGGCCACTATTGACACCCTCAAGCAAGAGGGTAAGATAAAGAAAGAAATTTCTGAACGAATAGGCTGTTCCCAGAGTGCTGTATCAAGGCGCCTCAGTAGGAAGTCTGTGGGAAGGAAAAAGTGTGGCAGAAAATGCTGCACAACAAGAAGAGGTGACCAGACCCTGAGGAAGATTGTGGAGAAGGGCCGATTCCAGACCTTGGGGGACCTGCAGAAGCAGTGGACTGAGTCGGGAGTAGAAACATCCAGAGCCACCGTGCACAGGCGTGTGCAGGAAATGGGCTACAGGTGCCGCATTCCCCAGACCTGGGCTACAGAGAAGCAGCACTGGACTGTTGCTCAGTGGTCCAAAGTACTTTTTTCGGATGAAAGCAAATTCTGCATGTCATTCGGAAATCAAGGTGCCAGAGTCTGGAGGAAGACTGGGGAGAAGGAAATGCCAAAATGCCAGAAGTCCAGTGTCAAGTACCCACAGTCAGTGATGGTCTGGGGTGCCGTGTCAGCTGCTGGTGTTGGTCCACTGTGTTTTATCAAGGGCAGGGTCAATGCAGCTAGCTATCAGGAGATTTTGGAGCACTTCATGCTTCCATCTGCTGAAAAGCTTTATGGAGATGAAGATTTCATTTTTCAGCACGACCTGGCACCTGCTCACAGTGCCAAAACCACTGGTAAATGGTTTACTGACCATGGTATCACTGTGCTCAATTGGCCTGCCAACTCTCCTGACCTGAACCCCATAGAGAATCTGTGGGATATTGTGAAGAGAACGTTGAGAGACTCAAGACCCAACACTCTGGATGAGCTAAAGGCCGCTATCGAAGCATCCTGGGCCTCCATAAGACCTCAGCAGTGCCACAGGCTGATTGCCTCCATGCCACGCCGCATTGAAGCAGTCATTTCTGCAAAAGGATTCCCGACCAAGTATTGAGTGCATAACTGTACATGATTATTTGAAGGTTGATGTTTTTTGTATTAAAAACACTTTTCTTTTATTGGTCTGATGAAATATGCTAATTTTGTGAGATAGGAATTTTGGGTTTTCATGAGCTGTATGCCACAATCATCCGTATTAAGACAATAAAAGACCTGAAATATTTCAGTTAGTGTGCAATGAATCTAAAATATATGAATATTAAATTTTCATCATTACATTATAGAAAATAATGAACTTTATCACAATATGCTAATTTTTTGAGAAGGACCTGTAAGTCGCTTACTCGTGTCTGTCCCCATCCACACTCCCCTGCAACCTTTGATGCCTGTATTTTTTCTTCGAAGGGGGGTTTGTGTTGCTCAGACGACCATTGTGGTGTGATGTTTGGATATTAGCTTTGCTTTAGAGAAAGTGATGCCTGTAGAGCGCACCCTTCATTTCAGATTACTATGCCCATGGATCCTGTAGGTATTTGTGTTGGAAGTGATGGTGGAGCAGGATGATATTTACTTCATCGCTCTCACGGCTGACCATCTGGTTTTAACTCAGCCTCCTCATTGGCTCATGGCGCTTTGATATGAGGTTCTTGGCAAAACCTAAGTTGAGAGAAATGGGGTTTCTAATTCATGCGCCTGTATGGTTAGAGCATGCTTGTGAATAGAGGGTAACAACCTCTTTGTCGGCCATATGTTTGATTTAAGTGAATACTTCAGTGGCATTCAAAGTTTAAACCACCTCTAATTTTTATAAATATATTTAAAGAAGATGCACTTTCTAGTCATTTACATTGCTTCCAAACAATAATTATCCAGTTTTTATGAAGGTCTTTTGAAGGTTTTTTCATGTTCTGCTCTTTTTCTGTCCAGTTCTTAGATCTGACCATGAAAGCATGTAATGCAGTGTAAAATAATTCTAAAAGTAGAAAAGTGGAGGACAAAAAAAGTGTCATCTTTTAAAAAACTACTGGACATGACATTCTGGTCTGGTGCGTAAAGTGCCTGGACATCAATTTGTTTTAGAATAAATTCAATTACATTCATGCAAAGCAAACAATGAAATATTTTAAAAAGTAAATTCATGCTGAAATGAACCGTTGTTGAGATATATGGTCATAAAGTTGACTAAAAAGGCACTTCCAGACTACGCCTTTGCGCTCTTTTATGACATAAAAGGGGAACCCCCACACATAATCTGACTGCTGCTACAATGGCAGCAACACAGACTGCAGCAAAGAATCTGATGTTTCTTTAGATATATTGCAGTCACTATCACAGAGAGACGCAGCAGAGTCAGAAGAAGACAGTCTGCTTTCATCAGATGGCAGAGCACAAGTGCTGCGCCATGTGGACGGCCATCTAGTTTGACCAGAGTCTATTTTTGCCGGATGCCGTAGTACAGCCGGTGTCAAGATGCATTATTCGTACCACCACCAGAAAACAGAACAAGCACAAGATCCATATATTTATATATATACGTGTATATATTAGCAATAGTTTACATTAGATCAATTCAGTTAGTGGGCTATATAAATTAACTAATGTTTTCTAACCAATTAAACATCAAACTAATGAACAAATATAGCTTCACTGCACTCAGTGAACTCACCCATTGTAGAACAAAACATAAGAAAAATATCTGACGAAAAAAAAAAAACGAAAAGGAAAATGTAGTTTAGTAGTTTAACTGGTTTAACTTCTGCAGAATGAGATGTTTTGGAATTGCTTCCTCATTCATCACTGGCTTTTATTACTCAATCTGCGTATGCTTTGTGGAGCAACCCCTGGCTTCACAGTAGACCAGAGCGGACCGGAATGGACAAGAGTGGTGCGGATGTACAGTACAGATCAAAAGTTTGGACACACCTTCTCATTCAAAGAATTGTCTTTATTTTCATGACTATGAATATTGTAGCTTCAAACACTGAAGGCATCAAAACTATGAATTAACACGTGGAATTATATACTGAACAAAAAAGTGTGAAACAACTGAAAATATGTCTTAAATTCGAGGTTCTTCAAAGTAGCCACCTTTTGCTTTGATTACTGGTACGCACACTCTTGGCATTCTGTTGATGAGCTTCAAGAAGTAGTCACCTGAAATGGTTTTCACTTCACAGGTGTGCCCTGTCAGGTTTAATAAGTGGGATTTCAAGCCTTATAAATGGGGTTGGGACCATCAGTAGTGTTGTGCAGGAGGTGGATACAGTGCACAGCTGATAGTCCTACTGAATAGACTGTTAGAATTTGTATTATGGCAAGAAAAAAGCAGCTAGGTAAAGAAAAACGAGTGGCCATCATTACTTTAAGAAATGAAGGTCAGTCAGTCTGAACAATTGGGAAAACTTTGAAAGTGTCTCCAAGTGCAGTCGCAAAAACCATCAAGCACTACAAAGAAACTGGCTCACATGACAACCGCCCCAGGAAGACCAACAGTCACCCCTGCTGCGGACGATAAGTTCATCCGAGTCACCAGCCTCAGAAATCGCAGGTTAACAGCAGCTCATATTAGAGAACAGGTCAATGCCACACAGAGTTCTAGCAGCAGACACATCTCTAGAACAACTGTTAAGAGGAGACTGTGTGAATCAGGCCTTCATGGTAAAATAGCTGCTAGGAAACCACTGTTGAGGACAGGCAACAAGCAGAAGAGACTTGTTTGGGCTAAAGAACACAAGGAATGGACATTAGACCAGTGGAAATCTGTGCTTTGGTCTGATGAGTCCAAGTTTGAGATCTTTGGTTCCAACCACCGTGTCTTTGTCCAGCACAGAAGAGGTGAACGGATGGACTCTACATGCCTGGTTCCCACCGTGAAGCATGGAGGAGGAGGTGTGATGGTGTGGGGGTGCTTTACTGGTGACAATGTTGGGGATTCATTCAAAATTGAAGGCATACTGAACCAGCATGGCTACCACAGCATCTTGCAGCGGCATGCTATTCCATCCGGTTTGCGTTTAGTTGGACCATCATTTATTTTTCAACAGGACAATGACCCCAAACACACCTCCAGGCTGTGTAAGGGCTATTTGACCAAGAAGGAGAGTGATGGGGTGCTGCGCCAGATGACCTGGCCTCCACAGTCACCAGACCTGAACCCAATCGAGATGGTTTGGGGTGAGCTGGACCGCAGAGTGAAGGCAAAAGGGCCAACAAGTGCTAAGCATATCTGGGAACTCCTTCAAGGCTGTTGGAAAACCATTTCAGGTGACTACCTCTTGAAGCTCCTCAACAGAATGCCAAGAGTGTGCGGTAATCAAAGCAAAAGGTGGCTACTTTGAAGAACCTACAATATAAGACATATTTTCAGTTGTTTTACACTTTTTTGTTCAGTATATAATTCCACATGTTTTAATTCATAGTTTTGATGCCTTCAGTGTGAAGCTACAATATTTATAGTCATGAAAATAAAGAAAACTCTTTGAATGAGAAGGTGTGTCCAAACTTTTGGTTTGTACTATAAATCAGAAGGGCAGAGAACTTTACAGCCAGACTGGACCGGACCGAAGCAGATACGGTGTAAATTCAGGGTTACAGTAAATACAGCAGAGTGAAACAACCGAAGGCGAAGTGAGCAGCATGGAGCAGTAGCAGCAGACACAAGGGATGATTCAAGACTTTAGACACTACCAGGTGTGTAAAATTTATATTACTATAAAATCATCATAATTAATAATAAAAATAATAATTTGGGATTTTTAATAATTAACAATAACTGACAATATCTAAATGTACTTTTGTGACAAGGAAATGTTCTTACCAGCTTATCCTTGATCCGATTAGCAACAGCAGCAACAACCTTTTCTTTGGTGAACTTTTCCCATCAGATGCTCTGTGTGGCTATAGCATCTGCTTCCAACATTTTACTTGGTCTGGAAGATATCCCGACCTCTGACATAATTTCTCTTGAATTCAGAGGTTTCTTGTTCAAAGCAGTTTGCCAAAAAGTCCTCCGATCACAACTTGGCGGGACCAGCCCATCTGTCCCACCTCAGTTTTCCAGCTCTGATCCAGGCAGCTCTGATCTTCTTCACTGCAGGAAAATAGTGCAGACTAATGGCTGCTGTCTTAGTATTGCTGCCATCACCAGCAATGCACCGTTTCACCATTTTAATGCTGTTTTTAACGCAACTAGGCTTTTATCTGAACAGTGTACCATTGAGGCTCACACAATGAATGATCGGAGACTTCCCCTTAGATGTCAATTCTGAGCAACCTTGGACTAAAATATGCTTATTTTGTGTTACAGCTGTTTTTTCTCACATCTTTAATCCTAATATAATGTCAATCACTGCCCAATTTCTTCAATATTAAGATGTTTTCCTCCAATTTCTGCATTTGTGAGAAAAGCGTGTACAGGCACTTTTAAGAAATGGGGAGAAAACCAACAAAAAGGTGATGGGATCTGCATTTTTCTTCTGTTGATCATCTACTGTATGCCAAGTTTTTAGCTAATAACCTTTTAACAAGCTCTATACCCTCTACAGGGTACTTGAGGGTTCATGGGAGTTTGCCCAACCGGTCCACATGTGTTTTGTGGACTGGAGAAAGCCTTCGACTGTGTCCCTCGTGGTGCCCTGTGGGGGGTGTTCCAGGAGTATAGAATCGGGGGCCCTTTATTAGGGGCCATCCGGTCTCTGTACAAGCAGAGCAGTAGTTTGGTCCGCATTGCCGGCACTAAGTCGGACCTGTTCCCAGTGCACGTTGGACTCCGGCAGGGCTGCCCTTTGTCACCGGTCATGTTCATAACGTTTATTGATTTCTAGGCACAGCCAAGGGTCAGAGGGGGTCTGGTTTGGTGACCAGTGGATTTCGTCTCTTCTTTTCCAGATGACGTGGTCCTGCTGGCCCCCTCTACCCAAGACCTAGAGAATGCACTGGGGCGGTTCGCAGCCGAGTGTGAAGCAGCTGGGATGAAGATCAGCTCCTCCAAGTCAGAGGCCATGGTTCTAGGCCGGAAAAGGTTGGCTTGTCCTCTTCAGATTAGAGGGGAGTTACTGCCTCAAGTGGAGGAGTTCAAGTACCTCAGGGTCTTGTTCATGAGTGAGGGAAGAATGGAGCGGGAGATCGACAGACGGATCGGTGCGGCTGCCGCAGTAATGGGGGCGCTGTGCCGGTCCGTTGTGGTGAAGAGAGAAGCTCTCGATTTACCAGTCGATCTACGTTCCTACCCTCACCTATGCTCATGAACTTTGGGTCATGACCGAAAGAAAGAGATCCTGGATACAAGCGGCTGAACTGAGCTTCCTCCGTAGGGTGGCCGGGCACTCCCTTAGAGATAGGGTGAGGAGCTCGGCCATCCAGGAGGGGCTCGAGTAGAGGTGCTGCTCCTCCACATCGAGAGGAACCAATTGAGGTGGCTCTGGCATCTATATCAGATGCCTCCTGGACGCCTTCCTCGGGGGTGTTCCAGGCACGTCCCACCGGGAGGAGGCCCAGGGGATGGCCCAGGACACGCTGGAGGGACTATGTCTCTCGGCTGGCCTGGGAACGCCTTGGGCTCCCCCCGGAGTAGCTGGAGGAGGTGTCTGGGGAGAGGGACTTCTGGGCTTCTCTGCTGAGTCTGTTGCCCCCACGACCCCGTCCCGGATAAAGCAGAAGACAATGAGTACGAGTACCTTTTAACAAATCACCTTGTTTGTACCCACATTTTATTGAATGCATGTCAGACTGTATTATCTTTGTTGTTTATTGATTCACCTAATGACACTGAAAAAAATTTGAACAATTTATCTTTATAGCCAATAAAAACTCTTCTTACTGGCTTCTGAATTAAACATTGGTGAAAAGGTTCGAAGAGAGAACCTTTTCTTACTATTGTGGTCAGATTTTGCTTGAAAAATATCTAGCTGGAAACAAAAAAATCTGATATTTTCCCTATCAGTGAATGGCACTTATGTAAGTGCTAGCATGTAGCATTAACCAGAACTTTCTTTATTGTATACTCAAAGCATGGATGTGTAAGAAGATATGTAAAAAGAAAATGCATTTTCTTCAACATGTCAACAACGTTCAGAGTTTCAATCTTTGTGTCATGGAAAATAATGTTTGTAGCGCTAGAAAATGTTAACTGCCAATATAAGATGCTAGAGACAGTTTAAAGGTCACCTTTGTAATATTTCTGTGTTTTAAAATATTAGTAAAATATTGTTTTATAGCTCTCACATATGCACTGCACACTAGTATAAATAACACAACAGAATGCCTGCAAGAGGGTTCAGTACTTGGGCCAATTCTCTTTACAATATATATGCTTCCAATATGTAAAATTATCAGGCAGCATAGAATACATTTTCACTGTTACGCTGATGATACTCAGCTTTACTTATCCTTGAATCCTGATGAGCCCAACCAGTTAGATAGACTACAAGCATGTCTTGAAGACATAAAAACTTGGATGACTTTACATTTTCTGCTTCTAAATTCAGACAAGACAGAAGTTTTCATCTTTGGACTGGAGTCTTTAAAAAAGAAACTGCTTAGTTAATCACTTAACCTGGATGGCATTAAATTGACCTCCGGTAATAAAGTAAAGAACCTTGGTATTATTTTTGAACAGGACATGTCATTTAAATCCCATATTAAACAGATTTCTAGGATTTCCTTCTTTCACCTCCGGAACATTGCCAAAATTAGAAATATCCTATCCAGGAGTGACGCTGAAAAACTAGTCCATCCATTTGTTACTTCAAGGATGGACTATTGTAATTCTTTACTATCAGGATGTCCTCAAAATGCAGTTAAAAGCCTTCAGCTGATTCAAAATGCTGCAGCAAGAGTTCTGATGAAAATTAAAAGGAGAGATCATATTTCTCCTATTTTAGCTTCCCTTCATTGGCTCCCTGTTAAATCTAGAATAGAATTTAAAATTCTCCTCCTCACATATAAAGGCCTTAATGATTTATCTCCATCATACATCAGAGATCTGATTGTTCCATATGTTCCTAACAGAGCACTTCGTTCTCAGACTGCAAGTTTACTGGTGGTTCTTAGAGTCTCTAGAAGTAGAATGGGAGGCAGATCCTTTAGTTATCAGGATCCTCTCCTGTGGAACCAGCTCCCAGTTTTAGTCCGTGAGGCAGACACCCTGTCTACTTTTAAGGCTAGGCTTAAAACTTTCCTTTCGATAAAGCTTATAGTTAGAGTGGCTTAGGTTATCCTGAGCTATCTTCCTTATGTTTTACCTCCATCTTCTTCCCTCCCTGTTGGATGGAGTAAGGGGGAGTCAGGTTTAGCCTAAACCAGCTCAGTTATGGTTGAGGTGCAAACACACCCTCCATTTCTGCTACCTGTATGACCCTCTCTCTTTTCCAATGGTTATAATCAATCTGACAGAGAGGTATCCCAGTCGTTGTGGTTTTTAGTATAACAATGGCCATCAGTGGGCTCTAGATGGATAAACTATCAACTTTTAAGGCTAGGCTTAAAAATTTCATTTTTGATAAAGCTTACAGTTAGAGTTGCTTAGGTTATCCTGAGCTATCTCAGTAGTTATGCTACTATAGGCTTAGGCTGCTGGAGGACATAATGACCACTTTCACCCTCTTCGCTACATTCTCACACTACTCTCCAATTTTGCATTATTTGCTGTTATTTCAGCTTTTAATTTTGTTCCCCCTCTTTTCTCTTCCTAGAAGCTACACCTGGCCTGACTCTGTCTACCTGTGACACCTTTCTGGAGAGGGGCATTGTCCAAGCTTCTGCTGGCAACAACTTAATGCTCACCTGCTACCGATGATCCACATGGCCTGTCTTTTAGTGTTTAACCCTTTCTTTCTCCTAGACATGGCAATTAACTGAGCTTTTACTGTGACTAACTCTATGTGCTCTCTTTCAGACTCTAACCTTGAAAACTGGCTCAGAGTTTATCTGTTCTTTCTTTCTAGATGAAACGACTAAAGGAGCTACATCCATTACCATTTACTTTTCCTTCCCATAGAAAGGACTCCTGGATCAGTGCTTCTTTGTTCTCTTTGTGTCTCTGCTCTGTTCTCTCAAACCCCCAGTCGGTCATGGCAGATGGCCGCTCACACTGAGCCTGGTTCTGCTGGAGTTTTTCCTCTCCACTGTCGCTACATGCTCATCCGGGAGGAGGGAATGCGGCAAGTCACTGACTGGATGCAATCTGCTGGGTTTCCTCAGACAGAAAAACTTTTTTATCCAATTTGAATAAATAACTGAATCTGACTGCACTGTTCAATGATTAGGATTAATTGGAATGTATGTACCTGACTGTTGTGAAGTGTCTTGAGACGACATGTGTTGTGAATTGGCGCTATATAAATAAACTGAATTGAATTGAATTGAAGAAAATACATTTAGGCAGATCAAAACTTTACAGATCCTAAATTTATGAGCTGTTGTTTTGCAGCAGTATCACCTGCATACCTCCGGTCAGTATGAAGATACATTTTTATTTGTCCCTTTCCTTAGGGTAGCAATAAAACGTGGACATTTTCTCATATGCAGTTAAGAGGAAGGCACAGCTTGTTGAGCCTTCCTGGTTATTGACCACATTTTTAGAACCCATTCCAGAACCATTTGCTCTTCTACATAGGAAGTGGAATCTGAGCAATTGCTAATGATAATTGAGCAGCTTTCATACATGTTGCATTTGTTCTTTGTTACAGGTACACTCGTGTCTTTTTTGCTGAGAAATCGGCTGCCAAACTGAATTGAAGAGGATGCAAAGGCCTTCAGTCATACATTCACATGCGCGCGCACATGCACACACTTCTCTTTTCTGGTTCGAAATTACTGTGACTCTAACCATTTGCAGCATTCATCTTCCTTTATTTGTTGTACCATTCAGATCCATGCATTTCATAGCCAATAGAATAACTCAAACTCTTAGTGGCAGCCGATGTAATCACCATATATAAGGCAGTTTCTCTTCCTCTGTGGCTTATAAGCTCTCTCTTTCCCTTTCTGCCTCTCTTCCTAAGTAGACATGTCTAGTTACAGCCTAAAATGGCCTTGTGAAAGAGGACACGAGTTAAGATGGCATCCCTGGAGACTTTTCAGTGGAGTAATTTAATAAACTGTGATATTTTCCCACTCCACCAGGGAAAGGGAATAGGTTCAGAAAGTAATGAAACTCAGCTGTTGAATTTTTAATATTAAAGAATCAATTTCCTGTTCTTGAACATAACCAACTAAAGGTTCCCCTTCCTCTCTCTCTCATATGTCTCCTTTTGTTACATGCACAGAGTAGCATTGATGTCCAATGAGCCTCCTGTTCTTTTGTGGAGGAAGGATGTAAAGGTATAATGCAAACGTTTGTTCACGTGCATATTATGGCTCCCAGCCAGACTAAAGCATTTGAGGAGCAGCTGGAAACATAGATTTTCCAAACAACTTTTACTGCTAATAAGCTGTGAGACAGTAAGTCGCTACCTAGCAGGAGTGGGCATCTGTTACTTTTAATAATGAAGTCCTTCAATCTAATACCATGGGATTTCTACAGTAAATGCTGCAATAAGAGAAGACACTATTTTCCTTCTATTTACTGTGCAAAGACGAAGCAGGATTTAAATCCGAAAAAAATACTAAGTATTAAAAACTTGATAGACCAACACAAAGTAGAGTATAACTGGGGAATGGATGGAAAATGAGAAATGGTTTTAAATCTTTTTTACAAACGAAAATCTAAAAAGTGTGGCGGGTCTTTGTATTCAGCCCCCCTCACCCAATGACAGCAGGAGATGAGCCCCAGCCCATCCACCCACCTCTGACCCTGCGGGTAAAAGCTGGTATGTACAATGGAGGAATGGATATTTTCTTGTGTAAAAGAGTTTTTGTTGAGCTTTCTTAAAATTTAGTATCAATATACACTGCTCAAAAAAATAAAGGGAACACTCAAATAACACAGCCTAGATCTGAATGAATGAAATATTGTCATTGAATACTTTGTTCTGTACAAAGTTGAATGTGCTGACAACAAAATCAAACAAAAGTCATCAATGGAAATCAAATGTATTAGCCAATGGAGGTCTGGATTTGGAGTCACACACAAAATTAAAGTGGAAAAACACACTACAGGCTGATCCAACTTTGATGTAATGTCCTTAAAACAAGTCAAAATGAGGCTCAGTATTGTGTGTGACCTCCACGTTCCTGTATGACTTCCCTACAACGCCTGGGCATGCTCCTGATAAGACGGCGGAAGGTCTCCTGAAGGATCTCCTCCCAGACCTGGACTAAAGCATCCGCCAACTCCTGGACAGTCTGTGGTGCAATGTGACATTGGTGGATGGAGCAAGACATGATGTCCCAGATGTGCTTGATCAGATTCAGGTCTGGAGAACGGGCGGGCCAGTCCATAGCTTCAATGTCTTCATCTTACAGGAACTGCCGACACACTCCTGCCACATGAGGTCTAGCATTGTCCTGCATTAGGAGGAACCCGGGGCCAACCGCACCAGCATATGGTCTCACAAGGGGTCTGAGGATCTCATCTCGGTACCTAATGGCAGTCAGGCTACCTCTGGCGAGCACATGGAGGGCGATGCAGTCCTCAAAAGAAATTCTACCCCACACCATTACTGACCCACTGCCAAACCGGTCATGCTGAAGGATGTTGCAGGCAGCAGATCGCTCTCCACGGTGTCTCCAGACTCTGTCATGTCTGTGAAATGTGCTCAGTGTGAACCTGCTTTCATCTGTGAAGAGCACAGGGCGCCAGTGGCGAATTTCCCAATCCTGGTGTTCTCTGGCAAATGCCAAGCGTCCTGCACGGTGTTGGGCTGTGAGCACAACCCCCATTTGTGGACGTCGGGCCCTCATACCATCCTCATGGAGTCGGTTTCTAACCCTTTGTGCAGACACATGCACATTTGTGGCCTACTGGAGGTCATTTTGCAGGGCTCTGGCAGTGCTCCTCCTGTTCCTCCTTGCACAAAGGCGGAGGTAGCGGTCCTGCTGCTGGGTTGTTGCCCTCCTACGGCCTCCTCCACGTCTCCTGTTGTACTGGCCTGTCTCCTGGTAGCGTCTCCAGGCTCTGGACACTACGCTGACAGACACAGAAAACCTTCTTGCCATAGCTCGCATTGATGTGCCATCCTGGATGAGCTGCACTACCTGAGCCACTTGTGTGGGTTGTAGAGTCCGTCTCATGCTACCACGAGTCTGAAAGCACCACCAACATTCAAAAGTGACCAAAAACATCACCCAGAAAGCATAGGTACTGAGAAGTGGTCTTTGGTCCCCACCTACAGAACCACTCCTTTATTGAGTGAGTCTTGCTAATCGCCAAAGATTTCCCCCTGTTGTCTATTTCATTTGCACAACAGCATGTGAAATTGATTGACAATCAGTGTTGCTTCCTAAGTGGACAGTTTGATTTCACAGAGGTTTGATTTACTTGGAGTTATATTGTGTTGTTTAAGTGTTCCCTTTATCTTTTTGAGCAGTGTATATTCTAGCATATAATATGACATGAAAGCATACAGTTGAAACCAAACATTTATATACACTGTAAGAGGAACCCAAATTTTATTCTTACTGTCTCACTAGCTTTTTGTTTCTTTTTGGAGTAATGGCTTCTTGATCACTGAGTGGCCTTTCAGCCCATGTCAGTACAGGACTTTTTTTCTGTGCAGATAATGAAACTTGCTTACCAGCCTCTACCAGCATCTTCATAAGGTTTTTGATTTTTCTAGGGTATTGGCACATTTTGCGCTACAACACGCTTATTTCTGGGACACAGAAATAACATCTTTCTTTCTTTTAAAGATACTATGACTGGACATTCCCATGCTGTTTAGGCTTGCATGTAATTGTTTGAACAAATACACCTTTGGGCATCTAGAAATTGTACTCAAGGATGAACAAGGTTTGTGAAAGTCCACGATTCTCCTCATGATATCTAGACAGACTTTTTTAAAATGTATTTTCCTTTTTTTCCCCTTGATGTTACACAAGGAAACAGTGTGTTTAAGGATTTTACCTATGATAAATCCACATGTGATCAACAAATATTGATTATTGTTAATCACAAGCTTACAAAATGATGGCATCATTATTTTATGTTGAAGAAGGAAATTCCAGTTATTCTGTCATGTACCTAATATTGACCTTGAACAAGAATAGTTAAGTCTTGAAAAATATCAGAGAGATCAACAAGGGTTATGTGTCTTATCATACATTGTATATTAATATCTGGTTTCAACTGTAATTTCAGGTAAAAAAGAATGAGGTTACAATGCAAAACACAGACTCAAGAGAAAGGAAATGTTAAAAAATTAATGTAGTAAAAATGAAATGAGTTTGTAGGACCTTAAATGTGGACTTTGGCCATGCTCGATGAGCAGGTCCTGAAGCACAATTACGATTTTTCTTTGGTCAAATCAGATGTATTTATTTTTTTGCCGTGGTGGTTCACACTACTATTAACTGCAACTGCCATCAGACTACAGTCTGAACGGTTCACCACTCCAAAGCGACCCAAATGTGCAGAAGGAGAATATTACAAAGAACTCTTTACACAAGTGTTAATGGATCCGTGCATCATTGTTGAGCAATGGGAGCCAACAATATTATGAAAACATAATAACAAGATGACGAAAGGTAAAAGAAAAATGAGAGCACAACTATTAACAAGAAGTGACTACTACTTCTGTAGAGAGATCTGTGAGGATGCATAGTCGGGGCCAGGACAATAACGTAAAAGTTGGATTAGATGCAACATGACCATTTAGACTAGGGATGCTTTGGAAACCACTGGATACGCATCCGATTTAGTACCACATATGGAAGTGGTACATCTGGATTTTTTTAGAGGTGATAAATCTCAATTGGGCCGTTTAGGCTACCATGAAAAATGCGGATATGGGTCACATATGGGCAGAAAAAATCTGATTTGAGTCCCCTTTGCCTGCTTTGTGAACATAGCCTTACAGTACTTTCACACCGAAACCTTTGGAATACATTTTATTGTGTCAGAGTCCAGTTTCTGGAGCGGATCACACCAGTGGAAACCCATCCTGGGTCCTGAAATGGACCAGAGAACTATACCCTGGCACAGTTACATACGGCGGTCTTTATTGCGACCATGGAGCGGTTCGCTAGCAGTGTAAATGCATGCCTGTCCAGCGTACCAAGGGCAGGAAGAGAGGATGTAGAGCAAGAGTAACGCATTTGAGTAGAAGAAGTAATATGGTAAAAAACATAGTAAGAGCACAAATCCGAAGACGAAAGAGTTTGAAAATGTCTTGTGGGGCTACATGGAGTAGTGAATAGGTGCAGGCGCACAACTACAATTGAACACCAACATACCCTACCAACACCAACAACCCTGATGAGGCAAACTTTCTTCCTTGTGGTTTTTTTCTTGTCGATCAGCGCAGTACTGCCCACTAAACAATCCGTTGCAACTGCCTGACCTTGTTTGGTCCAGTCTAAAAATCTCTGTGTAAAAGCAAACCGGGGAAACTGAAGGTGTGAATCTTCGCACTTTTCCCGATCCCTAGACCGATCTCTGGACCAGGCCAGCAGTGTCAATTCTCCCTGAGTTGCTTATTCATAGAAACAGATTCTTAGGCGAAGGAAAAATTATTTTTATATCATAACACATAAAATATAGATCTTGGTAGTGTGGATTGTGTACTTATGAAACTTTAAGTTTGCCGTTGTTTTTTAAATGGGATTTTTTATCTATAGATTATGTGCAAGGAATATTCTTTTCACTTATTCATGTCTGTTTGGCATAAACCATTCCTCCTCATTCAGAATGGTTTTGCATTTAAATGAATCTAACAAAAAGTATTTCAGAGTGGAGTTAATTTGAATAAACAATTTAACCAGAAACCTTGGTTCTTGGTTTAAATTGGCTGTGACTGCTTTTTTAGAGAGCCAATCAAACCAAACCTTAAGTTGACAATGAAATTAGGCATTGATTCCAGTTTTGGAGGAGTTAGCATCTGAAGTCCCAGCTTTTAGAAATGGTTAATGCTGCTCAAAGCTAAAGCTTTTCTTTTTTGTCTAAGTATCCATTTTTAATTTAGCAAGACTAAATTACAAATCTTTATTTTTGAAAATGTTTTAATTATATATATATTTTTTTTATTTTAATCACTTTTTACAACTTTTGATCCAGAAAGTAGCATGGGATAATTTCCTTCCTTTTGTGCTCTGGTCAAAGCTGTTGCTGTTTGTTTGCTGCAGATCCTCAATGACACTCCTTTTACCTAGACTCCCCCTCTATGTGTGGCAGAGAGAAAAGAGAGAGAGACAGAGAAGGAGAGGTCAGGTGATGATTTATGACCGAGATGCAGCATTCCAACACGGGATGATTAATCTCTTCTGGGAGCACTTCACAAGTACAAGTTTAACCTACCTCGGCCTTGCACACGCGCACACATGGCGTGAAACACGAAGCGACGCAAACACACAATGGTGTACATTCTGCATGCAGGACGTAAATACAGGGGCAGAGTGCATGTAAGTGCTTTTGTATGCCATCCATGTGCATCTGCACCCTAGGATCCCTTTCCTGACATTCCTGTTATAGTCTTTGCCTCTTTCATTCTCAGCCCCACCCCCCACCCCCACCCCAACGCCTCCTCATTGGCCTCGGGGGTGCAGTGTCTCACATTTACTCTTCTCCTCTTTCGCCTTGTCCATTCATCACAAACAGTCACAGATGCTCACTCTCACTTTGAGAGACAGAGCGGGAGGGGGACAGAGGAGAAGGAATACAGAGATTGAGAGAACCTCTGTGAAAGGCCATTTGGCTCTGGTATCAGCGAGCATAAGGCTATAGGATTAGTGCTGCTAGGTGCTAAAAGCTTCAATGTCTTAATATGGACAGAGGAAGGAAGGGACTGGCACTATCTGTGTGATACAACTAGGTTTGTGCACAGAAGTGTGCATATGCAGGTGCTCTGCAAAGGTTAAAATGCTCTTTTGTCAGTCCCGGTCCAGCACTACGAGATGATGTAGGGTGTAAATACCACAAGCTTCATCTGATGGTTTGTAACTTGAAAACACTTTAACAAATTGTTCTATAGTTAAACTCATTAAAGCACAGAGGTTGGCTCAACACCTGTTATAATGAATTAGTTTGTTGTGATAGAGAGCATTCAAAGCCAGCTGTAGCTCGGGCTTCTATGTTTTCTATCCTTCTCATTTTACATAGCCTTGTCACGTTGCAAACTTTAATGTATTGTATGGAGGTTTTATGAGATTCTTTGAAAAATAGCTCATCCTCCCACAGTGTAGATAGAGTACATCTGTGAACATCAATTTCCAAGTCTTGCCACAGATTCTTAATTGGATTTGACTAGGCCAATCTAAGACATAAAGATGCTTTTAATTAAAACCAATTTTATTGCACTTCTGGTTGTATGTTTATGTTCCCCTGCTTGTTATCTGCCCTGGTCTCAAGTCCTTCGCAGCCTCCAACATGTTTTTGTCCAGAATTGCCCTGTATTTAGCACCATGCATCTTCCATTCATCAATTGTGACCAGCTACCTAAAAAAGGCATTCCCACACCATGAAACTGTCATTTTCCAAAAAATATGTTCAGGTTTGGGCCTGTAAAGTAGGAAAAAAATATGAAAAGGAGTTATGAATAATTTTGCAAAGCACTGTATAAGCTATATTATCAGCTTTTGTTCTTTGTTGGTCTGTCCCTTCTCCACTCTATTGACCAGGCATGGTCTGTGAATGCATTGGCCCAATATGTTTTGATGTGTAGGGTCATATTTATGCAGGCATGATTTGACATGTTCATAATGTTTTAAAACATGCTGTCATGCAAGTATTCTTTGTTGTAGTATTGTTTGGGTTATTTTCTTGGGGACTCTTGACAACTAGCAAAAAACATGATTTATGAGGAGGAAATGTGCAAAGACAAACAAATGAAGTATCAATTATAATGTGATTGATAACCTAGAATTAAAACTACTAACATTCCACTTAAAGTGACAGAGTAAAGGCAATTACTACACATAAATCTTAATGAGTCTATCATGTTAACATCAAAGGCTTACAGTTAAAACAAAGATATCACTGGAATGTTTGATGTATAAATTAAAAACAATCTACACAGAAGCATGGGTTTGCTGTCATGGAATATTGTCCACCAGCAGTCTATGAACATAAATCATGAAAAACTACTTTACTCTACCACTATTACAGCTGTAAACCTACAGCTTATGATCTTGGCTGTCTTGACAAGACTAGTGGTTACAGATGAAATAACTTAATAGAACTGGCAAAATGATTGTGCACAACATTACATCAATGGGTCATAACATTGAAATCTAGTGCCTAAATTAAATGGGTAACATTTTGTTGCCACCAAAGCTCCGTAGATGACTCAGTGCATACTCTGGTGCAGTACATTTGCTGCATAAGGAGATCTGATTCCTCAGCAAAGAATATTTAGGTAGGTGGTGTCAAAGTGATGTCCATGCAAGTGTCTGGACAATAGTTTTTCCACCAGAAGATTGTATTATATACAGTGCCTTGCGAAAGTACTCGGCCCCTTTGAACTGGTCAACCTCTTGCCACATTTAAGGCTTCAAACATAAACATATAAAATAAAATTTTTTTGTGAAGAATCAACAACAAGTGGGACACAATCGTGAAGTGGAATGAAATTTATTGGATGTGTCAAACTTTTTCAACAAATGAAAAACTGAAAGGTGCAATATTATTCGGCCCCTTTACTTTCAGTGCAGCAAACTCATTCCAGAAGTTCAGTGAGGATCTCTGAATGATCCAATGTTGTCCCAAATGACTGATGATGATAAATAGAATCCACCTGTGTGTAATCAAGTCTCCGTATAAATGCACCTGCTCTGTGATAGTCTCAGGGTTCTGTTCAAAGAGCAGAGAGCATCATGAAGACCAAGGAACACACCAGGCAGGTCCGAGATACTGTTGTGGAGAAGTTTAAAGCCAGATTTGGATACAAAAAGATTTACCAAGCTTTAAACATCCGAAGGAGCACTGTGCAAGCAATCATATTGAAATGGAAGGAGTATCAGACCACTGCAAATCTACCAAGACCCGGCCGTCCCTCTAAACTTTCATCTCAAACAAGGAGAAGACTGATCAGAGATGCAGCCAAGAGGCCCATGATCACTCTGAATGAACTGCAGAGATCTACAGCTGAGGTGGGAGAGTCTGTCCATAGGACAACAATCAGTCGTACACTGCACAAATCTGGCCTTTATGGAAGAGTGGCAAGAAGAAAGCCATTTCTCAAAGATATCCATAAAAAGTCTTGTTTAAAGTTTGCCATAAGCCACCTGGGAGACACACCAAACATGTGGAAGAAGGTGCTCTGGTCAGATGAAACCAAAATCAAACTGTTTGGCCACAATGCAAAACGATATGTTTGGCATAAAAGCAACACAGCTCATCACCCTGAACACACCATCCCCACTGTTAAACATGGTGGTGGCAGCATCATGGTTTGGGCCCGCTTTTCGTCAGCAGGCACAGGAAAGATGGTCAAAATTGATGGGAAGATGGATGGGGCCAAATACAGGACCATTCTGGAAGAAAACCTGTTGGAGTCTGCAAGAGACCTGAGACTGGGACGGAGATTTATTTTCCAACAAGACAATGATCCAAAACATAAAGCCAAATCTACAATGGAATGGTTCACAAATAAACGTATCCAGGTGTTGGAATGGCCAAGTCAAAGTCCAGACCTGAATTCAATCGAGAATCTGTGGAAAGAGCTGAAGACTGCTGTTCACAAACGCTCTCCATCCAACCTCACTGAGCTCGAGCTGTTTTGCAAGGAAGAATGGGCAAGAATTTCAGTCTCTCGATGTGCAAAACTGATAGAGACAAACCCCAAGCGACTTGCAGCAGTAATTGCAGCAAAGGGTGGCGCTACAAAGTATTAACGCAAGGGGGCCGAATAATATTGCACGCCCCACTTTTCAGTTTTTTATTTGTTAAAAATATTTGCCACATCCAATAAATTTCATTCCACTTCATGATTGTGTCCCACTTGTTGATTCTTCGCAAAAAACATGAATTTTATATCTTTATGTTTGAAGCCTGAAATGTGGCAAGAGGTTGACCAGTTCAAGGGGGCCGAGTACTTTCGCAAGGCACTGTACAGATGGATGGTCTTAATGTTATGGCTGGTTGTTATCCTGTTTAAGCAGGACATTTATTGAAGCATTTAAGCTAGGTAACCAAACTTTAAAATAGAATTTAAATTAGTGAATGGCCAAAAATTCAACAACGACCTTTATTTAATTATAATCAGTGGTGTAAAGCAGCTTTGATACTTACTAAACCAAGACAAGAGACGAGAATAGATTATGAGCAAAAATCGAAATTTAATAAAGACATTTAAATAATGCAATAACTTTATCCCAATTACAGTTATCGGTGAAACCTGTCATTAGAAAGCAAGCTACTAAACCAAATTGTAATTATATTGTTTATGACTTCTGCTTTTAATCTTCCCTGCCTTATTTTGCACAGCCTTTTACTAAAAGCATGGTGAAATTCATACTTTTACACGTAGAGACGTGCCGTGCCCAGCATTGGCAGTGTGGGCTAGCTTTCTGATTTAATAACACAACGACTGTAATCATTGCCAAAGAAGATAAAACGTTTTAATTACAAAGTGCCATACTGCACTGAATTATGTCTACCTAAACATTATCTGACATTCTCAGTTACATATAGGGATCCTTTTTTCAGACGTTTGCACTTTGTGAAACACTGAGCAGGATAATGCTCTATTATCTAATGCAAACATTTGGAGGAGCAAAATACCACTGTTTTAGGGGTATGAATGGGTGCAATGTCATTTAGTGTGAAATACCATCCTATCACCAAGCTCAGGTGAACCTCCTCATCTACTACACAGTGGTTCCACTGAACAATGTTTCAATACTCTGTGTACATTTCTGATCTATAACACCAAAGCCAACACACACACACACACACACACACACACACACACACACACACACACACACACACACACACACAGATGACCTGTCTGCACTATTTATGCATGATGGCCTTGATACTCACATGAGAACCATTATGAAACATGTTGAGGTAAGGATAATATTGTGCTTCTGCTTGAATGGGCCCTTTGAGACTTGTATTTGTATGTGTATGTGCAGATTTATTTTTAGTAAGTAAATTTTAGTGAGTAAAGTGTGTGAGAAATGCAGGTGTAATAATTTCTGTTCAAAAACATTCCTTCATGTGGTAAAGTGTTGTACTCTGAGCTGTAACAACATTAAAGTTACACTTATTTGTATAAGTGTAAAGTCCTGAGAGTTATCCTATAATGTATTAGGAATGAAAGGAATGAATTCATAATAACGGAAAGAGGGTAAAATTAGGTCCTAAATTATCAACTTTGCAATCAGCAATTTATGGGTTGACTTTACATATATAGCGCTTCCTTATTTGTTGTCTCATTCTTATATTTATAGTCCCTTTGTCTGTTTGATGCTGTGGAAGAACAAACTTACCATGAACATTGGCAGGATAATCACAAGGCAACGCTATGTCTTTTTGTGGTTAATGAAAACTTTACAGTGACCATTGTCGCAGATCGAACACAGTCATGGAGTGAGATTTAAAGGACTTCCTCTAACTTGTAGCATTTCTTAGCATGGTGGTTGTACATTATCTTACTAAAGGTAAATCATCAACCAGTTACACAGACTCTGCTGGCTGCAATACATTTAATTGAAATTATGATCATCGGTGCATCAGGCTGCATGAAAGAAGTCACACAAGCAATGATTAATAAAATAATAAGACAAATATAATTTTACAATTACCTTAATATTTTCTTCTTTTGACCATTTTATATGCAAAACTTACATTATTCAAGTATTTCAAACTTTACAAGCTCTGAGTATTCTTCTCATTATTCAAAAATGATTTAATATGAATATTATTAATGTATGCATTACTGTGGTCGTATGGATGATTTTGTCTATTTCTTTACATTCATACTATATATATCTTTTTTATGATTGAATTGTTACTTTAAGTTATTCTGCCTCAGATGTTCTCATTTCAGATGGACCTCTGCTTAATTAACCCCTCTTCACAGCTTGTTTGGCTTCAACAAAATGCTGACTGAATCAGTTTGGATTTAAGTCGACTAAGCTGAACAAGAATTGAATTTGGAAACACATCCATGCCGTTTACAAGATGAAATAAACTGATCTGCTGCAATATCTGTTGTAAACGCACAGCCACCAGTTAATGTACATCGTAGTTTAGCTGATTGTGCAGGTCTGTGAAAACGCTTTTCCCTGTATAAAGATACGAGTAATATAAATACACTAATTAGGCAATCTGTCGCAGCTTTTGGAATAATTGTGTAGCTAACTCATTGCAGTGCTAATTTATTATGTTATTTGAATGTTAAAGGCAGTGATGCTATGTCTACATTATGTGCTTAATAAACAATTAATCCCCTACTGCTACCTGTGAAGCAGGGATTTAATAATTTTTTTTGTTTAGAAGTATGGCACCTTAAAAATGTGTAATATAAGCCTTCAGCTTATATTACACATTTAAACATTTGTGATGACAGAGCACATATGTCTACATAACAGAATATATTTCCTGCAACTAATAAATTCCTGCAAAATAAAATTTTGGTTTTAATGTCATAAGCTACTGAATTCAGTAGTGATTGAAATGCATCATCGACTGAGTGAAATTAAAGTGGGGACACGTTGTCAAACCAAACTTGATCTTGTCAAAACAGCCTGCATGAGAAGCAGACAGTACTCTGACTCTTCCCCTTAAAATGCTGTGACAGCTTCGTGATTAGACACCAAATTAGAAATGTGTCTAAATAGACAGAAATCACTCCAAATATTTGCAGAGAGGACAGTGTCAGTAACGTGAGTGAACTTAAACCCAATTTTGGCCAAAAGAAAATAGCTTTCAGCTTCTACTCAGAATGCATCTTCAAGCAAACATGCACATACTGTGCTATTTTCATGGATTTAGCTGCATGGATTTTTATGGATTTAGGCCTCAGAGGCGCACCAACATAATCACTTAAACTGCCCTCATGTTTAATATGACTGCTCGCATTTAATTTTCCCCAACACGGATTCCTTTATTCCAAAAAAAAAGGAGCTCAGTCATCTGAGCTGAAAACAGGATATGAATAGAGTAATGAAATTAAAGGTTATGGAAACATGAATAGCGAGACATGGACTTTCAGGGAAACAAAACGATTTTTTTTCTTCTCAGATAATCTTGCAAAATATCCTTTGAACATTTAAACCTTTTGTCACATAAGCAGTACAACCCAGTAAAAATGTGTTTTACTGGATTTTTATGTGATGGACTAACAAAGTGGTGCATAAGTATGAAGTGGAAGGCAAAGGATACATGGTTTTCAATTTGAAAAAATTCTGAAAAGTATGGTGTGTATTTGTGTTCAGCAGCCATGAGCCATTCTATCACATGCACATGCTTTGATCCAGTTCCAAGTCTTGTGCTGCCTCTAACAAGTTTTCTTATGGCATGACATTTATTTTAATCCTTGTTTCCATTAATGTGGAATGCATACCCCGGCCCAGTGTACCGTCCGCTCAACCATAAAGCCCATCTCATATAGATTTCTTCATCTGGATCTGCTCACCAGGGTCCACCAGGAGTCTTCACAGTCATCTGCGTGTCACCCAGATTTTTGTGACCACATTGGTTCTATGCATCAGATAAAACAATAATAGTAAAAGCCAAAGGGTGGTCATAAACACAAAGCAGACTACTACTTATTTTCAGTTCATCTCGGTTTAGTGGACAGTGTATATACCACCACATTATAAGAGTCTGCAGGGACAACTGTATATCTTAGAGTGGATCATGAATGTTAAGCTGAGCAAAAAACTGTTTTAAAAGGAAGACATGCTTGTCCTCCAGTTCCAAGTGGCTAACATACAGAAACACACAGAGGTATGCCATGCCTTTACTTCCTGCCCTAGCTGAAGAAAAGAATCACCTTACCATAATGCTACCACCACAACATAAATATAGTGTTCAGAGTGGATTAGCAGGATTAGGAACACATAGCATTTCGTATGCAGACCAAAAAGTTACATTTTGGTATTTTCTGAAGAGATTAACCTATTTCAAATGTTTGCTGTGTCCCCTATATTGCTTGCAGTGAAAAGAAAAAAATTGGCTTCTTATGACCATTAAAGAAAGTTTTCTGTCAGCAAAGGCTTTATTCTAGCCACTAGATTGACTAATTAGGTGACTTCTGAAGGGGATTGCTTGCCCTGGATTTTATTTAGGGTCATCAGAATAAAGTTGGCAAAATGAAGATGCATGCCAGTCATTTCAGATGTTTATTTGTAGAAAAATATTTAAACTGTATATCATTTCCTTCCACTCCACCATTATGCACTATTTTGCTTCGGTGTATCCGATAAAACAAATTGATGACTGCAGTTGCAACAAAGAAATATGTAAAAAAAAAATCAAGAGAAGTTAAACTTTTGCAAGGCATTGCATTGAACTTTGTGAAAAAAATTATGTCTCGGATAAGAAAAGTTAAATTTGTGCTTATGTAAGAGTTTACCAGCTTTTAGATTACATGTACTGTCAGTTAAATGATGCCAACAACTGATAACATCAGCTTTTCCACTTGTGTGGTGCCTTGATCAGCTCTGACAGAATGTTTTATTCCCTGCCAAGCGCAAATCTCCGTCTGGGATTTGTAAGGCAAAGCTTTGAAAACAATCCTGCCATATAGCTGCACATTTTCACTCTTATGAACAACATTACATGTCTCTCCTGAGTTGTTATTATTGCATGTGCTTCTGTACAGCTGCGGTCTAAGCCAAGACTTTCATATTACTGGCTCAGCAGGGTTAAAATATTGCCCTCCATTACTTTGAGTCATGTTTGCCTAGGAAAAAAAAAAAAACATTTCTTGTTTTTGTTATATATTGTTTTCCTTGACTCTCTTTATTTTATATTATTAATGAAAAAAAAAAACTCAAGACTTATTCAAAACTGGCCTTTAGAAATAAAGAAAGGATTGACTCATTTCAATTTATTCAAATATTGTTTAGGTTTTTACTTTCATGGCGACAAGTAATACAATGGGGCTTTTAAACTGTTAGATTCCTGCTGCTTTTTAATATCTTCTGTGATCTATTTGTGTCCTAAGCTGCTAATAGCTGAAGGAAATCAGCACAGCGGGGGTGGTGCTCGGATAATGGATTGGTTCTTTTATGTTTCTACCCCCCCAAAAAAAGAGGTTGAATGGGGAATTTGTTTTTTTATCCCCCTTCTACATTTATCACTTGTCTCACCTCTATTTTACTCAACATTATGCACATGTTTGGTGTATTAGCAGTAAAACAGTTACGCCTGGCATCCGTGGTGTTTAGAGGAATGTGCTTGCTTTATTTTGCCTGAGCGAAGTGAGATCATGGTAAACCAGTTTGGGATTTCCGGAGAAAGTGGATGAGCTTCACTTTAGAAACTTTGACCCACAAGGGGTGAGGGATTCTTTGAAAGTGATAAAAACTAATTCTGTATTTTTTTTTTCACTGCCAATAAAGTGCAAATATGCACTGAATCAGTCTTACAGTTGCAGTGAAAAATTCACATTTGGCATTAATGGGAAATTAATGCCAAATGTGAACAATGGCAAGTTTATGTTTGGCCTTCAAGGATGCATTTGAACCATTGTTTTCTCTGAATCATAAAACCTACAACTTGAATGAATTTTAAAAGCAAGAGCAGGGTGCACGTTTAACTTCATTGTGTTTTTTTTATATATATATTTTTTGCAGTCCACATATGTCAGAATTATACATCAAGGATCAAATATAAAAATCCATCTCTACTAATATTTGCTTAAATATCCCATAGACAACACAAGCCTCCTGGCTGGATTTTTGAGTGAATTGGTAGCGGTCAATTAAAGTGGTTGGTTTTGTTGCAGAAACCTGACTTTTTAGCATAGCTTACAAATGTCCACTTGGATTCAAGTCAGGTCTTTCGGGAGGCAATTCAAGAAGCCTAATTTCATACATTCCAAGACCAGTTTGGTGTATGTTTTAGATCACAGTTGTGTTGGAAGATCCAGTTTTATCTAATTTTCAACCATCCGACCATCTGACCCATCTGACCCATGTGGTCTGCAACATGCAGCCTCAAAGTCGCAAGTGTCTCTGGACCATCCAAAATGGCTCTTAATAATTTTAGCTAGAATGATAACGAACCAACTAATGTTTTAAAATATAGATATAAAAATAGTACAGAAAGCAAAAGACCTAGGGTACATTTAACCAAATATTCCTTGGGTTGTATGTGTACAGTCATGTTAAAAAAAAAACAATGTGGTTCAACAAGGATTGTCAGATTAAGAGTAATTTTTGAAAATAACAAAAAGCCCACACTTCTGTATTAAAAAGTGTTTTTATATTGGTCTAATGCAATACTCTTAAGTTTGAATGTCATATTTTTATTAGCTATAAGCAGAAAGACCTCACAGTTAACAGAAATAACTCTTGAAAACAACAGTTTATGTGCAGTTAATCTTTATAATGTATTCCACTTAATTAGCGAAGTTACTGAAATAAATGAACTTTTTAACAATATTCTAATTTATTGAATGGGTCTATATATCATAATTGGTGTGCATAATATATCCATGTATATGTTAAAGAAACTCTGAAACAAGTTCAAATATGTGCATTCAGTTGTTGTTTATGAAATACATTAAGGTTGCATGCCCGTTTGACGATGTGCACCTTTCAGTTTGCTGACAATTATTAATAGAGAAACTACTAACACATAAATGTTTTCCCCTCTTTTCTCTTCTCCTGTTACATCCCATATAGCAGGGCAAAGTTGCACTCGATAGATACACTTGCTGGATATGTGTGAGAACTATTTTCAAAATTTGTTCCTGACAACATAGACGTTATCAGGGACAATCAGCCTGCTAATTCTGCATTAGTTAGTGATAAACTCTAAAAAGCACAAACAAGTTAATGGATGTTTTTCGGGGTGGGAATGGGGTTTAAATTGTGTTCTTTCATTAGGTTCTGCATGGCTGAAGATGGAAAGAAGTAACTGACAGGAAACGGCTTCGGCACATTCGCAGCATCCTCGATCATCTCCAGGGACTAAACAACTCTCTGTGGCAAATGCTAAAAGCTGTAATGTTGGGCGATGTTGCATAAATGTTTCAGAATCACAGTGCTTGTTATATTGGCTAGACCGAGTCTCAGCGGACCAATTTCAGCTGCCTTATAATGGCATCTCTAATGCTCCGGTCTACATGAAAATAAACAAGTCTGTAAGGCAGAATATTAAGTGCACTCTATTATTGCTCTTTTTCTCGACGAAATTGATCTTTTTCCTGACATTCAGTCTATAAAACTTGGCAATTGCTATTTTACAACTGCAACAATGCAGCGAACTAGTGGACTGTTTTTTATTTTGGCATCAGCACCGTGAAGGGAATACTTGAAGCAATCTGATTGGCTACACCTGGTGTGACTGTCAGATGGGTCACCAAAGCGTGCGAGTGCATGGGAGATTGTGTGGGTGTGATCTCATCTTCAGCTGTGAAGTATGGCTGATTGCCTGATCCAGCAGGTTAAGGAGAGCTTTGGCTCTGTGCTGCTGACCCATTTGGACTGTGCGCCGGGATTTCGGTCCTCATCCCTGCAGCAAGGCGCACAGAGCTAATCTCTGCTCCTTTTGCTCAGACCTTTAGCTTTACAGCTGTGACAAAATTTTAATGGTCAATGACCCGACATACCTCAATTTTCTTTTTTGTCTGGCTCTGAATGCTTGTATATAATCTGGCACCAGATGTTGCTTTTACCCTGGTGAGAGCAATACAAACATGCATAGATATGATGAAAACACATGAGTAACTTGAATTATTTTCCCATTTTTATTTGGTTTACACTGCATTTAAGCTGATCCTTTTCAATCTTTAGCTCTTATTGAATCGTCATATTTATCCTGATTTTCTGCTCATCTTATTGCCACACACACTCACGCACACACACACACTATGAAAGCAAAAGAGGATCAGTGCTCTGATCCACTCACATTACAACCCTCTTTGTCACCCTCTCTCTGTGTCTCGATGTTTCCTTTTTCCTTCCTCTCCGTCTACCTGCAGACACAATGCCATCCCTTAGCTGCACTTGGACAAGGACATCTACCACAGCAAGCACACACACATAGACACACTGCTGCGGAGCTGGATAACATTTGAGAGGCAGGATAATGTCAGCTGACCAAGGCCTCAGTGGCTCCCAGTCATCCATGACTGCCAGCTTCACTAACATCAGCTCCACTGCGCAGTAATGGGACAAAGGCGGCCTGCTTTTTCCTGTAGCTTTTAATAGGGCACCTCTCTGAATGCAAGCAATTCAGACACTGACAGAGAGAGAAGAGGAGCAGCATAACATGTATCAATGGATCTTTGTGCAGTCTTGATGTTTGAAGAGAGATACTAGGATGTGGCATCGCATCAGGAAGACTGTGTCTCATATGTGAAGGAAATCTGCAGCAAGGAATATTGTTCCGATTTTTCTTTATTAAGTCAATATTTCTTTATGAATAGTGTCTGAGGGCCAGAGCAGCTGCCACTGGGCATAAAACACCCTGCTAGTGCCACTGAAATGTCAGCAGTTGAGATTGGATTGTGGACAAAGCAAGCCAGAAAAGAGACAGGACATTTAGTTCACTTTGTCAGCTCTGATTCTTGGAGTCTCTCATGTGAGTGAAATGCCAATGTTAATCCTTTGCTACAGTGTGCAATGCTGTTGACTAATTCTATTTAATACAGTGCCTAAAGTATTAAAACCCTTTAAAAGTATGTCATGTTACAAAAAGTTTAGATGTATTTTCTTTGGCATTTAATGTACTAGATCAATACAAAGGAGTGTTTAATTGAGAATAACCTTGTATAAGTAAACTTACAAGGTTACAAGGTTATCAAATTATTTTCCAAATGCAAATATGAATAATTTGACCTTCCTTTTCTCAGCCCTCCCGAGGCAATACTTTGTGGTACCACGTGTCACTACAAGTTGCAAGTCTTAATTGATGATGCACATTCTGAATTAAAATTTATTTCCACTTTGACTGGGCTTTTCTAACACACAAATATGTTTTGATCTATTCTGTTCTATTGCAGGTTTAGGGCAGGGGTGTCCAAAGTTGGTCCTCGAGGGCTGGTGTCCTGGATTTTTTAGATGTTTCCCTGTTTTAGATGTTTCCCTTACCTGATTTCCATTGATGGCTGATTAACAGGTTTTTGCTAAAATGCAGTCACCTGAAACAGGTGTGTTTTGGGGTGACGGTGGCAGCAGGTATAGGGGTTTGTCCAGTAAATGGTAGGTTGCAGGTTCGAACCCATGTTCCCTATGTCTCAGTTGTTGTGTCCTTGGGCAAGACAACGTCACCCACCTTGCTTGCTAATGGTGGTCAGAGGGCCCGGTGGTGCCGATTGTATGGAAGCCTCTCTTCTGCCAGTCTGCCCCAGGACTGCTGAGGCTACAAAGTAGTCTACCACTGTCAGCGTGTGAATGGGTGAGTGACTGAACCCTAACCCTAACCCTGAGCCTCCACCCCAGTCTCCATTCTTTTGCAGCCTTTAACAAGCTTTTTATATAGTTTGTCCCATCCATCTTCCCATTAACTCCGACCCGCTTCATTGAACGTGCTGAAGAAAAGTATCTTAAAAGCAGGATTTTGCCACCACCCATGTTACATAGTGAATGTGCAGTTCAGTGTTTTACATGCAGTTTAATTAAGGTCTTATCCTAACGTCCTCAATGAAATTTCCACAACTTAAGATATTGTTTTATAACCTAACCCTGCTGTAATGTTCTCCACAACTTTATCGCTGGTGTGTTCCTTGGTCTTCATGATGCAATATGGTCACTATTGTTCTCTAACAAACCTCTGAGAGTTTCATGGAATAGCTACATTTATACTGACATTAAGGAAGTGGTTGGACTGGATTATATTTGGGGGTATCTGAATAGGGGGGTTGAATACAAACACACACCACACGTTTTCAGATTTATATTAATGAAAAAGTTTGAAAACCATTTCTTGTTTTCCTTTCACAATTATGCACTAGTTCAGTGGTTTTCAAAGTGGGGGCTGACGGGGCCCTTGGGGATCATGATAAAACAAAAATGCTGTTCTTAACTGTTTGTTGAATGTTATCCTGTGGGATTAAAATTGTGTTAAAATATTTTAATAATATTCTTACATTAAACAAATGTATTGAGTATTGAATAGGTAATAAAAGACATTTAAAAAAGTTGATATTTCTGTGGGTTTGCAAAAGGGGGTCCCTGCTCAGAAGCTAATGCTCTTTGGGGGGCCTTGGTGTAGAACATTGTGGGAATCCCTGCACTAGTTTGTGTAGGTATTTGACATAAAATCCCAATAAAATATGTTGAAGTTTGCAGTTGTTGCCTGAAAAGGTTTTAAAAAGTTCAAGGGGTATTATTACTGAGGCACTATAATTATGCCTTATGACTGCTGTGAAACAGAGGATTGCGTTTTCCAGCATTGAAACCCACCGATGACAAAAGAATATCTCTTTTCTCAATTCTTCTCAATCTTTAATCTCCATTAATTTAATATGCTTGTTATCCTCCTCCTCTGCACCATGCTCCTTTTTCCCAGTGTCTCAGCCTAAATGCGGAAATTATGCACCTCACTGTTTTCATCCTTCTTCTACCCTCCAGGTACTGCAGCTGTCACGGCAAACATCTCTCCTTTAACATCACAGCGCTGTCATCCCACTCACACACATACACAACTTCACACTTACAAGAGCCTTGCTTTCTATGACCAAGAATAAATGTATGTTGCAGCAGAAACTGTAGCAGCAGACTGAGGGTGAACCAATGTTCGGAAGTTGTATTGGGTTAAAAAAAAACTGTCATGGCCACATGTACTAATTCACATGCAACAAAAAACATCCAAAACAAAACGAAGCAGAAAATAATATTTTGAAAAAGGAGAGACGTACTGCTTTCTCCTGGCTGTTGTTATTTAACTCCCAGTCATCCTCCCACACAGCAGGGCAGCCAGACTCTTGACACCATTCCATTTAGCCCACACTTCTGCCGGAGGATCCAACTAATAACTTACATAGCCATAGTGCGAAACAATTACATTCAAAGAAGAAACAGAAGAATCAAGGGAAATGGGGAGAAGCGTAACCTTGAGAGAGGATAATGTTTATTAACATCACCCAAAAACCCCTGTGCTGAGAGTGATGCGGCCAAGAAAGAAAAAGAAGAAAAATCAGAGTTCGTTAATGAATCTCTCAACTGAACTTAAGTTGCATTCCAGCACACATTCATCACTATTCAAGGACTTTCTCCTCTGCTCTTTGAAGACTTGAAATCCGGGTGATAAGAGTCTGAGAAAGAAATGAAAGGGGGAAAAAAAAACTTTATATTGAATGCTTCTTCCAACTGGGAGCGAATTACCTGAAGCCACCGGGAACATTTAAAAAGCCTACACAGCTCTTTTTATATGTAATCTACCAAAAAAGTGATTTTTGTATACACTCGTAGATTGAATATGCAACGTAACAGTGGGGGGTATATGTTAGCCTTCATGAAAGATCACTCTCTCTGATCAATAGATATTTGACTTGTATCAGAGATGTTTGGAGAAAAATACAAAGAGAACAGATTAGACTGTAAATGCAGATCCCTGGTTTCATGTCTGTTAAATTAAGTGCAAATTCCTCTTGGATCTGAATCAAATTCCCTTTGTTCTTTGTTAGAGAGCATGAAAACATAAAGCAATCTGTATCATTGGGCTTAATCTTTTACATGCTTGTAAACGGGTAAAATAAAGAAAGATTTGTATCATATGCATCACATTAAATTAAGAGCTAGTTAAAAAAAGGTCTGTTTTTTTTATTTTTAAAAGAATATTTAATGCAGATATTGGTTATTAAAAGTCCCATAATTGGCTCATTCAAAATAGTTATGCAAATTTTCAGTGTCACACTCTTAAAAGGAGGCTGTAACTGTTTCGAGGAAACAATAAATCCCGTGAAATGGTGGCAGTCATTTTCTGAGGCTGAGACTGATAGATCAGGTTGTGAGAAACTGGACATTAAAAAGTGGGAGAAAAGGGGCTCAATTATGAAGGTCAGTTTGGAGATGCACCGATCAGGCTTTTACTGGCTGATACCAAAGCCAGGTTTCCTTTATTTAACAGTTCCTTTCCAATGTATTTGCTCAGCATGATTGATTGTTGCAAAGTCAATGACCCAACGCAATCGTCTAGGCTTCCTTACACAGACAACTATCGTACCCAATGACATAATGTGACTTTTACTGCTTATATTATAATTAAGATCAAATTAGCCTGTAATGTAATTAGATCTGACTCAGACTGTATGGTTGGATTGTTTTGGACTAAATTGGACCGATTACAATTTAACTCGGACCAATGTTGGATGAATTGCATGTTGAACATGCCATGAGATGCCATTTGTTTTGAATTGGTTTTGTATAATTAAACTGAATAAATTGAATTTGAGATGTAGTCTTCCAGTTCAGATTTTATGTGACTCAGATTCTTTTAAGGACTTTGGATCATTGGCCATAAAAGAAGAAAATGTATTGTGCGGCACAGTCGTTTAGTTGGTATGCTGGGGAGCTCATCGTTTAGGATCCAAATGAAAATTAAGAAATTACAAGATAATGAAAATTTTTGCATCATGCATATATCTCTAACATTTAGCTAATGTTTACTAACCTCAAAACATAGCACATGTTTTCTGTTTTCGTTTATTACATTAAAGGAGAAAGCATTTCAGATATTTCACTGCTTGGCATACCAATCACAGGTCAGTGCTAAGCTACAGAAAATTGACCAAATGACTGGTGCTCAGTCAAAAAATAACATGTAGAATGACAGTTTCTGTCATTCTACATGTTAAGCCTAAGCCTATTGTTATAATATCAGTGGCAACACTGCATGGTGATAGAAACGAATATGCATTCTGAGGTTTACAGTATCAAGTTTCTGCTGTATAAAAAAGATGATGGCATTACCTGTAGTGAACTAATTCTGTTGTTGGACTAGCCAATATTGGATTGTAAAGGATTATAACATGCTTTAGCTTTGTTTTTCCTTCTTTGCAAATGAACACAACCGTTTTTTGGCCTAAATACTCTGTTATGTTGTTTTGTTACATTCTTTGTATAAAGAAATTGTGATTAAATGGAGAATGGGATTTTACAGTAAAAACAATTATTTTATATTATTTTTGAGATACGGCCCACCACTTGGCTCGACTGTATTTTAGCAAAATGTTTAACTTCATTGAAAGATGTTCAGACTTTTACGCCACACAGACACTTTAAATAAATACAAGGTAAAAATGTAAAAATCTGATACACAGACAAATCGTAATTTTTTTATATATCATAAAATATTGCTTTCGAGGGGAAGTAGCTGTGATTTGTTGTAGAAGCTTTAAAAAGGCTCTTTTGTGATCAGTTTTTAATTATTTATATTTGAACCACGGGCAATTTGATAGAGAGCAGTAACCTTTACACAGCTCTGCAGCTTGACAGGATTTTACTGGTAATTCAAAACCAAAACAAAATGATTACATATTTGACATTTAAACTGTATTAATCATTTCATCTCACTGATGACCATGATTACTGTGGTTAGCTTAACTAGCAGCAGTCTATGTGTGTATCCAATCTAGAGAATGTAGACTACTGAGATTCCCTAATCCAGCAGGTCCCTGGACAGTTAGTATTGCACTCTTCAAAAGGATTAAACAGAGCTACAATGCTGTAACGTGTTCAACCTCCTGGTATCTGCTAACGTGTAACTCCTTCTGAGAGCCTGAATGAACTGCACCCAAAGAAAATATGCCTTCCTTTCCAGAGGCTGCTTACAACGTTTATGCTTCATCTGATTTCTCCTAAAAACACCTTAATAATGCTGAAAATGGCTCATCTTCACTATTCTTCTCTCTGTAACAACTTCAACAATAGAGTGTTGTTGTCAGTGTGACCTGGCAGCTCTTTTGTATGATGTGTTCACAGAACAGAAAAAGATTGGATTTTTACTTTCAAAACAGTTGTTCAATCAGTGTTGTCATGCCTAGAATATGCGTCTATTTTTTTACAAACAATAATATGATCTTGTGAAGTTCCTAAATGCCATGTCAGATATCTCTAAGTCTTAGCTTATTAACTCAGATGCTGGGTGTGAAATTCTGGGCTACAATTTTGCTTTCTTCGTGTCAGGTGGTTAAAGCGAATATACAGTACATGGATGTTTGCCTGTGTTTCAACGCATGCGTCATGTGTGACTGTCTTCAGAGGCTGACTGCAGAAAACACATCAAACAAAATGTGATTTGAGAGGATATCAGGGAATTCCTCCAACATGATTCTCCTATAAATCATCTTTTTAATCAGCCAGAAACTCCCTCCTAGAGCCCAGATGACAAACACATACACACACAACATCATAATGCAAAACAGAAAGTGGGAAAAAAATCACCCCACTGAAGGCTGATGGAGCATGACAGCATCACATACTGGGATAAACAAGAAGCAAGCCAAAGATAAAGGTGGAGTGACTGGAAAAAATGGAACAGCATAGGAGGCATATAAAGATATGGGTGACAGAGGCTGGCAGAGTCATTGCTGAGCCAAGCAGTGCCAGGCCGGTAATTGGATCGAGTCTTAGGGGAGGAGGACAGACACTGGAGAGGGGGTGGGAGCTAATATCTCTGTCTCCTGAGCCCATCACCCAAATGTGGCTACAGACTATATTACACACTCATTTGGTTGATAAAATTCAACATCAGGTCCAAAAAAAATGCCAAAACCCAATTCTAATCCAAGCGACTTTTATTATATTTAAACATGTAGGATTTTTACTAGAAGACATTTTGGTTTGATTTACACACAAATGAAACATCTGTACAGTATGGCAGAATCTTTATTACTAGCATGACTCCCTCTGATGTTCAGCCTGAATGACAGAGACAGAGGGAGATAGAAAGAGATAGAGTTGTCCTATGGTTGTATTACAGTAATACCTTGGTTTAATGGATGTCTGCTGTGGAATAAGGCTGTACTCGGTTCAATTGAGATTTTGTTGTGCTGAAGGGATGAGATGAACCCCCCCCCCAAATCCTCTCCTAGATGAGATCGTGGTTCAGCACGAATGGGAATGAGCGGACTCTAAGAAAGACAGAATGATGCTCACAAATCCTTCTGAGGATTTTGCCTGTTGTGGATGTGTGTGTGTGTGTGTGTGTGTTTGGGGGGTGTTGTTGAATCCCAGCTTTGTTAATCCCCCAGTTAGGCCACACAGGTATGTCACACACACCTATATAGAGGAAATGGTACTGTTCCTGCTCTTTAGAGGACCGTGCTTTTTGTTCTCCCTTGCTTGCTCTTCTTGCACTATTACTCACCATGATGTTTCTTTTTTTTTTGCAAAGACTCACACACTGGTTCCAAGACACATCCCTCCCTGACCTATTTTCTCGGATGCAGATGGTCATAAAGAAAATCAAACTGAGGATGAGAGAAGACAGACGAAAGAGGGAAAACAGCTGGTCGTGTCAGAGGTCAACCCACCAGTGGTTAGGCTCTAAATTATAAAGATACTGTTGAGTGCTAAGAATCACTAGAAAGTGAAATAAGAAAGTCATATTGGGAGGTACAGTACATTGCATTAGTGTTCAGCCCCTTAGATATTTTTATATTTTGCCATGTTACAATCACAAACTTTCAGTATATATTGTTGGAATTTTATCTAGAACAACATAAATCAGAATGTTATTATGAGATCGCAGGAAATTGATAGTTTGATGGTTTTTTTACAAATAAATGTGGGAAAAGTGAGGCTTGTATTTCTATTCTGCCACCCTTAACCTGACACCGTAAAATAACATCCAGTTCAACAACCGCCTGGAGGTCTCAGAGGTGTGTTGGTACAAATAAGTGTACAACAACATCATGAATTTAATTTCCCTTTGGGATTAATAAAGTATTTTTGAATTGAATTGAATTGAATGAATACCAAGAAACATACCAGACAGATCAGGGATAAAGTTGTGGGGAAGTTTAAAGCAAAACATATGCTAAGAATATGGCATAACTGCAAACCTACCAAGACATGACCATCTATGTAAATTCACAGAGTGGAAAATGAGGTCATTATTCAGAGAAGCAGGTCAGCTGGTGGAATCTGACAACAGAGAACCTGTTAGATGTGTACTCTATAAATTTGGACGTTATGAGAGAGTGGCAAGAGAAAAAGCCGATGTTAGAGAGAAATGAGCTATGTCAAATGAGAACAAAATAAAACATATGGCCTGCATACAAAAAAAATGATGGAAAATTTACACTACAAAACATTCTAAACGCAATTCCTATTGTGAAACATCATGGTGGCAGCATCATACTGTGCCAATGCTTTTCCTCAGCAGAGACATAGAGGCTGGCCAGAGTTCTTGGCAATCCTGGAAGAAAACCTGTAGGAGACTGCATGAGCCTTGAGACAGCAGTGGAGGTTCACCTTGCAGATGGAATGTTACCATATACATAAAATCAGAACTACAATTGAAGGATTTGAGTCAAAGCACATTCATGAATTAGAATAGCCCAGTCAATGTCCGGCCCCAAATTCAATTAAGAATTTGTGACAAGACTTGGAAATTAATTTGCACAGGTGCTCTCCATCTACTCTAACTGGGACTGAACTATTCTGCCATGAAGAAAGCAGAAGGATTTTTGTTTTTAGATATATGAAACTGGTAGAGACATACCTTAAATGTAGCTCTATATAATATGTATACAAGGGGATTGAATGCATATGCATGCCACACTTTTTAAGATTATTGTTTCATAAAAATTTGAAAACCATGGAAAATGTCCTTACAATTCACAGTTAGTACATACCTTCCCATAAAATTCAAATGAAAAAAAAAATGATGTAGTTGATGAGACTAAATGTTAATTTTAAAATGGCACTACAAAACAGACAAATTAATCAGAAATACTGTTGGAAGTAGACTGATGATTATGTCGGGTTCTCAATAGGCCTGCAGGAGAGTGAGTTAGTGTTAGGTCACCCGCGTGTAAACAGCAGATGTCAAAAGCCGACTGCACACGCCACCACCCTGGGCTCTTGTGAGCTGCACAGTCAAAGGAACCCATCATGTCCCTGCTGCCCATCTGCTGCTGCCTTAGCCCCATAAGCTTAACGCCTGTAGAGACATTGGCGTTGACAGCTACCTTACGCCTTAAGGATTCAGGTGAGATTAAAACAAGTGCAGCCTCCATTAGGGTTTACACAGCAGTCAGCAGCGCAACCACGAGCAGGTCCGGGCACGCTCAAGCTCATTAGTTGTGCGGACTTCGTACTGGCAGGGTCTTAATTGTTTTTCTCTTTAACTGAGCAACTTCATCAATAATCATTAAAAGGAGCTCAAGCAGGTGGGACTCTACTTACCTTTGTCACATGCAGCACAAAACACTGATTCACACGTCCATGTAAATTTAGAGAGGAAATCATTTTCTTTTACATCTAATAAAGTCAAGTTTCATAATAATTATTATATTTGATCATTTTAGAGATACTGGCTTAATGTATGTGTGTTAAATAAGACTGAATCTGTACTCATTAGCTGTACTCAGAGAAAATTAATCGATTACTGAATGCTTGAAAGAGAAAGATCAGGTGAACATAGTGAAGTCTTTTTTCATGGAACTATGTATGAAACATATTAGTGGAGAAATTGATTTAGTTGTGCCAGATAAATTTGTCATGTTTTTCTATGGGTACATGCTTCGGATTACCTGTGCAGTACAGATCTGTCTCCATTTGCATAAGCCAGTCTCTAACTTCCTGTTGTTGACATTTCAGCTGTGCATTTAAGAGCTTGCTGAGTTCTGAAAAGGTTGTCATTGCGAAGTCTCAGGCAGCGTCTCTTCCTCTCCTTTAGTCACTCAAAGCCTCTCCCACTTTGCTTCTCCCTGCTTCTCCTTTTCCTGCTTTGTAATTTTCTGTCAATCATGGAGTTAATTTGTTTACCTATTCTGCCTTTATTTCTCTGTCTGTCTTAATTGCTCTCTCGCTTTCGCCTCTTTGTTATTTATAACTTATGATTTTTATATGCATCCACCCTGCTCTTTTTGTCACGCGGTAATACAAACTCACCTGACCTGCATGATAAACAATCATTGCTGGCTTGTGAGTCTTCATCAGTGTGGCATTTACCAGTCCAGCTGCCTTTAATTAATGCCTGTTTCACAGTGTAGCTTTGAGGTGAAGTTTATTGACAGAATTACAGTTCAATTTAATACTTTTTTTGTTTTGATAATTATCTAACTTAAAGAAAAATGGGGAAAAAAGCATTTTCTTTATGTTAGAATGAATTAATTATCCAGTAAAACATTGTTAACTTTATCAAAACATTATCAACATAGTTATCACATAGTTCTGCACGTTTGTTGTTATTATCAACATATTAACTAAGAGAAATGTACAGTTGTGGTATTTTGTTTATGCAACCCTTTAAGATCTCACATCTCATTTGCAAGGGATTCCTGGCCAAAAGAGCACCAACACGGACTAAATACAAAGGTCACACAATTACGTAATAAATAAAAACAATTGCACATATCAAGCGTAGACCCTAGGGTTTTTACCAGGCTATTGAATTAATTCAGGGATAGTTTTGTAGATGTAATTCAGATTGCTCCAGGCATCAAGTGCCAAAACCCTAAAAGGTTCTGTTACTGGTTCAGTTACTGGTTCACTCTTTATTGGACACATATTGTGATATCTTTGTTTCCATATAAGTAGGGTTATGGTAAGACTCACGTGCCAAACAAATAGCATTTTTGTTTTTTACTAAAATCAGGAAAAAATATATTTTGCTTTTTAATCTGTTCAACAATAAACTAAGCATTTAATATGGCAATTAAATAAATAAAGTATTTAGATGTAAGTCTTAGTAGAGGCAGAACTTTAAAAGGATTTTGCAAGTTTGCCATATTAAAAGAAAAGCATTCAGTTTGCAAATTATTTTGGGCTCAATTGGAAATAAATAGAAACAAATGTAGTCTTTTTGCAGCCAAAGAACAGGATCTGGGTCATTTTCCTTTGCAGAGAAGTTTAATCAATTAATTAAAAGCAGATTTGGTTGCACAAAAGTCTGCTCTTCAGTAAAAGTCACTGGATAAATGTCATCCTATTTACTAAAACATTAAAGGCAATGCAGGCTTGGATATTAAATGACAAATCCTTAGTGTTTTACCTCACAGTTTCCACTGTAAGAAGATTTTAACTAGTTAATAAAATAATTTCCTTAATTAAAAATAAAAATTCTCCATTTGCATCAACCAACTGGGTCAAATGTCATTCTTGAAGTGCAGTTGGGGACCACACAAAATATGTCCAGGGGCCACAAATGGCCCTTGGGCCGCACTTTGGACACCCCTGAGTTTGTACATACAAACAAAGTAGTGACAGAGGCAGCAAAAATGTATGGATGTCAATTCACATTATTGTAGAGCAGACAAAGATGAGTAAGAAAACCCCAGTCAGTAATAAATGTTAGTGCCCTGTATTTTAAACTATCCAAAACGTAGAGACAATAAGCTGATTTATTTATACAGTTTATTCCCATAGAAAGGCAAAATGTTAATTCTACTGGTTCTTAATTTTACATAAAAAGTAAAAAAGGACTTATTTCTAAAAGAAAATCATAATAAGAGCTCCATCTTTTTGTAAGATAATGACTTGTTAGTTAAAAACTCCTAACTAGACACCAGCTCCATGTGTTGAACAGTCCTCATTAAATTTTTCTCAAGCTACTTAAGCCTTGCTTTTGCTGAAGAATTGTAAAAAATTGTTTTCTCTACTTGAAAAACAAGTTGCAGGTAAAAGAGCTCTCTTTCAAAGGCAGGTTAGAGATACTCAAAAGTCTCTGCCGTAGGAGGGCAACAACCCAGCAGCAGGACCGCTACCTCCACCTTTGTGCAAGGAGGGACAGGAGGAGCTCTGCCAGAGCCCTGCAAAATGACCTCCAGTAGGCCACAAATGTGCATGTGTCTGCACAAACAGTTAGAAGCCGACTCCATGAGGATGGTATGAGGGCACGACGTCCACAAATGGGGGTTGTGCACACAGCCCAACACCGTGCAGGACGCTTGGCGTTTGCCAGAGAACACCAGGATTGGGAAATTCGCCACTGGAGCCCTGTGCTCTTCACAGATGAAAGCAGGTTCACACTGAGCACATGTGACAGACGTGACAGAGTCTGGAGACACCGTGGAGAGCGATCTGCTGCCTGCAACATCCTTCAGCATGACTGGTTTGGCAATGGGTCAGTAATGGTGTCGGGTGGCATTTCTTTGGAGGGCCTCACCCTATCTCCCTTAGAGATAGGGTGAGGAGCTCGCCCATCCGGGAGGAGCTCGGAGTAGAGCCGCTGCTCCTCCACATTGCGAGGAGCCAGATGAGGTGGCTCGGGCATCAATACTGGATGCCTCCCGGATGCCTTCCTAGGGAGGTGTACCAGGCATGTCCCACAGGGAGGAAGCCCAGGACACACTTGAGGGGCTATATATATTTATTATTTTTGGGGGGAAAAATGTCCACATTTATGTGTGGCTGTATTGGTCTTCCTCAATCTACCTGTTCTAGTTTTTAGTTTTTCCCTTTTGGTTGTACTTCATCCCACTGTTTTTGAGATGATCTACCTTTTGTTTCCTTGTGCATTTCTCCCTCCCAGATCTGTCATTTGTTGCTGATGGCTACAGCATACTAGAGGAAGCCAGCCCGGGGGCTGCCTATTTGTATGGGTCATGTGTTCTCACAGCCTGCAAATCTGACAAAAAAGCTTTACAGCAAAACACACTACGTGTTTGCCTCTGCACTTACGCACAAATCACTCTCATTCATTTACTTTTCCTGTCCTGAGGAGATGTCGCTGCGCTTGGGGAAAGTTTCCCTGCCCTCCCCCGGTGCGGCCTGAGTGAAATGTCTGTGTGTGTATTTGTGTACTAAAGCCAACAAGTGAGCATGTTACGAATAGCTGAAGGGAATGAGAATGCGTTTGGTCCCCGTTGGCATGCATGAGTTGCAAATAGACATGGGAAGAAAGCTGTTTCAGTCACCAACTGATTGAGGGCTTGAGTTGTGAGCAAAGATACATATGTTTGCCAGCACAAATTGATCCTGAAAAATAAGATTTTAACTGCAGTGAATGAAACAGATGTCCATTAATAAACAGGAGCAGGTGGAAACTAAACCTAATTTGTGGTTGGTCATTGCAACATTTTCAGAGACATACTTTTTATTTTTTATAGAATTGAAATATATGCAGTTATTTTGACATTGTCGCTTCTTTAGTTTAAAAACAACTTTCTAAATGTTGGCTGGCTATTCTCTTATTGTGAAAAAGACAAAGCATGTGGCATTTACAAAAAATGCCCTACATCACTCTAATCATGCTTTCTCATCTATCTGACATTTGTGGTGTGTGAGTGACAGTAGATATATGTGAGCCTAAAGTAGTAATTAAATCAAGGTCCGTTGCTGTTAAACATGGGGTATCGAGGGATGACAATGCTTATTGACAAAAATCCACGTAAATGTCAACTGCCCCTTTCCTGTCCAATTTTATGTTATTAACCAATGTTGTCCAGCTAAGAAGCTTATTTGGAGACTGTAAAATCACACTGAAAGCCAGTCAGTCACCATGGCTGAAAGACAAAGGAAAAAGTGGCCAAGTATTCAAACACAATCTCTGCCTCTGCTTTACAGTTATTGCTCTCCTTTGGCTACACACAGTGGGAAAGATATGCAAGCACAAGACAAAAATTGCCTCTGTATCTGACGTAAAGTGGTTTAAGTGATAGATACACAGGGGTTGGACAATGAAACTGAAACACCTGGTTTTAGACCACAATAATTTATTAAATATGGTGTAGGGCCTCCTTTTGCGGCCAATACAGCATAATTTCATCTTGGGAATGACATATACAAGTCCTGCACAGTGGTCAGAGGGATTTTAAGCCATTCTTCTTGCAGGATAGTGGCCAGGTCACTACGTGATACTGGTGGGGTATATATATATATATATATACTTCCCCCACAGCATGATCTTGGCCCCTTGCCTTTACTGTCTGTTTAGTAGGAGGACCATGTCTTTGAGGGTTTGCACTTGTGTCATGCAGTTTTAATTTTTGGATAATACATTGAAAAGTGCTAAATGAGGTCATTCAAAGCTTGCTTAATAATGCAATTAAACCCAACAAAATTTCTTAAAGTTTGGTTTTTGCAACTTGTCAAGATGTGAGAAAGTTCAAGGCACTGTAAATCTAATTTTAATAGTCAACCAATGATATGATGTGGATGTGGCTACTGTATGCAACACGTTACTTAAAAGACTAGCGAAAGAAAAGATAATTTTGCTGATTAAAGTAGAGTGCAAAAACATGACTCAGTTGGAAAAATTGCGCTGTGAAGCTTGCTGAGAGTTCATAGTGCACTGTGTAGGTTTAAAAGCCCCTTAAAAGACATGAGGCATGGTGGCATGTACAGCTACCAACATTAACACACAATTTGTAACATAACCAAACCCCTGCAATTACATTAACATAGGATTCACATGAACTTCATTGCAGCTTTGCTGTGAAGTGAGAAAGTAACTTTTAATTTGCTATGAAATCTGTTTTTAACATCATTCAATGCGTGGACAGAGCATCAATGGCACAGGGGCTACAACTATGTTTATGCTGGTAACCCAATGTGATTAATTGAGCGAAAGGCGAGAAGTGGCCCCAAAACACAAAAACTGAGAAAAGAGCCCTCATTGATGCAATTCTTATGAGCTGGTCGTAATTAGCATAATGAGAAAAATGAAAAAGATTGATAGAGTACATAGTGCTTGTTGCCTTGGAAATGAAAATTAGGTTGAATGGACAGAAGTCAAAGTTGTGGTGTTCATTATTATTCAACAATATTTCGAGTTTGAACAAAAGAATAAAGAAACAGAGACACATATATCATTGTTAGTGAGTCTTAGTTTGAAGGATAAGGACAGAAAAAATTTAATCTAAGAACAATAGTAACAATAAAAGTCGTGGCCAAACTCCAAAAAAGTAAACGATGAGAAATATGTTTTTACAAAGCATTTCTACAGAGTTTACTGCAGAAAACATAAAAGAACATATAAAAAAAGACAGCCACTTACATCATACAGACAGCACACAAAAAATACAAGGGCTTGAATAAAATCAAACTGTTTGTTGCTAGGAACGTTCGTACCACAAAAGAGTGTCCTTGGAAGCATAAGGTGCACATCTTTTTGTTTCTGTTGTGTTAGAACTCTTCAGGAGCATGGATAATTGAGAGGCTCAATGAGTAAAAGTTGTCTTATTTCTTCACTCCAGTGGTTTTCAAGCTGGGGTTTCAGCTAAATTGTGGGTATAAAATCTGTATGATTTGCCCTTGTGTTTATATGAGATGGAGATGAGGTTTACAGACAAAGTTGACAAAGCTCTTAGCGCATACAGTTCCAGACTTTTCATGGGCATGAATATCATATATATTTCTGGGCTTTTAATGAGGTATTTGCACTTTTTTTCCCCAGGTGAAATAAATACACTACTTTCAGTAATGTGCACATGTTTGAATTAATTGCGGATTTCCACGATTGATTAATACCTAATTATTGAAATTTATGCATACAGGTTCAAATACAAAGATATACAGCCATTATTATTTAATCAGATATTACTTACACAGGAAGTTGCAACTTGATCACGTTTTTGTAGCTATCAAGAAATTCAGCTTGCGTGTTTGACAACTTTTATGATCAGAAATGGTAGAGTTCCTTTTATACTGGTTTCCTGGAAAGGACCAGGGCTAAGAATAGTTCACAATTTTTTAATATAATTGTGGTCATTCCAGAAGCTTAATGCTGGTTTGGTTTATCAACTGCGAAAATCAGTTTTGATGTGTGTTTAGGATCATTTTAATGTTAGAACTCATACTGTATGGTTAGTTCAGCTCCACTCAGCAATCTAGCTGAGCTTAGTTGAGGTGAAGTTAAAGAAGCTGGAAGTAGTCCTCCTTCAAAGACCACAAATTGACTTTGTAAAGTGCCTTAAGACAACATGGGTTGTGAATTGGCACTATTCAAATAAAGATGAATTGAACTGAATTATTCTGTCCACCTTGTGTAATGTACCAGTGCCTCTGGTAACAAAACAGCTCCAGAGCATGATGCCACCATCACAAAGTTTGACAGTTGGTTTTTACCCTGGCTCCTCCTAACATTCTTCCAGGCATTGTGGCCAAATAGCTAAATCTTTGTCTTATTTGACCATAAAACTTTTCTCCATAAGAAATTTGTTGTCCATGTGTTCAGCTGCAAATTTCAGTCAAGATTACCTCGACTGAAGTCACCTTTTTTGGAGCAGGAGCTTCTTTCTCAGTCAGGACATACTGGTATTACTGCAGTGTCAAAGTTTTGTAATAAACTTTGACACGTATTTACTACATGTGACACAAATGTAGAACCCTGCAAGAATACCACAGGCCTTATATGTTATTATACAGGCTGAGGAGAGTTGGAACGATTAGAAAACAGAATTAACCTATCTCACACCTCCAGTGAGTGGATGATCCGCTGCAACCTGACCTTGTCCCCGTTCACGGCTGCAGCAAATCACACTGTAATAGATGATGTAAGAATAGACACAGTGATGGTGGTGTAGAAGTTTACCATCATTTTCACTAGTAGATTAAACTTTTTAGGCTGTCGTAAAACGTATATCCTCTGTTGAGCCTTCTTGGTGAGGGAGCTGATGTTCTGCTCCTACTTGAGGTTCTGGGTATTGGTGGAGCCCAGGAAGCAGAAGGACTCTAGAGTTCACCAAAGTGTTACAGAGGATGACGGGGGGAGATAAGCTGAGTCCTTCCTGAAATCTACTATCATCTCCACTGTCTTGAGTGTGTTAAGCTCCAGATTGTTGCTGCCACAGCAGGACACCAATCGGTCCATCTCACTTCTGTGGGTCGACTGTAGACCGAGAGGTTTGTCTTTAGAAAAGAACAGCATACAATTGCCCAACTTTTTTGGTTGAATGTTTCTATTTTGTTGATCTAGAAATTGTTTTAAGCTTGTTTCTAGCAACAAAACAAGAACTTTGTTCAAAAACACTTGCTGTATTTAACCAAGGTTAATCACACCCAAGTCTGTTTTTGAGTAAAAAATCATTGGGTGTTTGTGGCCCTGCTTACTATGAAATTAAAATGAAAGCAAAGAAACATGATCAATAAAAGTAAAATACTTTGTTTTAACGTTTTTCATTTAAGAAGACTGTAATTGAAAATCTCCTATTAAATCAAAAGTTTCCATCTGCATCAGCTCCATTTGTTGGAGGGAAAAATTTGTACCATTCTTGAACTCTGGTCAGGGGCCAGACAAAATTATTTTAAGGCCCCCATCCATCCTTCCATCCATGAATATTCTTAATATCAATCACAATGTTCACAGATATTTGTTGCCAGCTCTGAGATGAAGCGCAAGAACCAAATTATGTATTGCCAAACAGGGTATAATTCAATTTTGTGTGATTCAAATGATTTTATTTGTTATTGTATAAGTTTCCAGACTTGACAATCACCATGTGAGATCATAGAGAAAACAGGTAAATACTGAATAGACCATAGGGCCCCTACTTCAACAATAATTAACAGAATTGTTGGTGTTACACCCCTCCCCATGTTACAACTGTTTATTATGAATATGAATATATTATTTAATATTAATACTTTAATATTTTATTAAATAATATTTCGGTCTATTAAGGGTTGTCCTGTGAATACAAGCCCAATAAGGTGATGGTATTAGGACAAAATAGAAAGGTGTGAACCAAGCTCTGATATTATTGAACAGCAAAACTCTGTACACACAATGAATGAATTCACTCAATTTTTAAAATACAAGAATTTATTAACAAAAATAAATCAATTCAAAGTCAAACATATTTCAATCAACAAACTATTTACTATGCTAAAATAATCCAACTAAACTACCAAGCAAAATATAAAAATAATGAAGACTAATGGACTATGTACAATATAAACAAGTTGATTAAAGATGATTGAAAATCATGACCGAAAGAGTGATGCAACATTACCATGCAATGTTATTTATGTTTGAGAACCAAGGATTATCTTGAAGAATCTGGAAGTGAAGTTAAGTTAGTCTTGGAACCAACTTAAGCAATAATCTGCAAACGTTTAGACAACCATTCACAATACAAGATCAGATAAAATATTGTTTTAATAAAATAATATTTTAAAGAATGATTTGCTGAATTAAACCAACCTTCTGGATGACTATTTCTCAATGGTGTTTAATTAGCTGCCTTTATTTATTAAAATAATATTTAAAGAAATATTATTAAGGAAATAGTAAAATATTATTAAAGGAAATATTATTTTGAATAAGAACCAAATCTTTCTGGATAAATGGGGCTTAATGGTGTTTACTTAGTTATCATATATATAGTTTAGAAAAATAATATTTAGGGAAATATTATTTCCTAGATTGAAAACTAGCAACCTTTTTGGGTAAATGACCTTTAGCTGACTCTTAGTAGGCAAGCACGTGTTCTTAGCTGTTAACGGTTGGAGCTAACAAAAGAAGCTTATAGCTTATCATCAGAATCAAACACATACCTTTAAAATACCACTAATAAAAGGGTTCAAATGCATAAGGGTGGATGGCGGGTTATGGATGATCGTCTGTGTTTAAAATCACCCTTTAAATAAAGTTTGTCTTAACTTTAAAAACACAGAACACAAACTGAGCACATGTGCCGAACAGCTAATCTGCTAGCACTAAGATAGCTCAGTTCTCAACACAAACAAAACTAAACGTCATAAAATGAACCTTGTTTAGATTATTTCACTCTAAATTAACCTTCTCTGCCCAAACACTACCTGGGGCCGAAGTTGAAGAAAGCATCCACAGTGAACAAAGGGTTGACTTACAGCTAACCCCCGTAGCTGTGGGGTTGGGCGGCTCATTCTGCCGGGCCGGATGAACTGCATGGTACTGCTGTAGCCAAGGTCATGCGGTCCCGTTGTCCGTCCTTCAGACCGGGAAAAACTGCTCCACTTGGCGTTGGAGAGACAGGGTCTCTACTGGGGAACTTTCTGGGACACAGTTTGCTTCTGTAGACCTCAGAGATAAAAGTCAAGGCACGCTTCTACCTTAATTACTCTGTTCATAAATAAATGAATACCTAATAAACAGACAGCAATTCATTCTTCTTAGTGCATATGATTGTGTGATCGTATGACACTCTTGGATCCAGTGTGAAGAGTTTATGTCTGTTTGCTAGCAAAGAGACATCAGCGCGGTGTGTCCCTCCGTCCAGTTCTGCTGGGGACCTGCGTGGAAGAGGTCAGTTTGTTGCAAAGCTGGGTTTTTATTCAAACAGTGATGTCACAGGAAGTCCCCTGTTACTCCGGTTCCTGGCTGTGCTGGAAGTAAGGTTAATGCGATTTATTTTGAAAGTTCCAGAAAAGTTCTCACTGGCCTTTAATGTTGTAACCCATGGCTGGGCTCCCAACACAACCATACCAGGGAGAAACTCCACAGCAAATTTAAAATTGTTCAACCTGTCTTTTTTTATTATTATTTAATTATCTTTATCTATTTAATGTATTTTTAAAGGCCTGAAATTGATTACATTCATGCCTTTGTGCAAACAATGTGGAACTTGTTTAGAGGCCACTTTACACAAACTCCCAATGTTTTCAGGAAGCAGCCACAAAGCACACAGAGAGCCACACTGCTGTGGCCACTCATTTGCATGACAAAGTCCTAGTTAATTATTTAAGGAGTCTTATTTGATCAATAAAGGAGAGCTGTATCCGACTGCAGGGACAATCTGATCCACTGGATTCTATAGGTCTTCATTATTTATGAGAACCACAGTAAGAGAGGGAGGAGAAAGAGGGAGCAAAGTGATAAAGAAACAACATGGGTAGCGGTAGCAGAGTCTTGTTTCATGTGTATTAAAAGTTTTCCTTTTTGGTACTGATTAATATTTTAGAAGGTTTGATACTAAGATTTAGAACCCAGCTGCAAAGGTGAGAGCAGAGAGGAAGGGATAGTTTGCAACACTGTTGGCGGGACAACTGTGGTCTGTCTTGATGGGACTGACAGTGTTAAAGAACAGATTGAATATATATATTTGTAATTGTCTTAGGTTAAAATGTCAGTGAAAATTTTAAATGTATGTTTTGAGTGTTGTTCTCTTCATTAAATTGCAATGGCAGACACATTCAGGGAATTCTTGTGTATTTTTCTTGCAGGTTATGGATTAGTCATAGGTGTATGTTGGCACACTGGCACAGCCAGGGGGCGCCTATCTAAAAATAGTGACAATCCCAAAGGAGGGGGAACATGTGAGTAAGTTCAGTCGTCCCTGCTCTGTCCCCTTTGGCAAAGGTCCTGTAAGGCTTGGAGGTGGAGGGCTATTGGACGAAGGCTCAGAATTGTTTTTATACAGATTTATAGGCACACAGGTCCAGAATTCATCCACTTGTGTTGCTGTTTGGAGAGCCTCACCTCTAAATAGGAAAATAGTAAGTAAAGACACAACTGTCTGTCTGTTTGACCTCTGACCAAGCCCTATTTACCCTAGATGGGGTGGGTGGTTGTTAATCTCAAGCTCAGGTCTTTCACCTGAGGCCCGTGAACTTGAGGGTCCTTAACAGCATATTTGCTTTTTCCAGGACAGTGCTTTCTGGACTGACACCTTTGAAGTTTTTCCAGGTATAAGTTGGTGGAGCTACTTCTCCAGTGAGGGGGGGATATTGTCCTGAATGCTCCATTGACCACACCCATTAAAGTTTCCTTCACCTACCAGGCTCTCTCCACCTGTTCTCTGAGCAATTGGTATTTTTCCACTTTCTCATGTTTCTTTTTCTTAATGTTTGCCATTGTTTGGGATAGCCATTGGGATAGCGCTTCATTGGACACTACCATTTCGTGGGTCTGTATCTGGAAGTCCCACATGACCTATGTGTGTGTGTGTGTGTATATATATATATATATATATATATATATACAAGGAAGAACAAATTACCGAGGTAAGCATCATCCCACAACAAAAACACATAATTGTTCCCTGATTGAAAATCTGTCAACTTTTATTGACTTCTCAGCAACAACACGCTGCTCATTTAGTTCTTGCCTCATCAGGAAAAGTTTCTTATGCAGTCCTGATGCGGCTCAGCCTTTTGCAGGGAAGATGAGTTATGTTTCTCTGTATAGTGTAAAGTAAGCAATGAGTGAACAATTAAACTGCTTCTGGAGAGGTTGACGTAAAACTGAAAGAAGCACAACTGTGCACAAGTATGTTTTTTTAAATCCATTCAGCATTTTATTTCATTCTGGAATCAGAAAACCTTGTTTCAGTGAGCCACTTTTTTTGCTCTTGTTAGAAGAAAAGTCAAAGTGCACTTTCCCAGAAACATTTTAGTGGGTCAAAGCTAGAGAAATGTCCTTTGAGAGGTCATTTTTCTTCTACAACAGCACATGGCAGCGAGGTGTGAGGCATTATGGGACTGTGGAGGGTACTGAGGGAGTGGCAGGGTGGGAATGAAACACAGAGCTATCTTTGGAGAGACCTCTTAGGCTCACCTTTATGACATCAGTAGGAATATTGCCATTCTGTGTGTGTGTGTGTGTGTGTGTGTGTGTGTGTGTGTGTACGTGTGTTTGTGTGCGCATGTACATTTGACCAAACATTCATAATTGGGCCCTGTAGCTCGTTAGATTTGAGTCTGTGTTGTTGTCATGCCAACCAACCACTCTCCTTTTGTGTCTTTTCTTATTTTGTGTAGGGATGGCAACTGCATGGTGATGCCTCACACAACACAGCAAAATCCTCCTGTCATTAGACCTCAGTATGCAGCCCTGCCTTTTAAGGCTGAGATCCTTGCATCCTTTCATATGTCCTGTTTTAAGAACCATGACACCCATCTAGACTTAGATTACTTTGGTGTATCTCACCTACGTGTGTGTGTGTGTGTGGGTGTGTGTGTGTGTGTGTGTGTGTGTGTGTGTGTGTGTTTGTTGTTTTTATTAGGTGTGGATTTGCAGTCCAAGTATGTCAGTGTGCTAGTCTCATTAAGAGCTTACTGCCTTTCTTGGACACCTCTTAGAACACCTGATTGGACTGAGATGAGCTGATGCTTACCAATCGCAACTCCTGGTGTGCTGACATCTGGACAGTAGAAATCACAGCAGATCAGGGCTGAGAGAGGATTGAAGAAAAGTAAAAGAAACCAAACCTCTAAGGGTTTCACAGAACAATTGGTTCAACTCAGTTCTACCCCATTTTACACCCATTCACAACAAATGTCATCTCAAGTCACTCTACTGGAGATTCAGTCCAGTAGAGTAAAACAGTACAGTCAAGTACAGTTTATTTTGGCAATTAGCAACAGCTGTCAGTCTATTCTAATTTAAAGAAGTCCAGCTGTTTGCATCAAGCTTTTAACTTTGCTCAGTCGCTCATCATGAGCAAGCATGCGGTGACTTTTAACAGGAAGTAACTTCCAGCAGAACCCAGATCAGTTTGGGTGGAAATCTGCAGCACTTTTTATTTATTAAAGAAATTCAAAAATATTTATAATTTTGCCTCCACTTCACATTTATGCATTACATTGTGTTGGTCTACCACCTTCTTTAAAAACAGTTGTGTAAATGTTTAAGGAGTATGAATACTTCCATTAGGAAATGCATATGTTAAACTCATTAGTCATTGAGAAAACAAGAAAGGAAAGGCCTACATGAGTAAACTTCCTCAGTCACACACACTGTGATCAAACCAACTGCTGTGCTGTTCTTCGATAACCTTATTGTTTTATCTCTGACTGTCTCCATTTCTCTCACTAATTGTCTGTCCTGCTAATTAAAGCCAGACCGCCATATAGTCATTCAAATGAAGCAGAGGTACATCTAATAGTTTGGGTAATTATATTCTGGTTCTTTAAGTCTGTTCTGCTTATGGATTAAAGTCATTTTGATCACACCTGTTTATCACAATTAATGGAAGGATTACACCTATAGTACAAACACCTGTGCATCAAGATGGCTTTAGTGAAGAAATCTTGGTTTGAATTCAAATGTCAACCTTTATCTTCAGGAATACTATGCTTATTTGAATATTTGTCACTTCATAAAACTAAAGCTTTATTTTTAGAAAAATCTGAGCTGCCTGATGCAATATGTAGTTACTTGGAGGTACTTGAGCAAAATTTATCCTATGAACAGATTTTCAGTAGGCCGAGACAACCAATCTCCCACCCAAAATAAATCTGATCTCATCTTGAATTTCATCAACGTTTACTCCAGCTGAAGCACTGCATTTGGAGTGCAGCTCAATCAGCCTCATTAATGGATGAGCAGGCAGAATGTAAATGTTGCCCCGGATGGCCCGGCCTCTTTTGTGCTCTCCTAATTGTTAACCACGACGTTTACATCAAAACCAGTTGCAGGTCCGATGCCGTTAGCCCTGTGTTTCTGTTGCCCCCAGCAACTAGTGAGAGTCTCTCGTTGCCGCCACAGTCGAATGTAGATGCAGGCTCTGAATAAAAGACTGAGTGGAGATATTGTGGATTTTGATCATTCAGAAAGAAGAAAAGAACACATGCTGGGTCCTGACAGATGCAAATGTCAGCTGTATTGTTTGATTTGAATGGTTATGAGTGGAGAATACCTATGCCTGTGATTCAGTGTTTTTTGAAATTGTTTTTGTGTGTGTGTGCCTAAGAGAGGCTGCGGGGGCTGATGCACACATCGGAGCTCTAACAGACAAGAACAGCCCGAAGGAAACTCTCATCCTCGACTGCACATTGGCTTTTTTCACTCTAAACTATGTGTGTCAGCCTCCTCTACGCATCTTTTTTTATTTTACCTGCACTCGTTTGCTCGTTTCTGTGCAGAGCTTTTTGGGCAGGTGAAGTAAAGTAGCAGAGGCACTTCATGCAACTCATCAAAGAGATCGCTACGGCTGCTCAAAGAGTTCTGGCCCCCCGCTGGGAAAGATGAGAGGCTTGATTACAGTCAAATTAGCAAATGAGCAGGTTAATTACAGAGGCAAATTCCTGTGTAAGGACTGTCAATTTTCTAAGAGCTCCTGCTTGAAGAGCCTAAAGAAAAGGGAAGGGGAGGCGGAGGGTGGAGAAACTGAAAAGGCAGAGGACGGATGCTTTTTTTCTCACTTCTTTTTCAAAAAAACTCCCCAGTTTCTACCTGTCTTAACTCTGAAGTTTGCCGTTTGAGGTTAAGGGGAAATGGTTGCTTCAATGAGCTATTATTTATTTTTTATTTTTTAGAGGACACTTTTCCCCTACATTTTCTTTTCTTCACCTCACTCTAGAGACTGCATAAAATGCCTCACTCCAGCTTTCTACCCACTCTCCCTCTGGCTTTCATCCTTCACTTCACAGAAACCTTTCTTTTTCTTTTTTTTTAAAGACTTCAGAAATTTTATTTGCTACTACCACGTAGAAGACAATGAATTTCTGAGACTTCACCTGAAGTTTGCAAGGACATTCCATTACTCAAAGATAAAATGTCTAATGAGCTTTATGAGGGGGGGGGGGAAATAAGCAAAAGCAATTAGGGAGATAAGGTGGATTTTCTCCTTTTTTCCCCATTTGGGTGACCTTGCTTACCACCAGCTACTTTTGATATGTTTGTTCATGTAACGAGTCCTAGACACGTAACTAGAAGCAATGTGATGCATGTCTCTTAAAGCTCATATCCAGACGTATTTTGTAAAATCGATCAAACTAATCTGAGATATAGTTTGTTACATATAGAATGTGATAACATGTCATCATCAGTTTTCCATTTGTTTTGTTGGAAATTGTCATATAATCGTAACAATATCTCCACAGGAAATAGGCACATGCCTCAGGTGACATTGTATAAGGCAACTAAACTCATCTTTATTCATGTTTTGAGTTGAATTTATCCTTAAAAGGCATTCACTCTGCATGGCTGCAAAACCATATTTGAGCTATCTAAATGAAACCCCATGGAAGCAGTTTGTGAAGAGGACCAGCTCAGACTGAAACAGCCAGAGTTCCCTATCATATTTCTTAAGTGATGATACAAATCATGCACACAAACAAAATCATAGTTACGTAGTTCTAGAGGTGATTGTTGCCACTGTTTGCTGTCAGCTTTGCCATCCATAACAGATTTCAAAATAGCTTATGGAGTAAAATTGAGCTCTTCACAACTGAAAAGCGTCAGAATCCATGTCCAGATCTGTTAAAAGTTGCTTATCTACCATGTTTAATATTACCAGCTACATTCTTGTTTCTCTTGTTATGTCATCAACTATAATACACACAAAGAAGAAGTAATTTTTTTATAGTATTAGTTGTAAAAGTCTAAACTTCATCAGCCGCAGAGGTGGGTGAACATTTTGTCCTCAAACTGACCTTCGAAGCTGGAAAAAAGACAAACATATCAAGTTTGACAAAAGCCAGATTGTGATGGCTAGACATTTGGGTCAGAGCATCTCCAAAATTGCAGCTCATGTGGAGTGTTCCCACTCTCAAGTGGTTAGAATTTATCAAAAGTGGTCCGATATAAGAACAGGGGTGAACCAGTGAAAAAGTAATGGGAAACTAAGGATTGTTGATTAACATGGTGAGAAAGCTGGTCCATGTGGTCAGATCCAACAAATAAAATACTAAAGACGTTAATGCTTGTTCTAATGTCAGAACACACAGTGCATCACAGTATCTTATAAACAAATGATCTGCATAGCCATGGAACCCCAGCTCCAAACTTCCAGGACTTATGCTGATAACATCTTGGTGCCAGATACCACAGCACACCTTCAGGGGTCTAGTGAAGTCCATGCCTAGACAGGTCAGGAATGTTTTGGCAGTAAAAAGGGAAACCAACACACTATTAGGCAGCTGGCCATAATCTTATGCTTGATCAGTGTAAATCTTTTTGTGAAAAAGAACCACCACTTGTTAGTACCTTTAATGCTTCCCCTTGCATTGACCAATGATCAGTGGGTATTTTATGACTGCACATAATGTTTGCCTGCGTCTTTGATTAATTTCTTGGGCAGATGTGAGCGAAGTCTGGAGCAAACGGAGTGAGAAGCTGAGCAGCTGGCAGAGGACAAGAAGAAGGCTAGTGAAGAAGATTTCACACACAACGCACACCGTCACCCATGCACACATGAGCAGTGATGAATCTGGGTGGCTGCGGCGGCGTGCGCGAGAGTGACATGACTCACACCAGTTCACTAACAGATGTCATTTGTGTGTCACATTGAGAACTAGCTGCAGCAGCACAGCTAACTTCATTTCTCCTGCCTTGTCACCTCCATGTCGTCGTCTGTCATCAGTTCAGTAAATTAGAGTTTCATTGCTGCAAGTGTTTCCTGGGAATTTGTCTTGGATGTTGTCATATCTCTTAATGGACCTGAAGTTGTGAAAGTTGGCAGTTGGCTTTTATGGATTTATGAGTGTATCTGCAGCCAGCGGGAAACACATCAGAGAACTGGTGCGACTTGGAGAGGGCAGTTTAGAAAGAGCAAAGAGATGGTATCTATATTTTATCTGTCAATGATATTCTACAGGGGGCAAAAAGAAGATTTATTTTCTGTTCGTGACTTTTTAGAAGTATATCAGCACTGGTTATCACTTCTTTATCATTGCATCAGCACGAATGACCTTTCCCCCCTTTGCTTTGTTCTTTATTTCCCTATTTTCCCGCATCCATAGTTCTCCCTTTCCCCCCTCCAAATGAGAAGACTGTATTGGATTCTCAGTCCATTCCAAATGAATTGAGCCGCGGCGCTGATGTCAAAACGAGCTCAGTCGATTGCCCAAATGTAACTATGCAGAGTTATTGCGACTGCAGTACAACCCATTTGCGGGAAGCCTAAACATTATAAACAAATAAAGCTGCCGTATTGCCTCCAGGCGTTTTGGTTAGGAATGCACTGCAGTGTCTGGTGAATGAGCAGCCAGCGTGAAATCCAATATAGGCTTTTGTGCGGAGGAGGCGGGAGAACACTCCACTCCAATCTTCATCAATAAGGCACTGTACAAGGCCACTGTGGCTATTGCCACCCGAATACGACCATTGTTGTTTTGACCACTCCGTGCCACGTCTCATACAACAAAGCCAATACTAACTGAAGAAGAAAAGAGATCTGGTTTAAAGAAAATACAAAACTGACTCCTCCACATTCCTGCTGACTAATCATACTAATCAGAGCAAGGAATTCAGGTGGGTCTAACAAATGTCTACAGATCTCATGTGGATCTAATAAATGTCCCTACATGCTGCTGATTTCGAATATTTGTGCAGTCTTGTGGAGTTGAATTTTACAGCAGCACTGCAGCCTTGTTTTTATAGGCAGCCCCACAGAGCATTTCCCATAAACACTGGATTCTAAAGTGCTGACACAGGTGTGGGATAAAAAGGGCAAGTTCTCCCACTGATTTTGCTTATCATACGGTCTAATGCCATGGTTCACAAACTGTGGCACAAGCACTGCTGGTGGTACTTGGACTGCCTTTGGTGTTGCTTAGTAAAAACCTTTGATATTAGTTGCTCAAAAGGAAGATACAAAGACATTGTGTGGTGTGCTGCAAACAATCACAAACAGATGAGTTGTTCAGCCAACCACATGGGAGTATCTCCATACATAGGCATCTAGACGTGGTGAAGATGGCTTGCTTAAGTTTAACTTGAACATTAGGATACATAAGAAAGGGGTTTGAAGTGACTTTCAATGTGGCATGATTGCTGTTCGTGCCAGTTCTGTTGATATTTCAGAAATCACTAATCTTCTGGGATTTTATTGCACAACCATCTCTGGGCTTCAAACTGAAAAGCCCATAAAAAGAGAATTTCCAGTAGGCTGCAGTTGCATGGACAGAGATGTTTTGTTGATGTCAGAGGTCAGAGGATAATAGGCAGATTGGTTCAAGATAATAGAAAGTAAACCTGCTCAAACAACTACTCTCTACAACCAGGCTATGCAGAATACCATCTCTGAATCCACAAACACTTTAACCTTGAAGAAGATGGGCTACAGCAATTCTATTCAGTTTCAATTTAGTTTATTTATATAGCGCCAATTCACAACAAGGTTAGAGTCTGAAAGAAAGCACATAGAGTTAGTCACGGTAGAAGCTCAGTCAGTAGCTATGTCTAGGAGAGAGAAAGGGTTAAACACTGAAAGACAGGGCCATGTGGATCATCGGTAGAAGGTGAGCATTAAGTTGTTGCCAGCAGAAGCTTGGACAATGCCACTCTCCAGAAAGGTGTCACAGGTAGACACAGAGCCAGGCCAGGTGTAGCTTCTAGGAAGAGAAAAGAGAGAGAACATAAAGTTAGAAGCTGAAATAACAGCAAATAATGCAAAATTGGAGAGTAGTGTGAGAATGTAGCGAAGAGGGTGAAAGTGGTCATTATGTCCTCCAGCAGTTTAAGCCTGTAGCAGCATAACTACAGAGATAGCTCAGGATAACCTAAGCCACTCTAACTATAAGCTTTAAGTGCTATAAGTGCTCTGTTTGGAACATATGGAACAATCACCTCTCTGATGTATGATGGAGCTAGATCATTAAGGGCATTATATGTGAGAAGGAGAATTTTAAATTATATTCTGGATTTAATAGGGAGCCAATGAAGGGATGCTAAAATAGGAGAAATATGATCTCTCTTTTTAATTTTCATCAGAACTCTTGCTGCAGCATTTTGAATCAGCTGAAGGCTTTTAACTGCATTTTGTGGACATCCTGATAGTAAAGAATTACAATAGTAACAAATGCATGGTCTAGTTTTTCAGCGTCACTCCTGGATAGGATATTTCTAATTTTGGCAATGTTCCGGAGGTGAAAGAAGGAAATCCTACAAACCTATTTAATATGGGATTTAAATGACATATCCTGGTCAAAAATAACACCAAGGTTTTTTACTTTATTACCGGAGGTCAATTTAATGCCATCCAGGTTAAGTGATTGACTAAGCAGTTTCTTTTTTAAAGACTCCGGTCCAAAGATGACAACTTCTGTCTTGTCTGAATTTAGAAGCAGAAAACTTAAAGTCCTCCAAGTTTTTATGTCTTCAAGACATGCTTGTAGTCTATCTGTTTGGGCTCATCGGGATTTATGGATAAGTAAAGCTGAGTATCATCAGCGTAACAGTGAAAATTTATCCTATGCTGCCTGATAATTTTACCTATTGGAAGCATATATATAGTAAAGAGAATTGGCCCAAGTACTGAACCCTGTGGTACTCCACAATTAACCCTGGAGTTTAAAGATGATTTATCATTTACATGAACAAACTGGAATCTGTCAGTCAAATAAGATTTAAACCAGCCTTTTCCCAACGCTTTTCCCCTGATCCCTACAGAATATTCAAGCCTTTCTAAGAGAATATTGTGATCGACTGTATCAAATGCAGCACTGAGATCCAACAGAGCCATTACAGACACAAGTCTATTATCTGAGGCCATAAGAATATCATTAGTGACTTTCAGCAGAGCTGTTTCAGTGCTATGATGAGCTCTGAAGACTGACTAAAACTCTTCAAATAGGTAATTGCTGTGTAAATGCTCACACATTTGATTAGCAACTATTTTCTCAAGAATTTTAGATAAGAATGGAAGATTGGATATAGGTCTGTAATTTTTCAAGTCATCTCGATCAAGGGAAGGTTTCTTAAGTAAAGGTTTAATTACAGCTACCTTAAAAGCTTGTGGTACATATCCATTTACTAAGGATAAATTAATAATATCTAAAATGGGGCTGGTAATCAGAGGGAACACTTCCTTAAATAATTTGGTCAGGATTGGGTCTAACATACAAGTTGAAGGTTTAGATGAAGCTAATATTTCTGATAACTCAGGAAGCTTCACAGGATCAAAACAGTCCAAACACAAATCAGGTTCTACAGTTAGTTCCAATGTTGTCTGACTTGCTGAGGATGAAGTAATCATCTTCGGGCAGTAGAAGACCACACCAAGTGCCCGATGTCTGTTAACTAAGAAACAGAAAATGATGCTATGCTTTGCATATGCTCATCAGACTGGACAATTACAGATTAGAAAAATGCTGGCTGGACTGATGACCTTAACTTTCAGCATCAGCATTCAGATGTCAGTGTCATTATTTGGTGTAAAAAGCATGAAAGCATGGATCCATCCTGCCATCTATCGGCGGTTCGAGTTAATCATGGAAGTGTAAGGGTGTTAGGAGTATTTCTGGGCACACTGCGGACCTCTATCAAATAATTTGATCAAGTCAAGTCAGATTTATTTATTTATTTATAGCACATCCAAAAAACAACCCCAGTTCACCAAAGTGCTTTACATAATAAAATATTAACAATTAAACAACAAAAAACAAGCTAAATAATCAATAAAACAAACACATGGATGTTATCCTTAACTACAGTTGAAAGACATTGAAAATAAATTAGTTCTAAGCAGAGACATAAATTGTTCTGCCATTTGAACAGCTCTGATTTTCAAATTCAGGCTGTTCCAGAGCTTTGGGGCCAACACAGAGAAAGCTAAAAGTAGGATACCAGTAGCACCATGTCCTCGAACTGGTTTCTTGAACGTGACAACTTCACTGTTTTCCAGTGCTCACCAGATCTCAATACAATGCCTTCTTTGATCACCTTTGGGGTTCTGGTCAAGAGAATTTCCATCATTTTTACCGACATAAAGGTCTAAAATCTCTACTTCTCTAGTAAACTAAGCATGTCAGGCCAACAGAGAATTTTTTTTTCCCTGTGTTTTTATGACAAAACATAGAAGATGTCGAAATCCTTTTGTAATGTTGTAGTACCAATAAAATGTATTTACTATGTTAGACAAAAAATTAAATCACCTTGATAATTATGGATGGGTTTTGCATGACTTTGAGAAGACTGTGTTCCCTCCTGTCCAGACCTCTTGTTGCTCTGTCCTAATGGTTTAGTGTTGTTCTGGCGCAGAAAGAGGATAAATCACCAGAGGTCTGGTTTCTGCAAGACATGCACACCCAGAGGACTCTTTTCTCCCCTCTGATTCGCTGAAAAACTCCCAGCGGTTACCATGGGAACCCCTTTATCACCAGCAGTTATAGGGACATTGACCCAGAGCAAGGGCCTGGGCTAAGTGTGATGACCTCACACCATTTGTTGCTGGGTGTCTTTCACCGACTGCACCTCTGTTTCTGGGGAGATGTGCTCCAAGAGACCGCACACAAAGGCTTTATTACACACACACAAAAACACACTCACACACGCGGACACACATATCCTTTTTTTGTGTTGGTTTATTTGCCCCAAGCACCCTGGTGGGACTTTTTATTTCTCCGTGTTTAAAGGCAGCAGCATACATATTCAGGTTCAAGCACAGAGATCAGGGAGAGAGTGCACAGGAGAACATGTACTTCTCCTTATGTACAACTTTGAAGGAAGAATCCTGGCTATAACCAACCATCCATTTCTATTTGAGCTCCCCTGGATGACAGTGTTTTGCGGCCACAGCCCCAGCGGCTTCCGCCAATCCTACATAACCTCTCCAGCAGCCACACATTAATTACCACAGCTATTCCCTCGCTCGTCACCGCAAACGGCATCCATCTTGACAAGTCATTTATTCTTATTTTCAATCATGCAAACTTATTCGCCATAATAGAAGAGAAACACATTTTCCAATTGGATGAGATGGCTCATTTGTTTCTGTCATGCCAATGTGGGGACATTTTATAAATTAAGATTTTAAAGAATCAGGAGTGGGTGGTTGCACAAGACTTTACGCTGCATGTCTCTCCCTTTGGGTTAGTTGTGGATGTCTTTACAGACATATATTTTATCACATTACAACCACAAACAAACAACTAATCTCAATCAGTTTTATTGCGATTTAGTGAAGGACCAACCATACAAAATAGTGCAAAAAAAGAAAAACTATACATGGTTTCCAAATTTATACTTATGAATAAATCCAATAAACTGCCTTCAGAAGTCTCCTAATTATGAAAGAGTCCTGTGTTTTATTTAATCTCGGTATAAATACAGCTGTTTTCTGAAGGCTTTCAAGATTTGTTAGAGAACACAAACACATTTACAAATAACGTAAAACAATAGGCTGATGACTAATGAACAAACCAGGCAATACATTTTAAAGAAATTTAAAGCAGGGTAAGGTCACAAAAACAATATTACAAGTTTGATAAGATAAGATAGACTTGATTGGTCTCACAATGGATACATTAACTTGTTATAGCAGCTCTTAGTAGCACACAAGTAGGGTACAGATAGTTAGGAAAATGTGCAATCAAAGAACAACAAGATAGTAGAACAATGATCCTAAACATATAGCCAGAATTATGAGAAAATGGTTTAGATGAAAGCCATATTTATGTCTTAATTTCATATTTATGTCCTGTGTGATGGTCCATCAGATAATTCCCAATACATTACACAGATATATGTGTTTGTAATGTGACAAAATGTGTTTTCATGGGGTAATAATGGTTTTTAGGCTCACTCTATTTGTGATGGGCTTTTTTTTATTATTAGTTTAAGATAAACTTGTCTATAAAGTATTTACTTTCTGTATTTTGTTCTTTTTTTATTGTGCTCCATTTTTTTTTTTTTATACAGTTGGGCATCATGACTGGCTATATAATAATATTCATGATAACCCCCCCTGATTGTGATGTGAATTTTATTTAACTCCAGCTGCTGGATTAATTTTATTCTTTCATCTATTTCTTTCTACTGAGCAGCCATTATGGATATGCTTGTTTTATAAAGTATCTTCATGAGACAGCTCTGGCTTTTTTGTCCTGCTCTAATGCAAAGTGGCCTTTGCAAATGCCTAGCAGTCTCCCCCTCTTACCCCTCATTTCACTTCTTCTGTGTGCCTTTCCAGCCACATCCTCTCTAATGAAGCTAAATCTAGCATGTTAAATGGGACCAGTCAGCTATGTCATTGGTGCTGAAGCAGGCCAGAGCAGTCTTCTATTGGCCCCCAAAGGCACAAACACTCCAAGACGATGAGTTGGTGCACATTAGAAGTATTCACCATACACGGGCACTGATAATACAGACCCATACAGGCAAAAGCTTACTGGTAGGTCTATGAAATACTGGTCCCATGGATGGATCCAGAGACATATGCACCCATGTGTGGGCAGGAGAGCAGATCAAGTAACAGAGTCAAAATGTGCATGTGAAACCAAGTGTTGCTTTAGCTCCAGCTGAGAATGATACTGCACCAAAGATCGAGAGCTGAAAGACCAGCTTGGTGGGAGACCAGCCTGTCGATTGCAATGCTCTTAGCTTTAAAGTTCTCAACTTCAGGATTTTGTATAGAATCCTAATGGCTTTGGAGTGTAAATGTGTGCAGTAACATAAGTGGAAAAGCACCGTAATATTGGACCTTACATGACAATCCAAAAAGTACACAAACACGCTGGCACAGGCACACACACGGCATGTCAAATCTCATAGTGAAGTCCAATATATTCCTGACAAACCCATTAAAGGTGCTTCATACAATAGCCTCTCACAGAATACGGAGAGAGGGGAAGTGAGAAAAGAGCACACTGAGAGGGAAACTGAGAAGAAGAGTTGTGTGTTTGTTAAGTGTTAAAAAGCTAAAGCAAATTCTGTTTATAGAATATAGCTCACATTCCTTTTCAAGATGGTTTTTCATAGCAAAGCACACAACCATTAAAGCTATTAGCTCATTATGTGGTTTAAATTTCTACAAAGCATGAAATATGGTATAAAGTGTCATCAGAAAATGGCTTACACAGAGACCCTCACCTTTCATGTTGCATGTGTGACAAGCAGGCTTTAATGGTGAGTAGCATATAATCGTAGGACTCTGCAATTCTTTTTATGAGTGACATATTGGTGCTGTCTCACCAGCTTCTGCTGCCACAGGAACTTTCATCAACACTCCAACCCTTTTTACTCATGGTAACAGTAACCCAAATTGCATGGTTAAATTTCAAGTCAGAGGTCAGATTTGGTGAATTCCAGTTAAAACAACACCCTAAAAATAGCAGTTGCTATTACATAACATTGCTGCCCAAAAATGAAAAAATAAATTAAACTCAAATTCAACAATTGAATTGTTAGCTTTTTTGTAGCCCATCAGAGTTGATTAGGAGACACATTTAAGGATGATAATCTGGTTTTCTTCCCTCCTCACTCCATTTGACATTTCAGCCCAAGGAAATGAATATTCTCTGGCATTTATTCACTGCTCTGGGGTTGTACATCCCTATAGCTGCTGTCATTTACACTTTTTAAAAATGTGTCCTACTGCTACACTTTTCTGTTTACTTAAACAATCACCCGACTTTCCTCTAAAGAGACAGAATGACAGAAAAAAAAAGCTACTGTGTGCTTCAAGATTTCACCTCTGCGTGAAGTTTTGCGTACATGTGCACCCACACAAAGGCAATGCATGTTGTACAGTAAAAGCCAGCCAATGCCTCCAGTGTGTCACCTCTGTCATAGTGTTAATTAGACACTGTCACCGTCTGTCCCCAGTGACATTTATTGCACATTTGAATATTTTACCCAGACAGATGGTAAGAATGTCAAGGCGTGACACTGAGTTATTAAGCCCTAGCCCTCTCCGTCTGCGGCAGAATGCAGGGCTTGTCAGCACTAGATTGTTTTAATAACTCACTGACAGAACTGCAGCAAAGTTTGCCCTGGCTTCCTGTGCTGCACAAGTTCCCAGGGCTTAGGTGAACACCCCAGCACATACTTCCACATGGACAGCCCTTTAGAGCATGGGTGACATTACGCGGAATGAAGATGAGGAGGAATTCCCCCAATGAATAAAAGAACAGACGGCGTGGCTGTGTGAGCCCTCTACTGATAAGATCCATCTTCAAACCACCATGCATTCCTATATTTTAGATGACCTTCCTTTTACAATAATGCTTTTGTCAAATGTGCAGCCTAGCCTGTATGTGTCACAACCTTGGGGTGTGATACTACTCTGACTTAATATTTTCAGCTAACACTGACATATTTTGCAGTTTTACCAGAACATTATATAAAAAATAAGTATTTGATTTTGTTTCAAACCACTTGATGTGCAAAACCCTAAAACCAGGAACCAGAGTAGTTTCTGTTGTACTTGCTCATCCTCAGCACATTTACCAGAGTACAAACTCAAAATTCTAAAAATTCCCTATTGGAAGTAGTTTTTTTTTGGAGGGGATTGCTAATCATTTTGAATTTGTTGATTTTTTTTTCTCCAGATTGTAATTTATTTTAGTTAAAGCAGTTTAAAGTCAAGTCAAGTCAAATTTATTTATATAGCGCTTTTCAGCAACAAGGCACTTAAAGCATACTTTCCATTAACTGTACTTGTAATAGGTTTTTAATAATCACCATCTGTTTATATCAGTTTCTGTGTTGAGAAAATGAATCAATCCTTCTTTCAAAGTAGTATTTTAGGACATTAACCCTTTACATTCAGAGGCCCGATAAAAAATACCACGATCCCAGTAGAAAATGAACAGATTTTTCTAGATATTAGGTGCTGCTGTATGCGTATGTGTGTTTTTCATACTTCATTGGGACACATCTCTTAGATTTTATTTATTAATTATATAGTGTTTAAGTGATTATGGTAGAAGTTTTAAGTGTAAACACTGAAATTATCTCAAGTTTGAGTCTGAAGTGGATTTTATTCCCATTTGCAGTCTTCTCTCATTTCAAAAGTGATAGAACACCAAAGTCCATTGGCAAAATCCGTTTAAAGGTTCTTTCAGGTAAACCTTTCTGTGGGGTGCGTAGTGACTCTATACAGGTTTTAAAATGTAGTCGCTGTGACAAAATAATCTGTTAGAGTTTTAGGGCTGAAAATCACAGCTTTTATTTTCACAACACAAATCTTTCTCTCCTGCATTTAGCAGAGACCTTAGTTGCCATTTTTGCGGTGTGAGGAAGGACCACTCATCGTCTCCTGACGCAATGGCCTTGTTTTGCACTCCACAGTGGACATGCTTACAAATACCCGGGATGAATGAACGTTTTGGAAGCATAAGTTATGTGGAAAAACATTCTGTATCTCATAGTTGAAACTCTCCTTAGAAATATTTACCACAGTATAATAATAAGAAATTGTGGATTTTTTATTGTTTTCACAACCTTCTGCTTTTAAAATGAACTTGTAACTTCCAATGATTATGCTATAGTCAGTACAATGATTTGAGTTTATGAGTTTACAAACACTTCTACAGAAATCAATGAATATATGTAATTTTATGGATGCGGGAAAATGAAAATATGAAAAATGTACCTTATAATCTTTCCATTCTCCACCTTTTGATACAAACGGCAGCTCGGTAATCAACAATTACAATTACAAAAAGTTCAAATGCAGCAGTTGAAGGAGTTCAGAGCATCTTAAATTACATCATTCCTTATTGCATGATGGCTTGATAAACTCACCAATATAAAATATATTACATAAATATACTATTCTTCTTGAAAAAAAAGACGAATCTCACATTTATATAAAAATATATCCATCTTTTCTATATACCTGGTGGTTCTCTACAGCCCCTATGGCAGGGGTGGAGCCAACTTAGGTTAGAGTTAGGGGAATATCAAAATTATCAGAGGAAATACACTGTTGCTAGAAATAAAAGGAGATGGCAGGCATAAGATTCATAACTCAGAAAAACAAGTTAAAACATGTTTGCTGCTTTGGGATCTGGATGCAGGTTTGAATATTCTAAGCCTGAATAAAAATGTAAATAAAAATGTATTTTATTCTGTCACTATCTTTTCTAGCAATTTGAAACACACATAAAGATATTGTGTTCATTCTATCGTGTACGTTTTAGGGGGGCAGATGGCACAAAAATAAATCTTTCTTTTTACTTCAGCTGAAACTGCTTCACTATAAACAGTCACACAGAGAATTGGACAAAAACTAAAATTATAATGAGTGACAATAAAAGACAGCCAAGACTGTCACAGTCAGCAGGAATTTAACAAGTGCCTATGAATTATAGAATAACAGCATACAGAAGTTCTAAAATGCGATGATGAGGAGGTTTTAATCTTGGGTAAATATATATTTACTGCTGCTGACGCAGTTTTAAAAGGATTTTTGGCAACCTCTTTTGGGTCTAGCAGGTGTTTTCCTTGGCTTTCTGGTGTACTGGATGAACTAGCCAGCAACGTTTCATTCTTAAAGAGAAGGCCTAGCATTTGTTCAGATTTTCATGAAGAGGGTAATTCTACTTGAAAATTATTAATGTCTCTTAGACAGGTTAGCATTCACAAACATCTAATTAAGAAACTACATGAGTGATCCAGAAAGTTGCATAATTAAAACATTTACTTATGCACTAGCTGTGTGTTTACTTTCATTGTTTTAATTGTAGAGTGACATGGCTTCAAGGGTTTCTTTAAGATGGAATTTTGGCATTCTAAGTAAGAAAAATTTACTGGAAGGCTCCTAAAAGCTGGACTTCCAGCATAAATGTCTGACTTTTCTTGCTAACACCTGTTGAAAAATCCAAAATAGCTTCCAGTTGTATAAAGGGGTGGTGAGGTCTACAGTAACAAGCATTTATTTTACTCTTCTGGGGGTTTGGGTTGTATTAAATAAGTAACATAAATAACATTAATATATGTAAATAAACATGTTGCTACAGAGATGTGGCATGTCCCACATGTTTTTCAAGGTAAATGTAATGCAAAAACAATAACAGCTTGTCAGAGCAGTAACCAATAACAATAATGCCTAACGTTGGTATGGTTTATTTAAAGGATTGCTGTAATTATTTGACAAGAACCTCTGAACCATTTGACAAATGACTAGTAAAATAAATAGAAACGTATCAACATTGTTTCCAGGCCTTTTCCAATTTCTAGATTGAGGTCTTACTTCTGACCAATTCAGATGTTTGCTCCATAATTTCTTTCTGGCTAAAAAGAAAAAAGTATTTCTAAACTTTTCTTATAACAAGCCGAACCATCATGTCAAAGTAGCTAATAAATAAACTGAAATAAATAAACTGAGCTCCTGTCTCAGCACTAAAACATGCTACATTTGCTAAATGAAACCAGTATTAATAAAGGTTAGGTTAAAATAGGCGTTAACAATTCAATGAACTTCATTTCATTGTCTTTTCTGAACCTTATTACTTCAACATGTGTGGAAACAGAATAAAACTGCAACAAAGGCTGCACCAGGAACACAGAACAATGAAGAGAGGTTTCTTGTAAACCTGTCACAGCTTTGACATCTGACTTAAATGGATTTTTATGGGTTTTGGGAAGAGCCTGAGCTGAGGTGTAAATTTGGAGAATATTTGCTTGCGCTGTGCTGCTAGTGTGTAGGTCCTTTAATATAGATAAGTACTCGACAAATATTGATTTTTTTGGCACTTTATTCTGCGTAAAAACTGTAACAGCCAAGTTGCCCCTTAGGTGGACCTTGACATTTCTTGTTGGTGAGTGAAATAATTCCACACCTCAGCTGCTTTTTGCAACAGGGCAACTTCATTATTGGAGCTTGTTTGTTCAGTTATTCCAAGTATATTCTCCCTGCTGCAACCGTGTCCCTTTCCCACAGCTCATTCTCATCTTGTCCGTCATTTCTCCCATGAGTTTCTGAGCTATGTGTAATTACCCAGTTTGTTTGCACTTTGGCTCTAACTGCCTGTCTTGTTACAGCCAGCTTGTGTTAACAGTAAGTTTGTGTGTGCACGTGTGTGGAACGGTTTGCATGCATGTGCCAATCAGTCTTTGTGAATGTGGGTATGAGAGAGTGAGGCAGAAGTATTCAAAGGGGCAAGTGTGTTTCCCAGAACATGTGTGCATCACCCCGAGCGCACTCTGGCAGACGCAGGGAGACAGAGAGAGGGACCTTGTCGTCTCTAATCCCTTTGTTTTGAGTCAGATTAGAGCTCTGTGAGGCGTTTGCGAGGCCTGCAGAATGTGGATTTAAGGATTAGTCTAATAAACAGAGGCTCTGTGGCACTCTGCAGCCCAGTCTGGAGATTACACAGGCACCGAGAGCAAGGAAGAGAAAGGGATGAATTTCTCCCATCTCAACACCTCCCCCTCTTGCATTCATTCATTTACATCTCGGCAAATGAGAGGATGAGATAGGAGGGTGGGGGAATGAAGGTGGATGAGATTCGTTCACAGTTCCTGATCAGTGTGGCAGCTTTCATCTGCCCAGCTCGCTGCAGAGACTATAACTGTGAGTCACATAAGCAAACTTTGGGATAGCGGACTCATAGCCTGTCCTCTTGGATGACCTCAACGGTGCTACACAACTAAGGCATTCAGTCTTAGAGATCTTAGGGCAGGTTCCCTTATATTTCATACACAGTGGCTTGCTAAAGTTTGAAAACATCTCAAAGTTTTTTCTCATTTTGAAATGTTATAACTGCACATGTGGATGTAATGTGGTTTGTCAAAACAACACAGTGCCATGTGTAATTGTAAAGTAGGAAAAAAACATCTACAATATTTCAGTTTATTTTGTTTACAAATAAATATCTGAAAATAATGGCTTCTAAATGTTTTTAGCTCCTCTGAGTCAATAGTTGTGGCATACTTTACATTTCTATAGCTTTCCTGTCAACAGTGACTTTCTTTTTCCATTAAAGGAAAGACTTTTGGAATGATTGCCTTAGCTGTTTTGTCAACAGATTGTTTCACCACAGCTGTGCATCTCTGCAGCTCCTCCACAGTTACTGTGAGAATCTTGGCTGCTCTTCCTTGCTGTCTCTGTCAATTTATAGCGATAGCCATGTGTTGATAGGTTTGCAGTTGGGCCATACGCTTTCCATTTTCAGATGGTATGTTGAACAGTGCTCTGTGAAATCCTCAAAGCTTGAGGTATTGTTTTATACCCTAACCCTTCTTTAAAAACTCAACATTAAATATCTGAGGCTTTCATAGAAGACTTGTATTCATATAGAGATTAAATGACACACAAGTAGGTCGTATTTAATAATTAGGTGACTTCTGGATTTTTTAGGGGTTTGAGAGTAAAGGGGACTGAAAAAATATGTAGACCAAGCTTCTTAGAATTCTGTTTGTGTTTATGTAAAAACAAAACTCACATTACGCACTACTTTTGTTGTTATCATTACAAAATGGGACAAAATTCAGTGGGTATTAATACTCTACTATAATTAGAGGTAGAAAACAGAACTACTAAAAATCAGGTCCTATTTACTTTTCTGAGACGTTACTACTTTTCTGAGAATATTGTGAAGAATTTGAGATTAATAATTGTCCTTCTATACGTTTGCTGTATAACAACTTGTAGGGACACAAACCGTAATAGGATTGATTCGATTTTATAGCATTGCATCTTGCTTTATATTTATAGCTGACCTTATTGTTGTGGTAGTGCAGATGAAAAGAAACCTAATTTGTCAAAAATGTCCACACAGTCATTATGTGCTCACTAGCTAACAAGGAGCTAAAAATAAGACAGGTAATTTAACACTGTTTTTGGCACATTATGGCACTCTTGACATTTAAACCCACAGTGTATGAAATAATTAAACTCTGCCGGAATGCAGGAATTATGATGAAAGATCGACAGCTCTTAATATGTTAGAGTAGTATGAAGTGTTATGGTAGTATATAGAGTAGTATAAAATAACAGATCAAACTTATTACTATATAATATGATTTTTTATTATCTATAAGGTGTTTGCTTAGCTGTGTGGGAAAGAAACGGATGAAGTGTTTTATGCCCTTTGCTCTCCTCAGCCTCAGCTCACAGAAGTTCTTGGGTTCAGAATGGACCTCAGTTTCCAGCTGAATTGGAGCCATTCACACTTCCCCTCTGCCGTCCTTTTGCCTTGCATGCGTGTGTAAGGATATGTGTATTCACTTTCAGAGGTGCCTGAGATTGCATGATTTATGACTATTGTGGAAAGGAACACTTTCATTTAGGCCAAAGTGCAAAGCTCACATTAGGGTGGGTGGAGTGTGTTGTATAGAGGCTGAAATGTTTTTGGGAAACCCATGGGAATCCCGCGGGATGGGAAACAGCATTAGTAAAGATCACGTGATTGGGACGGTACAGGATAAAAAATTAACGGGAGCAGACGGGAGCGGGAGCTAACCAATAGGAGGGAAAATAAACTAGGATCAATTGTCTTTGGAAATGTAAAACTGAGACTTTGTTATAAACTTTAAGAAAAAAAAACTTGGATCGACGCCGCCATTGTGTATTTGTTTTCCAAGAAGCCTATACTATAATGCGAGTGAAACCAACTACACGACCCACAAGCCAACAGTGCTTCTGATCGATGTTTTCCACCTGCATTCAGAATGGAGGGAGCAAACGCAGGTGGAGAACTGGACGTGGTAAAATTGGATTTGCAACGTAATCTCAGAAGTAAGGAGTTATCTATTAAACTTATAGAGCTGACAGGAAAGTTGCATATATTACCGAACTTTAGGAGAGTTGAATGTAGCGGTGTTAACACGCAGTCTGCTGCTTGTATAACGTGTTTAGTCGTAATCAAGTACATCAGTGATTAAGCCACACTTGTAAGGCAAATTCTCTACATCTCTGCATCTCTTAATTCGTCAAACGAAAAGTACCATCACGTGTCAAGTCTCATCTGACCAACAAAATTGTTGGCATGTGCACTATAGATTTAAGAGCCGTTGCCACAGTAGAGGGGAAAAGAAGATACATAAATATGTTGTGCAACAGAAAAAAAGATTTAATGTGCCATTAAATGTACAATTTATTTAATACATCATTAAATATTAAGTGTACCACTAATTACGTCATGTCATCTTTAAAATTATACTTCATTATTCAGCGGTACATTTAATTGCATAATAGTCCATTTCATGATATAATGGTACATTTATTGTTTCTAATGATATATTAAATAAATAAATGGTACCTTTAATTTTACATTTCTTTCATGTTACATTTACTTCACTTATGGGACATTCACAACATTTATGTATTTAATGATGATTTTATTGTCTTAATTTTGTCCAGTTTGACCCTCCATTCTTGATGCCTGTATTGGAGGTCATGTCAGAATATGAATCAGGTGTTCTGGAGCAGACACATCTAAAACCTGCAGGGAAGGGGTCCCTGAGGACCAGGGCTGTGAACCATTAAGGTACAGTTTCTAAATTGTGAAGGTAATGCCTTTTTTGCACTTTTGTTCACCAAGTACAATTCTCTTGCTAGGAACAAATTTCGTTTAAGCAATTTGAAACATAAAAGTAATGTCATTGTTCAAAGGAAACAATCACTTAATAAATGAGTAAAATACAACTATGTACATATTGTTTATTCAACTAAGATAGACATGGTCTGTTTCCTTGTTCCATATTTTAGTATTTCTTCATTATTTTTCTTTTTACTTTAACTGGCCTTTACTACAACTAAAACAAGGACCTAACTGGTCCTTCAAGGAAATTGCCAAAAGACTAAATGAAGAAAACAAAAATGGGAGTGGCACAGGAGTGGGAGAGAAAATCCACTCCTCTAGTGTTATACAGAGAATAATAGAGGTCAGAGTGCAATCATAAATTTAGCTGGACATGGGTATATTTCAACCTCTATAAACATGATCACTTTATGGAGGTTTACCTGTAATGCATAAAGCACACTGACTTTCAAGTATAGATCATAATTTTGGTAATTAATAACACCCCTCCAGTGTGCATTATTCATTACACATTTTACATTAGGATAAGGATTTGCACTTTCAGATGAGAAGTCAAATGAATGTTGCTTTTGTTTGGAAATCTAAATCTGTAACTGGCTTGAACCCTTTGACAAATATTTTAATGTTGACTATATTTGTACTCTCAGTTGGATGTCTTTTTTTCCCCTGAAGTCAAGATGCGCACCACTTTTTTGATGATTTGTAATTGAGTACAAGTCTGTTTCAAGGATTTGTTGTTTTTTTTTTTACTCTATTCTCATGCGACTTCTCCACGCACAGTTCTATCTACTCTTTTGTTTCTTCAAGTCATTCAGACTCATCCAGGCTTTGTCTTTGTGAACAAACTGTGTAAACAACTTCATTTGAACAACTGTGCGCGAACACACACAAAGCAACAGAAAATTAAAGCCAAATGTTTCAGAGCACCAATTTTGTCATGTCTGATAACAGGGCCCAGTTTCCAAAAGGCCACTCTTTATTTTCTGCTGTACAAATACAAATTTCAGTCATATTATAAAAGAAGAAACATGGAGGAGTAAATAAGATATCAGATGAACAATTCTATCTCCTGTTGACATAGCTCTGGAAGAATGGGTGAATTTTCTGATGAGAAGGCTCCATCCTGCATTTTAGCAGGCTTGTAGCTGGTCTGGCTGGTTGCTGTTTTTGCTGAAATAAATGGGCCAGGTGAGGGCTGCATTACAGGCTTTTGCATTCAAACCTTAAGAATGCATAGGATATTCAATGTTCTCATCTAGTTTACAGAAAAGTGCTTTAAAAAGTTTTCAACAAGGATAAAATTGGCCAATAATATACTGCTTACATGCTGTTGTAAAAAAAGACAAACTGCTGGGTATCTTTATTGTGTTGCAATGTTGTGCAAAGATCCAATATTTACATAAATATCAGTCCAGCATTGCTTTTTTACAAATTCAGTACTGTAGCATATTGAAATCTGATCTCTAGCTAAGCCAGGCTGCCACAGATTGTCATTAAGTGTGAGTTCTGAACAGGGCCAAAGTGCAGACAAGAACTCAGGAGCCGCATGGTCAGTAGAATAGTTTAATGATAAATGAAGCAGCCAACTTATAGAACACAGAGCATGGGCAGAAAACTAGGCGATCTAATGGAAGAATCCAGCAGAGAGTTGAAAACCAGAGAGCTTATATACAGGGGGTAGTGACGAGAAACGCATGGCAAGCAGGTGTGAGCAATTGGGACAGAATGAGGAACAGCTGAGGAGAATTAAGGCAGGAAGCTGAGGGGAAGAGAGTGGTGAATGGGATTTGAACAGAAAGAAACTCATGGATGATATCAGAAATATCTAAATGTACAAGAACACAAGAAAGAACTAACAACTGAATCCACAAACGAATGAACTAAAATGACAACAACTGGAGAACATATCCAACAGGGAAATGAAGAAAACAGAAACATAACAGACACCCAAAAACTCAATCATCTAAGGATCATGACACAGATAGTCATGTTCAAACACTTTGGGCCATGAGCATTGCATGTACTTGAATTCTAGACAAATATGGCAGTAATGACCTGATGATACATAATCTCATGCTATGACATACAGACAGTCTGCCTGTGCTGATTAAGATTTACTCATCTCATTAAGCTGATTGTTAAAAGTGACACATGGGCACGCTCTTTTACTGAGTATATGGAATTAAAACCCATACCAAGATGGTCAAGCGATCATTAAGTATGAAAAAAAAAAAGAAATCAAGACTCTGATGCCATAACATACTTTACATCATACTCCCTTCTCATACACATACGCTATATTTCACAGGGACAAATAACAAACAAATACTTCATAGACATGAAGTATTTGATGTTGAAACTTGATGTTTCACAAATTTCTCCTAATTTATTTATGTTTAGACCCACCAAGACCCATTTTTCGATATGCCAACAAACAGTATTAACGACTAAGAAACAATGTGATAGCAACTTAAGGTAGAGCCTGTCCATGTTCTGTGCACATCGGTTTCATTTTCATCTTTTTTCAACTGCTTCATGGTGTTACCTTATAAATTACTGTTCTTAAGTATGGCTGAACAGCTTGTGACTAAGTGTACTTCAAGTCTTAAGTAATAAATCTCAGTTAAATCATACTTGACACAAGTTGTCAAGACTGCACAATCAGATAGAAATCTGTTCACAAATTTACTCTTGGCCTAAACATTCAGCTTAGTTCAGTTGTTCAGTTGTAACTCATATCACCTTGCAAAAGATGTTGTTTTGTCTGGTTTATCTGGTTCAGTTATTGGTAGATGGTTCTGTAGTATGTTGATTGTAACCAAATGCTGTTTGTGCATCGTCCTAGTTGGCTGCAGTTGGGAGTCATCTGGACAGGAAGCCTCCAACTGTGTGATGGCAATAACATGCATCTATACCCGTGCTTTCACATCGTCTTCATGCTTATTTGTTTGAAAAATGAGAGCAGCCCCTGGATGAGATCTTTGCTGTTAATTGTCTTCGGGCATCGTGTTAATGCACATGTAACCATTACCAATGCAGTGAAATAATATGAAGAGCCAGGCCCAGTTGATTGCGATCAGCATGCTCCTAAAGCTGGGTGCCTCTGCTGCAGTGTCTTCAGGCAGATTGGAGGCATGATGCTATAAAAGACAAAATACCTGAGGCAATGTTGAGCCATAAATGCACCAATGCACCTTTTTCTGAAAGATGTTCCTTTCCCCATGTGAAGCGATCCTTTGACATTATTTTTAGCTGGCAGGACATATGCAATTGATTTATTAAATAAATTGTCCCAAATTTTGTATTGAGACAGTCTCATTTATATTAAATTGTTATTTTTCAAATTTTATACATACATTTGAACCACATAAAACCTTCAAATAGCTGTTTTCTTTTTAAATACTCTTTTTATTTCCAAATCCTGCTTGAGTTGAAAGGGAAAACCATTCTGTTTGAAGCTCTATAATCCTGTGATATCATTAACTTCCCATTAACTGAATGTGAGTTATAGTTACAGTGAATTGACACTGTTTTTTCCTCACATTTCTACGACAGCTGTTGTTTGAAGAAAAAAAAAACATCATTACCTGTTCCAAACTCACCTGTGTAATTTTGAAAATGAATTCTTCATCCTTTCCGTCATGGTCCAATTACAGTTCTCATTTTGCCTGGATTTCATGGTCACTTCATGGTTGCGTGTGTCTTCTTTCCTTCATCTAACTCTTTTCCTGGCTGTCAAGGAAACTACTTGTGAGCTCAGCCAGATGTTTGTACAGTTTCAATGAGGCATCTGTTGGTCTACGTATCTGTCAGCTATTACTGTCTGGGTTATTGGTTGAATATGCATGCACCTGACAGGTAACATAACAATAAAGTTTAGAATGTAGGTTGTGTAAATGAGAGTAAGTGATAAGTGATAAATACCTAGTGGAATGATTAGGAGAAATATCACCAGCATTAAGGGAAACTGGGCATTTGGGCAACAGTGGACCTTTAGACAAGAGCATGATCTGAATTTTACAGCTAAAATGGTTGAAAAAAGGCAAAGTCTTAGTATTATCTCCCCCAGAATCAAGATTTGAAAATGTAAAACAAAACCATACCAAAGGTAAGAAAAATTGATAATGGAAAAGATGAAAAAAATATGAAAATCACTTAATAATAATATCAATAATAAAAACAATGCTGCAAGCAATGCTGGACAGTTTTCGCACCTTAGCACCACACCGGCCTGTGCAGCGACTGCGGGTTTTGAGCCCGTTCATTGTGTTTAATGCTTCGTTTGTATTGCTTGCTCCCACCCATTAGGTAGCCGTCTTTTGCGACCCTATCAAAACTGTCATGAAAGGATTTGGTTTGGTAGTTTTGTCATGTTCTTATTATGCACCATGGGGGAACACTCCAAAAACACATGTTTTTCACAATCATTAGGGAGTAGGGGAAAAAAAAAGCTTGACCCTGCTAATAATAATAATAATAATAATAATAATCTTAGATCCACCAGGACGACATTTTGTACTGACCGATTATTATTGTTTGTCTGAGAAATCAATTGGCTTTATTCCGTATTTTAAGTTTTCATATTCTCATGTTTCAATCTTCCCAAGAAGATAATCTACAGATAAAATATTTACCTGGGTGCTAATGTGTACAGTATAGGTGTTTGCAAGACTGTGGGAAAATGTTAAATGGAATCTGCTGTTTTTTAGTTGTTTTGAGCATGTTTAAATAAGTTTTTGTTTCATGTTTTCTTGCAACTGTTTCATGTTAGCACATGTTTTTGGCTTTGTACTGTGCTTCCTCCACACAAGATTATAGGTTCTTTTATCTATTCTTTTGTCTAGCATCACACCTTGTAACAGTCCTTTGTGTTAGTCGTTTACATTCCTCTATCTAAATAGTCATAGATTTATTTTTTTCCATTTCAGAGCAGTCAGTTTTGCAATTAGTCACCTGCCCTCGGCGCCTTACTTGCGTTAGGGACAATCCCTCACACAGCTACAATACACAAAAGTTGTCTTTAGGAGTTATCTGCCAAATAACAGAGGCAACAGTGGGAACAGGGTTGTTTTGCTGCTGTTTTAGTGGAAAAAAAAAAAAACAATAAATAAATCAATTGATATTTATGGAAAATCCATTGTGAAAACAATATTAAAATGAAATATGCTTACATTGTAAAGGATATACAATATAGAGCCTATTTCACAGTTCCTTTGGGGAAATTACCTTTGGACTAAAGTGCTGTCATTTTAGCTGCCCACACAAAAGATCAATGAAAAGAAAATAGAAATTGACAATAATCCACCAGCAACCAGACTCATATACATATCAGTTAGACAGCAGAATGCACTGGGCAGTATCCATATTAAAAATTTTTTGGCTTAGGTGTTTTTGATGTTGTGTCTCAAAAAAAGTTTTGAACTATCTATCATAGCATATTTCTTTTAAGTAGAATTTTTGCATCAAACCATATCACTTGGCTTCACAATTTACAGTACTGTCAACTTTTTTAATACGTTAATGAATTTTAAATAAAAAATGAGGTTTAATAAGTTTCTCACTCATGTTTAACTGCACTTTCTGATAAAACCAGAGTGGTCACAGCTAAATAACACAGTTTGCCAACTAGGAATAGCACGTGACAAACATAAGTTAATTTCTACTAGTGGCCTGTCCTTAGCATGTTATCATACTCTTGGTCATGAGGCCAGGTCAAGCAGTTGATGGGCTTTTGTCAATATCTAAAATCTATTTTGGCTTGAAATAGTGTTGGGATCTGGTAATTACTCCCAGGATTTGGAAACCAATTCATTGATTGTAGATGTATTCAGGAAAAACCAGTTTCCCACAGGGATTAAACTAGCTGTAACTCCTGTAAAATGTGACTGGCTGTAAATATTAGTAAGCAACAAGTCTTTTATTTGTATTTTATATATATCAAAATATACAAAGAAACAAAATTTAGTTCCTCTGTTTTAAAGCATATAGACGAATTAGCAATCACCTAACATCTTCACCTAACATCTTCAGCAATTTAGGTTTTTAAACACCGCAGGTATCTTGCCTGCTTTCCAGGTTTTAGCGGCATGTATTTCTGTGCCTTCGCTGTCGGATGTTCACCTGTGCACACGTAACTCAGCTTGTCAGCATCAGCGTGGCTGACACAGAGTATGAGGAGCCTGTTTTCATCCAGCTTTTGTCAGGTTTGGTCATAGAAATTAGCGACAATGCAGAGACAGAAATCGCTCATGATGTGATCTAATAAAATGAATGACATCAACTGTGAAAACGTACTATTACTACCTTGTTGGCGGGGCGGGGCGCCCCCTTGGATACAGGTGGGGGAATTGCTGTCCTCAGTCAAACGTCTTGACAAAAAATATGAAAATCATTTTATTTAATCTCTTTAACTTGAACGTCTAATTTGTAGGTATTTTTTTTCTTTTCAGCTCAAATTAAACAAAGATAACTCTATTGTCATGAAAGTGAATAAGTAATATAAATAAACACAAAATCTCTTGAATAAGACCCCAATAAACAGACAAGAGTCAACAACAGAATTAATATTAAGGCTCATTATATCAGTTTTACTTTGTTTTCATCATTTAACTGAGCTTTAATGAGACACCTCAGATTGCTTGTCCTTGATAAACTTTGATAGATTGGCAGTGGAACCAGCTGTTACTTTTCTCTTACTCTCCCGGTAGCAGAGCGTCGTGCAGGTAAACAGCAATGACACCCCTGCTCTAGTCTTTCCCACCTGTAGTTGTTTTAAATGTTTCCAGTTACCCCCTGCAATGCCCTCACGTACCACTAGGGGTACGAGTACCCCCAGTTGGGAATCACTGGTCTACCCTACTGTCATTACTCCATTGGGTCTAATAGCAGACATTTAACAAAGCAGGTTTCACAGGATACCGACGTAGTCCAACTGAGTTCAGACACATTGCTATGGACTCAGTCAAAAAATAAATCAATTATCATACATGCATACATACAGTCTTTGTACAAAAGCCATTGTGTTATCCAAGACATCAGTGGGAGAAAGCCGTGGTGTAGTTGTTTCCTGGAGGTCAGCTCTAAAGGGGAACACACATCAGGAATACTATGGTGGATCTCTTCAATACCAACAAGTCGACTACCACCTTTAATGCACATTGTATGCGTTGTGTAGAAATGTGCCAAGGCGGAAAGGAATAAGAGGGCATGAATGGTTTTATCAGAAACATATTTAGCCTTGCTCAGCTAATGGTTCTACTGCCTTTCAGGCATCTCCAAGCAAACTGCATGCCATAATTTGCCACTTGGCCAGCCGGGCCACACAAGTCAGCAGTCGGCCATACAGCCCTTCCTCCACAACCGGTCGTCCACCATCCTCTATGCTCCATTGAAGGCCTTCCTTATTTCCATAGAAAACATAAAAAAACTTAATTGTAGTGCAGGGATCCAAAAATAAGCTTGGAGTTCCTCGAGTAGGATAGGCTGCTGTGAATTTGTGTGCAGACATGCTCACTGTCTTTCTGTATCGAGTATTACGCTGAGGTTGCCACGCTGCATCTGATATTGATGAGTTGGGAAAGGATAAAAAAGCTGTCATAAATGAGGACAGACATCATTTAGAATAATTGTCATTTTATAGTTGAAACATCCACTTGCCATCTAACTGAATAAGGCAACCAATCAATTTTTTGCACTCTTGGGAAACCGGCCAAGCTGCAGGCTTGTTTCCCCTTAGTTGAAACCACTCTTTTAAAACAGCCATAACAAATTATCCCCTAAACATACAACTGACAGTTGGAGCTGCTTTTCTACACATGCTTGGCCATTGTTTGTGTATCTCCAGTCAAAATGTCTCTGCATTTCCTGAGTCGGTATCCCACTCTTTTTCCTCGTCCTCCATTCAAGGTACAAACACATTAAGGTTGAACTCCTAATAGCCTGTGTGATGGATGCCTGAGAATAATGAGCTCTTTATGAGACTTAATACCTACTGTTAATCAATGGACATAGCAGGGCACTTTTCAATACTAGCTTCCAAGCATTTTAAAATGAGCCCTCATAGAATAGATTGACTCACATTCCATAACCTCTATCTGTTTTTCTCTCTACTCACATTCTTCTTCTATTGGTATATGCAATTTGCAATATAACATATTCAAAATTATCTGATGACTGTTCTTCAGAATTGCCTTTTCCTGCTCTGATATTGGTAAGTGCTGTCCACACTGAGAGCTTTAGTGATGAAAACACAATGCTAAGCTCTAATGCAGTGGGTGGACCAGACTTTCCTCAGCCTCAAGGAATAGAACCATGAATGACCTATTTATTGCCATGAATATCAAATCCCGGCAGCCGCTGGAAGTGTTCTTGTCAATTTCTGCTGGTTCTTGTGCTGTTGTTCTTTGAACCTCTGCTCCCGAGTGTATTGCACCGCTCAAGGCTGCTCAACAAGTATCATGCTTTATTAGTATCATGTTCATTTATAGTTTGCATTTATAAATGTTACGGTTTAGAAATGAAATGAGTGCTGGTGTTGCAAGAATGAACAGATCAAACATTAGATGTTAAGGTAATCTCAAAATAGATGCATTTTTACAAGTCATATAGGCTGCAGCAAGTTCAGATGACACCATTTTCGGTGCAGATCTTTAAATACACATCGTTGTGTGTTTGTTGTGCACTGTTTGTATGAGTGTATGCATTTGGGTGTGTTTGATTATCCCTTACAGGCCTAAGGGAGCCAGATCCATTCTCACTCTGATAATGAGGGAGAGATTTTAAAGCCCTTAAGTCATTTCTCCTCCCCTTCCATGCTTCCTGTTGCATGCGGCAGCGTTTTCTCTTTCTTTGCCCTTTACCTTCTTCTAATCTAGATTCTGCTTTGCCATTACACTGTTTTGTCTTTTTAGCTTATTGTCCGCTTTGGTGGAATCCATGCATGACTGCCTTCAGTTTAGTCTGACTGGACCATATTTGAGACACTCACTGTTTTTATGTAATAGATTTGTGTGCTGGATGACTATTTTTCATCAGCACGGTCGATGGCTGAGTATCTCTGTGGACCACAGGGCTAGCAGCTCTGTTTCTCCCTACAATAGCCTTACTTATCCTGCGTCAATACTCCAATGTGTTGTATTTTTGCCTGGTTGCTCAAATGTCCATTCGTAGCACTCCCTCTTACCTAACTCTCTCTGTAGGGTCTACAGAGAGTGGAAGGCAAGAGTGAGTCACAGCAGAACCTCTGTTAATTGTATTCTAACTTTTCACTCCTCTACACTCTCCATCTCCCCTCCTGCTTTGTTTTTCAGGTGACCAAAGCAGTAGCAGACATTAAGGGGGCTCTTTAGGAGGCCTCTCCAACCCCCTGCCCTCAACGTTTCCCTCCTTTTCTGCAACCTTTTCTCCAAAAGATCACCATTCTTAAGCCAACCTCAGCATGGATTTAAAAGACCGTAGGAATCGCTCCCTGACCAGAAGTCGTTGTTCCAAAGACTCCCAGTACAACACTTCCTCACTCGACACAGATGAGCGCCGTGTGCCCACCCAAAAGTCATACAGCTCCAGTGAGACACTGAAGGCTTTCGATCATGAGCAGAGGCTTCACTATGGTGGCTGTGTGACAGACTTGGTACACCATGAGGCTGATGAGTACTCCAGGCAAGGTGAGTCTATGGAGCAAATAATCCATGTTTAATATTTAAGTGTTTAGTCAACTAAGGAGCTTAATCCAAACTGGGCTGTACTCAAGGCATTATTTTAATATATTTTACTGAGAACTAAATGGAAACATTCATTCTACTAAAATGTATTTAAGTGTAATGTTGCCCACCATCAGCAAGTTTGTTTCAGATTAGGATAAGGCAAAAAGTCATAGACCCTATTTAGTAGTGCCCTAAAGCTTTATGAATAAGGGATGAGTGTTTGGTACCTATGCAGAATATTTATTTTTCCTCTGTAAAAAATATATCAATTATTCTAATTTCTTTGAACAGCAAAAGTGGACATCTTTTAACATTACCCAGTGCACTCAGATTTTAGCTGCTGTCATATTGTTTATCATCTTGCCATGTTTATGGGTATAAAGAAAATAACATTTTACCTGTGTCTAAAAGTAAAAAATGAGGGACATTTTATGAACAAGAACAAAGACAAAGTCCTCTTAAGCATATCATGTGTATAGTTATCATGGGCTCCCTATACAGGCGACGCTGGAGCATTGTTTACTAATAGCACTGTTGTTTCTATGGAAAACATAGTAGATATTAAATAGTATTACAGGGGTATACATTTTTCAAAATTCATTCTAAGATAGCAATGCTCTGATTGGTGACTCATTTAAAGGAGCACATAAATAACCTTTTTTCTAATGGCAGTTTATTTTCTTAACAAGTCATACAGTACTCTGTCTTTATATAAATGATCCAAATGTGTTTTAGTGAGTTGCAAGTATAATCAGATGCTGTACTGCCTTTTCGTAAGAGGCCCAAAGCAGATATTTAGCCCTAGCAAAGCCATCATAATGAACTTTTGTATCCCCTGGTGAGCAAGTTAGCCGATAGGCCGATAGGTCATTTCGGAAGGGTTAGGTCAGCTCCCTTAGCTATGTCTTTAGACTGTGCCTGTGTGTGTTTGTGTATATATGTCCTTGTGTGTACTTTGTAGAAGGGGGACATGAAACAGAAAGTATTGATCCTTGGCTGGTGAAAAGAGTCAGACTCAATGGGATTGATCTCTGCTAAGCTCTGTTTTCTCTGCATGGACACAGACAGGAGAGGAAGCCAGCTCACAGCAAAACAACAATGTGAAGCACAGTAGAAAAATACTGAAACCCAGCTCAAAAATAAAAGAAAAACATGTCCATTTTCCGAATGGAGTATTGTTATTGCAGTCTGAAAGGGCAAACTTACCACTGATGTCTCACTGTGTGTGACTTTGAGAAATTAGGAGAAATGGATCAATCTGATGGTAGTTCAAAGAAGAAAATACTCGACAGCACACTGAAAAGGGAGGAATGTGTTGCAAAGAAAGGAATACAATACAAGAACATACTTCTATAGAGGCAAAGGTAAGAGCAGAAAATTGAGGATTGATTGGCGGAGTCCATGATAGACCGAAAGTCAGTAGTGTGTGCTGCTCGGACACACTCCAGTGCTGCACTGAGCTGACCTCACACTGGGCGATAGCTGGTCGATACCACAGTACTCTCAGCCTATCGGTTCCATCGAAAGCCCAGAGCCACAGATGCATCGTGGGAAGTGTGGCCACAGGAGACCAACAGTGTTGCAGCACCATATGGACTGTGACACTATGGGAGGAGGAGGAGTGCTGGAAGGACAGAGAAAGAGAAGGAGTTAGAGTGTGAAAGAGTGATAGGAGAGAAGCAGCAGACAAGAGTTTTCTTGTTATTTCAAGATATTTTTGTAACCAAAAAATGGGAGAGTGAGGGAGTTAAAGAGACAGTGTCTTCTTGTTTCTACTACAAAAACTTGAATCTTCTAGGTAAAATGTTAAAAAGAAAAATAGAATTCATCATTCTTGGAAGAAAGAACCCACAACTGGACATATTGTGGATAATTTGTCTTTTTGTTCATTTAAAATCTAACAGATGGCTTTAAGGTTGATTTTCAGTGGCTGATCTGTCCTGCTGTCATGGGTGATGGGACAAAACTAGGAAATTTTATTAAGTTTAATTGAATTAGAATTATTTTTTTTGTAGTTGGTTGTGAGTATTTTCTCAGCCCATTATTTCATGCTAATGGTTCCCAGTAGCTCACGCCAGTTGCTGTACTTTGGTATCAAGCGCACATACCAATATAATAACGCAAATAGTTTTTGACCTTAATAAAAACAATTAATCTTTTAAGTAGAAAACACCTTAATGTCACTGAAGTTACCCAGCCAATAGCCCGTGTATTGCATTACAAGGTGTGTCCTGAACATGAAGGATCTGTGTCTGTGGGTGGTAAATTTAATTAAAATGGAAGATCATCTAGAATCTGTTCCTGGAACGTGCTTTGAATCTTTTTGAAGCAATATGTATGCCTATTCTGGAACACAATCTTTGTGTTTTTGTTGCAATAATCTTTAAAACCTGTTGAAATGTAATACACCCTCTTCAAATGAGAAAATCAAACATGACGCCTAATGTTTATCTCTCTTCCAAAAGTAGCACTATATAATTAGTTTACTACAACTCTCAAATCCTCCTCTGCATATCCGATTAATTGACAACTGATTGAAAATAAATCACTTAACAACTGTGTCTAGTACTGGAGAAAGAGCTCATTAATTAAAAATATCCAAAATATATGCTTTTTCCTCCTACAAGCAACATTATGACATATTTTTATTACAGCTTTTATTTAACTTTTAAAGTTGAGCAACCATCAAATACAGATTCAATTAGGTGCTTTAAAATCTCTGACAACATCAATTTCTAAAAGTGGGCTTTAAAATGGTGGTTATCTTGTAAAACCTAAAACTTTTGGTGTTTTTTGGTTAAGCAGAGCTAAAATTCCGAATGAATCTCTATAAAGAAAACACAGGACATCAAGATCAGTTCAAATCCACAACACTTGCTGTATGTGTCATTGGCATGCGCAGCAACAATATAATACCCTACCAAATACTGCATCCAAGCTGTCATTTACAAATCCATTATACATATGAATTTTGCAATGACGATTGCGATTTGAAATGTTGTGCAGCTTTTGATCCAAGCATCAGAAAATCCACTCATCATGCATTAATATAAAAAAAAAAAAGATTAAAACCTCACTGAACTCAAACTTAAATTTCCTGAGTAACACAGATTTTATGAATTTTAAATCCCTCACATATGCTGTGATAGAAATGCTCATAAGCTGAATTAGGTAGAAGAGATTTATATTGCCAAGGTTGGCAGTCTAGTGCAGAATAGTGGAGGATTGTTTCCCTTTATGCCTACAGTGGTGACAAATGTAGATCAACACAACTGTGCAAGCTATAACTGCTAAACTGACCTATTTCTTGAAATTCTGAATTACTAGCTGTGTCAAGGTGAAAACTGGTTGGAACATTTATCTCAGTCCTTATCTGCCAACCAGCACACCTACAGTATTGTATGACAATACCGTATGTGCTATAGTTAAAAGCAAAATCCAATGTAAGCTGCTACATTATGCTTCACATCTAAGCATGTGCACATTTTAAATAAGTTCTTTTTCATTGCTGTTTATGTGTTTAAAAATTAAATGGCGTCTCAGATTTCCCAGTAAAACAAGTTCAGTAGCGTATCCCTACAAACCAGCCGCCCTCTTCCTCTTTTATTGTATCTCAACTCTACTGTTTCCCCATTACACTCTTATTACCTACTCTGCTTGGATAAGCACAGCCAAATAACACATTCTTCCCTCAACATAACACGCAGCCGCCTGGAAAGCTCATTAGAAGCTCTCACAATTTAACACCACAAAACAAAATATTTGAACCATCGGTGATGCTAATAAGGCATGAGGCTCATTCTCACAACACCCAAACACATTTTAATCATTTTTATATTTCTCCTTTACTGTAAAATGGAGACAAGTCTTCTGTACTTGTCATTTTTTTCAGTGAGCATTATGGTTTCTTTCATGAAATGATTGCTACAATTTGAAAAGAAGTCACAAATCCTACCATGTACTTTCTACCATACCATACCAGCTTACAGAGCACTTTAAACACCCACAGGACGAAAGTGCTGTACACAGAAAAAATAAAAAAGCAGTGACATGATACAATAATAAACCAATAAAAATCAATAACACCTAATAAAAATAAATATAACAGTCCTGTATTAAAATAATAATACAATCATACAGTTTGTCTCTTCATCTGTTGTGTTTCACCTTTTTGTACATCTGATGCTTCACCCTCAGCCACATATTTTTTGCCTCCAGTTCGCTGTGGGATCCCCATTTAACTCATTTCTGGGGTGTGTCATGCTTCTGAGTCCATCCCTACGCAGCAGGCTTTATGACAGCCACTGCAGTCTCTAGAAGCTTTGGCCTTTCCCTTTAGAAGGAACCAAATGAGGCCCTCTACATTCTACTCTGCTGTTTTAGCCCCCAGGGGTGGAAACCACACAGTGAACCCAATAGCCAGTTGCCTATCTCCCTGCCTGGACAACTCTCAGCATCATCTACCGCCCTTCGCTCCCTTTCATTCTTTTATTTTTCTCACTTGTTTATGCCCTTTTTTGTCCTGTCACACGTTTCATGTCTGCTTTCTCTGCCACATTTTCTGTCTATTGTTCTCAATCTTGCTGATCCTGTATTGTTGCTTTAGAGTTTGTATCACATATTTCTTATTTTGAAGAATTCTCTATGGATCTGACAAGTACAAAGGGTGTGTCCTCATGTTTGTTTGCACAAAGCTTTGCTACAAATTTGAACTGTAAACTCTGAAGAGATTCGGTGCCATGTAAAAGTGCTTATACCCCATGAACATTTTCTTCTTAAAACAGCAAATGTCAAGGTATTTAATTTTCATTTGATATGGTAGCCAAATACAGGGCAGTGTATAAAGTGTATTTTTTTTTTTTTACAAATCATTAGCCTCATACCATAATTGTCTGAGTCGTATGACTTAGACAATTATGCTATGAGGCTAATGAAATAAAAATCTGTGGTGTGCATTTGCATTCAGCCCAATTTTGTCTGATTCACCTAAATAAACGATGCATGTATATCCAAATCCTACGGAAATCCACTAGTCATTTTCTACCAGTGGACTCTTCAGTCTGAACCAATAGAAAGGGAAATGAACTGTTAGTTGCTTGAAGGACGCTTAATGTTAAGGATCCTCACCATTTACAAGGAGGATGTGCAAATATATTCAATGTCATTAACAGCCAAACCTTCTCACAGTGTTTCCCCTTGAACAAGAGTAAAGCCCATGAATCTGACAGTGGGAAGATTAAAACTTACCAGTCAAAAATCACTTAAATTGATAGTTGCACAGTTTTGTAGTGAAGTTCTAATAAACGTAGTTAATATCTTACCTGCAGTGGAAGATTTTATTTAGTATTAAATTCAGGAGAGTTAGCTAAAGCTAATGGCTAATCTGAGAGGGGCTAAGATCATAGCAGACGTCTGCTGTCTTGGACTCTTCTCCTAACTGTTACCTTTATATAATAAGATCTTTTTGACACCTTCTCTGCAAACTCGGCTTTAACTGAAGGATGCAAACTAGAAACTGTATGAAAAACCTGACTAAGACAGCTTTGGTTATTTTAGGTTAAACACATATTTGATGTATTTGATGTTAATCGTGTAGCAAAGAAGAAGACACCACCTACAAAATAAATCTGTTGGAATTTGATCTACAGTTTGATTGGTAGTTGGGTTATCAGTTGAATGGTACAGAATACATGTCACATTCAGGGTGGAAAGATTTTATTTATTTAATTTGTCACCATATAATATTTCACATCACAAAACCTGGCATTTTGATTGGAATGTGTACATGTTTGAGATCCTCTGCATCAATTAATGGCTCAGCTAAGATGCTATATATCCCTGTAGACGTTTTCCTTGTGTTTATGATCATCATTGTACATCGATTTTATTAAAAAACATTTTAATATTAAAGTTAAATATTTAAAACTACTTTTGGACTAGCTGAAAACATCTTCTGTTATAGACATTGTTGGGAAAAGTGAGCTTCAGCAAAAAGCAGAAAATTCAAGGTCCTCCTAAAATGGACAAAATGAATGAAAATAATTCTGATCACTGTCTAACATGTTCACTCCTTTATCCATAATCCAGAAACAAAGAAAATTTGAGAACTCATCAAATGCCTTTAAAAAACCCCAGTAGTTCTTACAAATACTTTGAATTCACCTTTAATTAAGATCAGTCCTCTTATTTCAGACCTGCAATAAACCTAAAAATAGATGTCTTTTACTTTTCTTTAATCTTGGCATTTTTTCCTTACACTTTCTGGCATTAGGGAATGCAGGCAGAGAACTGTTTCAGCTGTTATTTCTGTCTTCTCATCTTTCCCTCAAACACATCCTAAGGTGTGCAATTTTACAGAGTCGTTATTGTACTTTTTGTTTCAAGACACCTTAATAATTATTTTCCATTTGCTATGTGTTATGTCTGCCTTTTCTTTAGGCTGGTTTCTTTGTAAAGTTGCTGAAATATCACCAACATAATTCATGTTTGCTGTTTCAAACTCAGTTTTTGTGAACCCATCATACTGATTAGTGTTTTTAAGAGGTACTGCAATTTGGAGTTACACACACTGTTAAAAGCAAGATTTGTTAACACCACCAGGCAATGTTAAAAGAAGCTGAGGATAGTGATTGTGAGTGGAGGTCTTAATGATTCACAACCTAAAAGTGATAAAACAAACACTAAGAACAGAAGAGACTATTTTTTTCATGTGCTATTCTGACTTTTATTAAACATTGAAGGTTTTGGTTTTATTGTTTTTATTAGATAAATTAAAATTACATCTATCTGTTTCAAACTCAAAGTATTTTAATATTTTTTTCACAGAAAAAAACAGAACTGCTCCTTTGCAAACACTAGAATATCATCAAGTTTGGTTTCAAACAATCACAAAAAGAAATTAGTTCATGTAAAAATAATAATTTTTCTTACATTATTATTTTTGGGCTGCACGGTGGCACAGTTGGTAGCACTGTTGCCTTGCAGCAAGAAGGTCCTGGGTTCGATTACTGGCCTGGGGTCTTTCTGCATGGAGTTTGCATGTTCTCCCTGTGCATGCGTGGGTTCTCACCAGGTACTCCGGCTTCCTCCCACAGTCCAAAGACATGCCTGTTAGGTTATTTGGTAACTCTAAATTGCCCTTAGGTGTATGAATGAGTGTGTGCTTGGTTGTTTGTGTGTTGCCCTGCGATGGACTGGCGACCTGTCCAGGGTGTACCCTGCCTCTCGCCCATAGACTGCTGGAGATAGGCACCAGCTCCCCGTGACCCACTATGGAATAAGCGGTAGAAAATGACTGACATTATTATTTTTGCAATCTCCACTCTACAAGTGTGGTATTTTATCATTATGCAATGTGCCCTGACTGACAGAGGCTTAGACCACTTTTAAAGACTGAAGGGACGCGGAGCTGATGGTGAGGGATTTAAGCACACAACCAATGTATAGGAGGCTTTAGTCCTCAATGTAGTAGTCCCGGGTTTGAGTCCCTGCCCCAGTGACATTTGCCACATGTCTTCACATGTCTTCCCATGTTTCTCCATTCGCGTTTCCTGTCTATCTACTGTCAAAAAACTGGGGGGAAAATTAAGGCCCCTAGTGTTGCAAAAAAATCTTTAAAGGCTGAAAGAACGTGCCTAATGCAGCTTTGTTTTAAAAAGTAAAGATGGCAGAAAGTTGAGAGGATGAGCAGTGAACGTTCCTCGCTGAATGAAATGACAGATGATCAGTACAAAAGGTCCTGCAGTAGTCAGCACTATTTCCTCTCTGGGAAAAGTCAGGCATCAAACAGAAAAAAATGCAAAGGTGTGGTGGGGCAAAGGGGGAAAATGGCCACTACATTTGATGACAACAGCGGCATTTAGCAAAGGAAAACTGTAGAGTCCGTTTATTAGAGTGGGAACACAATGACACACCCATGGATCAAAAACACGTACACAGTTTCCTAGTTTGTGGTGTCAGAAACAATAAGCAACACCGCAAATTTGTACAGACATCTAAAATTATGACTTGATGTGATCTTTCAGCAACTACAACAGTTATTTTAATTGACTTGTTATATTATAATGCTTTCTCTTACTAGGTGTGTTGATGTTGAAGCTTTGAGCTCTTTATTTCAGCGGTTGTTGGTTACAGACCAGAACACATCAACCATCTCTAGACAAAAACTCTCCCCGCCAAGACAAGAAACATCTATAACATCTATAACATTCAACAAGAAGGTGGCAGGGGAGATTTTGTGTTTAAGGAAATTCTGTTTTCCAAACTATGAGTAATTGTTTTAAATACTCATCCTTTCAATAATGACTAAAAATAAATGCTATTACATGTTTTTCCATAATCAAGCACCTTAAATTTAATGTTCTGTTGGTCAGTAGGTGCTAAAAGCAGGCAGGAGGCAGGCAAGAATTTTTCAAAGTGGATATTTAAGGATAAAAAAAAATGATAAGAGAATTTACAGAAATTGAAGACAACACAATGATAAAGATTCATAAGGATCCTAGAAAAGCTGAAAGAACCCAGGAACAAAATAAACACACAGAGAGTGATTACTGGTTGAAGGAACAAGTGAAACTGATGAACTGAAGTTGGCGAGGCCGAAAGACTAAAGAAAAAAAGGCTAGAAATTATTGAATGAATACACAGAAAGCAAAGGAAATAAACGGAGCATAAAACAACCCACTAAAATGCAGATATTACATTTCATGACAGAGCACTGGTTTAGAACAGGATCCAGCTGGAAAAACTCTCCCAGTAAGGAGATGAATTAGTGACTTGGTTTGAACCCACCACTTGTGTCACAGAACTAGATGATGTGTTTGAAGGAGGAAATATTTTTTTGAAGTACCTCAAAAAGCAGCATAACATCAGACACTAATAAAAGGGGACAAGGGCACAGGATTGTAAAAAACAAAAAACAAAAATAAGATCAGTAAAAATCATGTGATTTGTGTCCTCGATTGCCTTTTGTGTCTGTGCATTCCACACGGTTACTGTCAACCTGGTCTGCCGATGATCAAAGAAAGAACAAAGCAGTCGCAACCTATTAAATATAAATGGTGTTGAGATTAAATACAATCCCTCTCAACCAGTCCCTCTTTATCCTTGTCCTCTCCCTGGCATTCTGTGCTTCTGCCAGCTGCTGACACTCAAAAGCATCCTGTTGCTGCAGAAGTAGCAGAGCAGAGTTGCATACTGGGGCCAATGCTATTCTACTCTGCCAACCTTCAACACACCGCGAAATGACCAAATATCTCTTTTTTTCTTCTGAAATCTGGTTCTGTAGGTTTATACACATGCAAAGAAGATTTTAGAAAGTATCATCTGCTCAATCAGTCTGTGCACAAAGGGCCCAATCTTCAAAAGATTTGCGTGTACAAAGCCACACGCAAACCTGTTTGCATCCACAAAACTAATCTGCAAACGAGGTGCTAATCGGATTGCGTGTGTAAAATCAGCGGAACAATGGTTGCAAACTTTTTAATGTGTTTGCTTTAATAAATATGGAAAACATATGATAATGACCAAAACACGCACATTTATGGGAGGGGGATATGTAAATGTTATCCTTTACCACCTGCAACGCGATTTATCAAACCTGAAGATTTACCACGTTTAAAATATAGGTGCTAACTGGGATGCAAAAATGTCTGCTAACACTTTGGCCTTTAGGAGGCATATATAGATTGACAGATAACGGAGAGAGAGAATTGTCTGTACATGTGTCAACAGATTTGGGTTGTTAAAAAAAAAAAAACTAGATGAGAATAGAGGATTCTATGTAAAATTATCTAAGCTCAGATCTGGAGCCAATCAAAACCAGAATCCTCGACATATCTCCTATGATAAAACTTCTTGCAACACTTTCTTCTTGCATCTGGATCATTCCAACGCACCATCTTTGTCAGTGAGATCATCTACTGAACGCGTACAAACCTGATAATGGCAAAATTCACATACCTAATCCGCCAGAGAAAAGCGCACAGCCTGTTAACTTTAATTGCACATCATGCAAGGGACCACTGTGCTTTGACGTTGATAATTTAATTAATAGGAAAGAAATAAGATAAATTAAATCCTTCATTTGCAAACTGGATGCTTGTCACTAAATAAAACACATTGCATTATTGACAGTACCATTGTGTCATTGCAGACCAATCGGAGTTGGATCAGTTTGATTATATTGTCTAAATGTGAGCATATGCCAGGGGAGGGTTTATAGAGTAAAAAATGATTTTGTGTCACCAAACAACAATTTAAACAATCAAATACGTTGTATATCATTATAATATTGGAAAAACAAACAAAACACATTCAGGAAAATAATACATTTTTATCTATATAAATGTTCCATACGTTCAGGCTTGAAAATTGTGGCTGTTTATGATAAACTCTGAACTCTTTAAACACACACTCACAAAAAAAGTACACAGTGAGTCTCGGAAAGTAATAAAAAGATCAAGTCGGCAAACCTCTAGTAAATTAATTGACATGTTTGTCATTTATATTGTTAATATTGATTGGCCAAATTGTTGCAAGTTACGTCGAGCAACACAGTTTAAAAGCTGTGCGTGCTCTTGTGGTGCGTACCGATGGCGGAAGGCGCGCATTACTTTGGACACAGCTTTGCCCTCCTGCGCAATAGCCTGTAATGCAATATTTTTATTAAAGGAGAAGCAGAATGTAGTCATTCCATCACCGGACCCTAAACATTAAGCTTCTGCGCCCAGCGCAAATGAACATATAGGAGAAAAAAACTTGTCAGGGCAAAGGCTGAGACACAAACCTGCTGCTGTGAATAGTGATGACAAAAAATAAACTGTGACAGTCCAGAAAAGCAGGATCAGAATGAAACAGACGAAAAAAATCAGCAACTGGATCATTTATAATGATGCACCACAACAACCTCTGCATGTTTCAAGCACCACAGCTTTTTTTTTTGCTTTTCCTCTAGCTCTGCTGGTGGCAGTAGCAGCCAGCCAGTAGCACACACAATTTCCTCATTTAAATAGGGCAGTCTGCACCTCCTTTGCACCTGTTATCCATTGCATGTGCAGTCTTTGAAAATTACACACAACACGTCCACTTATTGCATATGCATTTTTTTGTACAAGCAAATTAGTGGCCCCTATTTGGGATCCTTGATGATCAGGCCCATACTGTAGTTTGAAGTCAAGGGGGCCTAGTTAAAATAATTGCCATATGTCTTTCCCTTTTGTTTAATAAGCTATGCTTGTAAAAGAGTAAAGGAGATTATTAGTTTTTTATATCCTAATTTTCTTCAGAATTTATTTAACATCATTTATGCCAACCAAAAACACCCCAACTTAGTATGTCAAACCATACGTGTGTACTATAAAATAAAAGTACAAGTATTAGTTGGGTATTTACAACAGGTGCCTGCAAATAGAGGGGGAAAGTCTGGTTACAAATGAAACGTATAAAAGTAATCGACCAAGGAGATGCAGGCTGAAGGTGGCAGCTTTTTACCACCAATTCTGGCTTCCACTCACCATACACAAATATAAGGTAAAAAATGAGAAAATTAATTGACAGACTCCAGGGAGATGCATGCTGACATCTGCAGTTTTCTTAGAATAATTTTTCAGACCACTTTCTGTGGGTTTTGTGAGAGTTGAGTTAATCTATGTTTACTATGTAATGACCCTTTTTGACTCTGCCTTGTCAGCTTTTGATAAATGAGGCAGATTTTAAATGTCACAGTTATCAAGTGTTTCTCTCTCTCTCACCTTCTCTCAGTGGAGTCACTCGCATTCTAGGCTGTAATTAAACAGGTTCCCTAGCTGCATAATTTTCAATACGTGTGTCAGTGCAAATAGCAGTAATCAGAGATGTTCTTCATATTACCTTTATATTTTAAATCTAAGTCCGTTCTTTCATTCATTCATTATTTTGACCATGTTCATGAGGTGTCTGTTTTTTGACCAACATTTCAAACAGTCTTAATGTGTTTTGACTTGAAAAGTCATATAATTGTGTTGTAGATGTTGTCCTATGGATAGTTTGGAACTATAGGGTTTAGGCACCATGCTTAGAGCCATTTGCCTCCATACAACCAGAGTGATTGCTTGGTTGCTATTGCCAGTTATAGGTCAGTGGGTGTTCAATTCCACCCAAGATTTTGAGGATAAGGTGTTTTTAGTTTAGTGGACTTCCTATTTCATTTCTTATTTTTGCATACATATGTTGTGGTCCTCCTGGCCTCCTCAAGTGGAGACTTTCAGTAGATACTTGAATAGTTTTGTTGTTAAGAAGTTGTGATAGGTTTCCTGAGCTGAAAAATGGTGAATTACAACCTTTGTGTAAGAAATGAGTAACATCACTCCAACTAAAGGAGATTAAGTATCTCCAAGCCATGTTAACAAGTGGGCAGAGAGCAAGAGATTGGTAGGTGGACAGGAGTAGTATTTGTAGTGGTTGTAGATGATGGACCAATCTGTTGAAACAAAAAGCTAAAAAATGGGAAAAGCTTGCCTTTTATCAGTTAATCTACATTCTATCTCTCACCAATAATCATGAGCTGTGGGTAATGACCAAAAAATCTTATGCAAGTGACTTAAATGAGCTTCCTCCACTGGAAGGCAGGACTTACCCAGTTAAGAGCTTTCCTCTTCAAGAGGGCCACTGAGAAGAATCACTGCTCATCTACATAGAAATGAGCAAGGTGAGGTGGGCATCAAAGTATGTCTTCTGCACACCTAAGAGAAAAGTTTCAGACATGTGGACAATGGACAGATTAAATCTTACAGCTATGTTGAGAATCCACCACCCCACCCCTACACACACACACACAAAACACACACACACACACACACACACACTGATGAGCTGGAGGACGTTGCTAAGGAGAGGAAGCTTTGGAAATCTTATGTGCTTAAAAATGTTTGCATTCATGACCTAGGATCAGATAAGCTGTAAAACATGGGTGGCTGGGTAGATGGATCACATTCATTTTCAGTGGACTGTTTTTGTCAGAACATCATAAACGTATATTGAAGACAAATAACATGTAAAAGCTGATAAATTGGGTATAGTATCTGTTTGGTTTAAGGATTACCTGTTCTTCACCTCTCAACAGCAAACAACATCAATTATATAAAAATACTCAGCAGACGTAGATGGAAAATTCAACCGTTAATAACCAGAAGTGTAGGGTTGCCCAGTCAGTACATCTACGGCATTCTGTTCATGGATGAAAGGTGTTTCACTGCCTGGAGCTGCATTTCTTCAGTGACAATTCCTCCTCCACAGTGCATGGTGTTATGTCATGTCCTGTCATGTCCTGTCTTGTCCAAGCCAGACCAATGGCCTCTGGGCAGGAGTGGAACTTGTCCAGGATTGCAAGACATTTGTCACACCAATTTAGCAGACTCAGTAGAAGGTACAAGGATCCCTGTGGATTTGCCAGGAACCAAAAGTACGGATGTCATATGGGAGATGTGGGAAGTGTTTGACCATGACACTCATATTTGGACATATTTGTTAGGCTGTTACTGGGCTGCTAATGACAGTGCTAATATCATGCCACATGTTATGGGTTATGTACTGCATGTCCATGTTTCTCTAAATACTGCAGTGTACTTCTATCATACGCCACAACAGAGTAGTAAGGTTGCAGCAATGTAGATTTTTTTTGTTACTTTAGGAGACAAGTAAAGATGAAAGGAAGAGCACGATACAGCTAATAAACTTCAAATTAATATTTCAGATTTCTATTTTAGATAATTTTTTCACATATAGTTTTTTTAAGAAATATGAAATGAACAGTGTGCATGGTTGTTTGTGTGTTGCCCTGCGATGGACTGGCGACCTGTCCAGGGTGTACCCCGCCTCTCGCCCATAGACTGCTGGAGATAGGCACCAGCTTCCCTGTGACTCACTATGGAATAAGCGGCAGAAGATGAATGAATGAAATGAACAAATCTTTATTTAGATTTTGCAATGTACTGCCGTGTTTGGGGTTCAGGATGGATTCAAATGCAGGCAAAGCACAGGCAGAAAGGTGAAGTTAAGTGTCTTTAATAAAGTAATAATCCAAACTTACACTGAAAAATGAACGACATGAAGGGAAAACAGGACATCATACCGGCATGGAAAAAATGAGGCAAGACAACAGAACATGGACTGGGCAGGCAAACAAGAGAATCCAGCAATGAGTGAAAATAATCAGAGAGCTTATGTAAAGGGGATAAGTGAGAAGAAAGGTATGGCAAGCAGGTGACAGTAATCAGGTGGAAATGAGGGACAGCTGAGAAGACTGAGGGAGAGAAGAATTAGAGAATAGGAGCAAACAGAGAGGAATGCCAAAAAGAAATCTAACACTAAACAATACAAAATTAACATAAGAATGAACCAAGAACCTAATCTAAAATGGATTAACTAAAATGGGAGCATTAAAGGAACATAAATAACAGGACAAAAAACAGACATAATAAAGTAACTAAACCTCAAATACCTAACAACGGAGGATCATGAGATGTACATAGAGATCTAAAGTGTTTTACAAAATAATTCACCCACCTTTGTACCTCAGAGCCACAGAACTCAATTGACTTTATTACGATTTTATGTGATATCCCAACACAAAGTAGCAAAAAATTGTGAAGTGTGGGGGGATGATATTTGCTTTTCAAAATGTTTTTCAAATAAAATCAAAAAGTGTGGTGTGTATATTTATGTATCCCTTTACTCTACTATTGCTAAATAAAATCCAGAGCCTTCAGAAGTCGTATTTAATCCCAGTATGTGTGAAGGCCTCAGAAGTTTGTTAGGGAACATAAGTAAACAAACTGCATCATAAAGACCAAGGAGCACAGCATGCAGGTCAGAGAGGAATATGGGGAGTCATTTAAAGCAAGGTTAGATTATAAAACAGTATCCCGTGCTTTGAACATTTCTAAATTCACTGTTCAATCTATACTTGTGAAAATGAAATTTGCCACAGCTGCAAACTTGCCAAGAATTGATTGTCCATCTAAATTGACAGGTTGGGACAGGAGAGCATTAATCAACAGTTCATTTTTGGTACAGAGGTTAGTGTTTGGAGAGGAGTGAGGCAGGTTTGGGCAGAGACTAACACTAATAAGATGTAAAAAAAAAAAAGTCATGCAATAATTTTCACACCATAATAATACTGCTTTTAAAACCTTAATAATTTCTCAAGTTCAAAACCATAAGAAATAAAAAGATTAAAACAGAATATAGGGTGTTGGAAATTATTACCATCTTCATACCTTGTTTGATAGATTTTATAGAGTTAACTCTGGACTGCAATGGCTTGCCATGTCTTTTAGGAACGGCGTTACCTCAGTAATAACGCACCTGCAGATCATCTCAAACTCCTCCTTTGTGATGACATCTTTGGATTGGCTCCACTCTTTACCACCAACCTTACAGTTCGATGTTGCACTGTGAAAAGGTGTTCGTCTTTTAACTGGCTGCTTGTCTTTTGGCTGGCGCCAGTTACCACCCCCCTGGTTCTGTTGCATCACTTGGGGAGTTACCTTGCGTTTCTTCTTAGGTCTGTTCTCTGTTTGAATGTTTAACACTCTAACTTTGCCTTTTTCTGCTCTGTCTGAACGGACAAGTGTTCCCACACAAGCTGAGTATGTCTACGAGTCTCCTGCATAGAGAGATTCTCTGTTATGCAATGCATGGTCACTTCATACTGCACGCTAATGTGGAGGTTGTGAAGAAACAAAGACTTAAAACTGTGGTCTTCTTCAAGACCTGGAGCATAACATCCCTGAAAATAAGCTCTTTAAACGGTGGAAATATTCTCTGGGAGGTTCATCCTGTTTTTGCAAAATTGTCAAAGCATTAATAGTGGCAGCGGCTTCATCTCTGTAAACATAGTACTCCTCTCTAAGAGCCTGGCAGAGAGCTGGATAACTGTCACTAATTTCTGGAGGAAGAGTTTTTATGACACATGAACACTCTTAGCTGTTGTTTTCCAAATAAGTCTCAGCTTCTCACGATCAGAAGGAAAACGCAAGTCAAGAAGACAATGTTCAACCTCAAGCAGGTAAGCCTCAATATTTGACTCCTAGCTACCTGGATTAAAAACTTATATGTCCTTAGCAAGGGACTCAAGCTGCTTAAAACGGACACCATGCTCCGGTGGACCACGTCCATCTGAGAAGTCACACTGGTTAAGTTCATGAAATGGTGGAAGATCATGATCTAACCTCTGGGGAAGGAAACAAGTTTTCTCTAGATTTAATTGAGAGCTTTCTAATGAATGGACTCGTGCAAGTGGTGGTGGGTCAGGTTGGATTGAGTCACCTGAGAACCATGGGTGTCTCTCCTGGCCCCTAGGGGTCGACACAGAGTCAGGAGGGAGAGGGCTCTCTCTAGTTGGATTTCCAATTAGGTCAAGTAATTCTTGAATCTTTTTATCACATGCAGCAAGGTCAAACTGATTTAAAGCATACAGCTCATCTGGAGACAAACGGATGAGATCAGCAACGACAACCATTTGCATCTCCACGTCTGCTGAATTCATAATGGAGTTTGATTCCATCATTCTAGCAGACACTATAAAACAACAACAAAGTTTTGAGAAATTGCTAAAAGCAACAACATCTAACAAATGTATGTCCAGCTATATATGTATATTTGACTATGCATATATTGGAAACATTTGTATGAGTGTAAAATGGGCACAGAAGTTGATCATTCAACCTGTGACTTGTGACAACACTTTGCTCTAAGTGTTAATATGCTACTCCTTTCTTTAGGGATATTTTGTGATTTTAGCATTAATTTTTCACCTTTCTTTGGGAGAAACTAGTGATTAGACACTACTATTAACCTTTAAGGGAATTCTGTTTAAAAATGCAAAGGAAAAAGAAAATTGCTACACCTCCTAAGTGTAATAATTGCAATTTGACTTTTGATTTACCCCTCTTCATGGCAGGGTGGATTAGACTAAATCTGGGATTTAATCTGGCAATAAATCCTTTCTTTCAAAACATAAAACAAACTATAAAGTTCCTGAATGGATACATGCATCAAAATTAGGTCAGATACTAAAATTAACTGCAAAGTTAATTCAGTTTCAGATTGTGGTCTCACACAAAACACAGCCTCTGGATACAGATGTGCAGCAACTGTCTGGACAGTGAGATTAACTGAAGTTAAACCAAGTCTCAAGTCATTGCTTACACAGAAGAAACCAGACTGGGTCAGAACATCTAAAATTTTGCCTATGTAGCAGAGTTGATAGTTACTAGCACAGAGATATTGCAGTTATTAATTTTGACGAAAGTCTAAAATTGTGTAACTCCTGGAATGTCACAAGTTATAATGTTTTCTTATATATAATCAGTGACATCTGATGTTAGAACTCTGATATTTTGAGTCCTATTATGACCAACTGGTTTTAAGCTCATCAATCGGTGCATCAATAATGTGCAGTTGTGGTTTATTCAATCGCATTTATGTACAGTGCAAGCTGTTCATAATAATGTCCACCTGACATGGACGCCAATGTTGTGATTATGAATCTGAGAATATTATTTCATATTTCATATTAATATTTTAATATTTTATCAAATAATATTTCAGTCTGTTAAGGGTTGTCCTGTAAATACCAGCCCAGTAAGGCGGGGATATTAGGACAAAATAGAAAGGTGTGAGCCAAGCTCTGACATTATTGAACAGCAAAACTCTGTACACACATGGAATGAATTCACAATTCTTAAAATACAAGAATTTATTAACAAAAATAAGTCAACTCAAAGTCAAACATATTTTAATCAACAAACTCTTTACTATGCTAAAACAATCCAACTAAACTACCAAGCAGAATTAAAGAATAAGGAAGACTAATGGGCTATGTACAATATAAACAAGTTAATTAAAGATGATTAAAAACCATGACCAAAAGAGTGATGCAACATTACCATGCCATGTTTATGTTTGAGAACCAAGGATTATCTTGAAGAATCTGGAAGTGAAGTTAAGTTAGTTTTGGACCTGCAATAATCAGCATACCTTTAGACAACCATCCACCATGCAAGATCAGATAAAATATTATTTTAATAAAATAATGTTTTAAGAATGATCTGCTGATCTTTTGTGTTTAAAATCACCCTTTAAATAAAGTTTGTCTTAACTTTAAAAACACACAAACACAGAACACAACCTGAGCAGCAGATAGTCTGCTAGCACTAAAATAGCTGAGTTTCACACAAACAAAACTAAACTTCATAAAATGAAAAATGTTTAGATCAATTAAATCTAAATCTTTCTCTATTACTCTGCCCAAACACCAAACCTCGTATGAACGTGTTGAGGAGTTGTCCGGGCGACGACAAAGTTTGAGGAAAGCTCTGTGAACAAAGGGTTAGCTTCCAGCTAACCTCCGGAGCTGTATCTTGGCGGCCTGTTCTACCCGCTGACCACACTGCACGTTAACTGCCGTAATGCGGTCTCCGTTGTCCTTCCTTGGGAAACTGCTGCACTCGCCGTTGTGCTGGGAACTCTCTGGAAACAGTTCGCTTCTGCAGATCTCAGAGAGAACAGTCAAGCAATGCTTGTACCTTGATTACCCCGTTCATGAATGAATCTACCGGATACACAGTCAGTGATTCACTTGTACTTATCTTATGCATATGATCGCGTGATCTTATGACACCCTTGGATCCAGTTTGAAGAGTTTATGTCTTTTTGCCAGCAAAGAGACATTAGCACACTGTCTCACCTGCCAGCCTCGCACAGAGTCCGGATGGTAGAGAAAGGACCATTGGAAAGGTGGGGGTTTTATACAGCCAGTGGCATCATGGGAAGTCCGCTGATACCCCCCTTTCCCCTTCTGAAGTTGTGCTGGAAGTCAGTTAAATGCAATTCATTTTGAAAGTTCCAGAAAAGTTTGTACCAGAGTTTTAATGTTGAAATCCATGGCTGTGGTCCCAACAACATGAAAATAGGCTGTGATTGAAGAAAACAGTCTTGTAAAACATTGCCACATAGGGTTTACAGTTGAAAAAATGAGAAACTGTCATTACAATAGTTATCATTACCTGAATTTCCTCATCCTAATACTGAACATTTGAAGAAGCCCTGATCAGGATCCTGAGCTGATACCTAGGATTAGATCACTGACATCCCTTTTTTAACTATATATGAATTTGCTCTGATCTCCCGTCTCCCTACCTCAAAAGGGCATGTAAGTTATCATAATTACTCAGAATTAGAATTAGCCAGCTTTAACGGTGAGTCACCACTCTGTTGCAAGATACATTCAGTACCCTTAGTGTACCCAAATATGTGTAGCAATAAGGTTGCTAATTGTTTAAGAAAACTATGAGAAAAGCTGTCTCAAATACAATTGTCAATGTAAATAATGTCATGTTTGCATGAATTGATAAAATGTTTGATAATGCAGATTTGCTCTTGAGTGAGATATGTTAGAAGTTGCTTACAGGTTTGAATCCCACATAAGAATTGCACTCTGATTCTCCAAACCCAGATTGCTCTGACAGCTGTCCACTGCAGTTAAGGTGTGCACTGCTCATATGTACTCTACACAACATTGCTTTAAAAAAAAACTATCCCTTTAACCTAGACCTTTATGTAACATCCATTCAAGTCAAAATCAGTATTCTTTTTTCACTTTTTATCTTGAAGCTTTTATGAAATCCAGTGTATTGTGTTATTTATACTTGTCATAACCCTCGTCAGTTTGGATGCCGTCTTTGTTTGTTCACCTCTCTGAATCTCTCCCTAAAAAAAGGTGTTTACCACTAAGTAGTGGGTCATCCGTCTTCCCTTTGCCATCTTATGATTCCTACTTTTGTCATCAGCTTGAATCACTCTCTATTTCACTCACCTTTTTTGCCCTTATCAACCAAAGGGAAAGTACATGTTTATCATTATCTCAGAGTGTAGCACAGCAACAGACTGCATAAACTGAACTGTAAAACATTTGTCACTGCTTTGACGCAAAATAAAGTCAGTATGTAGGTCTTTAGAGATATGTGAATTTGCCAGCTGGCAGGAATTGTTTCTGAGCTGTATCTTGTTTGATATGTTTACATTATGTCTAATTGCATTCATTATAAATAATGTTGACGAAAAGAAAATTGTCTATTCTATACTCTGGGATGGGCCAGAATTGTAACTACAGTAGATATTTACCTTCTGTAGATCTACCTTCTGACCAAGGGAATGTTTTTATATTTTAAAGATTGAAAGTAAGAGATACTGTCACTTTTTATCTCAGATTCAGAGTGCATTATGGTGCATCGTAGCATATCCACACTCACATTGTTTTGTATATTGTCTATCTAGCTTATTATTCATTTCATGCCATAGTGTTACATTATAATCGGACAGCAAGCTAGACTTGACCAACTTGACTCAACTTGATTGAGTCTTCAGCAATACCCACTACAGAAGGATGTTATGGATATTTGAGGACACCACAAAACCAACCCATTTCATGTTCAGCTTAGTTTGATTCACAATGTGGAACCTACCTTTGCAATACTGAACCTATAAACTCTTGAGTCTTTGTAATCTCTGGTTTAGGCACCAATAAGGATTTAAAACTTACTCACATTATGTTATATATAGAGGCGGCGGACTGGGGTGGGTTTGCTTTTCGCCACCCAGCTCAGTTGTCTCGTGTTGGGGTTTATCCCGGTGGACAAAAGGGTTGCATCCCTGCGCCTTCAGGTCGGGAACAGGTCTCTGACTGTTGTTTCAGCCTATGGGCCAAGCGTTGGTGCAGAGTACCCGGCTATCTTGACGTTCATGTCGGAGGTGCTGGATATTGCCCCTTTCAAGGACTCCATGATTCTGCTGGGGGACTTTGAAGCCCACGTGGGAAACGACAGTGACATCTGGAGAGGTGTGATTGGGAGGAATGGCCTCCCTGATCTGTACCCAAGTGGTGTTTCATTATTGGACTTTGTGCCAGTCACAGATTGTCCATAAGGAACAGCATGTTCATGCATAAGGGTGTTCATCAGTGCACTTGGCACCAGGACACCCTAGGCAGGAGGCTGATGATCAACTTTGTAGTTGTGTCTTCAGACCTTCAGCCGCATATCTTGGACCCCTCTCTTTACCACTCAGGTAAAGAGAGAGGCTGAACTGTCCACCAATCACCACCTGGTGGTCAGTTGGATCCGGAAGCCGGACATACTTGGCAGGCTCAAGCGTATAGTGAGGGTTTGCTGGGAACATCTGGTGGAGCCCTCTGCAAGGGATGTATTTAACTCCCACTTCTGGGAGAACTTTGACCAGATTCCGGGGGAGGCTGGAGACATTGAGTCTGAGTGGGCTATGTTCTCATGTCTATTGTCAATGCTGCTGCCCATAGCTGTGGACATAAGGTCTGCGGTGCCTTTCACGGCGGTAATCCCTGAACCCAGTGGTGGACACCAGCAGTAAGGGATACTGTCAAGCTGAAGAAGGAGTCCTATCAGCTGTAGAATGCTTGTGGGTACTGTGAGGTTAAGCGTGCTGCGACCCGGGATGTGGCAGAGGCAAAAACCCCAGCCTTGGAGGAATTCGGTGAGGCAATGGAGAAGGACTACCGGTCGGCCTTGAATTGATTCGGGCAAGGGAGAGGGAAGCAGTGCTTCGCCAACACTGTTTACAGTGGGGAGCTGATGACCTCGACCGGTGACGTTATCAGGCGGTGGAAGGTGTACTTTGAAGAACTCCTCAATCCTGACATCACGCCTTCCCTGGTGTAAGCAGACAGGGGACTTGGAGTTTCACCACCCAGGCTGAAGTCACCAAGGTGGTTAAAAAGCTTCATGGTGGCAAGGCTTCAGGGATGGATGAGATCCGCCCTAACTACCTCAAGTCTCTGGATGTTGTGGGGCTGTGGCGGTCAGGAACAGTGCCTCTGGACTGGCAGACCGGGGTGGTGGTCCTGCTTCAAAAGAAGAGGGACTGGAGGTATGTGTCTTTTTGTTCAGATCTTTGAATTCAGCCATGGGGTGAAGTTCTGAACTAAGAACTAAGAACTACACTTTATAATGATTCTCATGCTGGAATCTGACACTGCCTACAAGAAGTTTAACAAGGTACTTAGTTGCATAATTATTTAAACATATAGGTTGACGAACCCAGATCTGACCAACTGAATTGACTCTAATATCATAACAATGCTCCCACAGGCGTATAAGATACCCACAAAGCAGGATAGGTATAACTTGTCTCAACCTAATGCTCCCGTCACAATGGAACAGGGTAAGTCTGAAATAATCAAACCCCATGTGCTTTTTTCACCGCTCCAGCCATCCATCTCCATAGTCTCTGGCAAATCAAACCCTTTTCTCGATAAGCCCCATTGATATGTGGTTTTCTCTGTAGTAATACTTTGAGTTATATTGGCATTGTGCAAGTGGGGAAATTCTAATTTTGCCTATTAAACATTGCTATGAGTTCTACTGTTGTCTTTGTTTTATTTTTCTCCAATTAGACTCTCTCATTCCACAGTGTTGATTTTGACCACATTTTCCATCTACAAAAAATTGGATTCTCACCTTTATCCCTGATTTCATTAATGTGTTTAGATGTTCTAGCCTCAATTTTAGTAGTTTCAACAGACTCCGTGGATTTTATTTTATTTTTTTCTTGATGAAGATCAATAATTTGACCTTTCTGAAAAAGAGGAGCATGTTTTCCCTGACCACAAAAGATGTATTCTAACAAGGAATAAAAAGCTACCCATTGCATCACTTAGGGTTAAATAACCTCTTGCTTTCGGAAACATAATAATCACTACTGTTATTTTCCAATGGGAGGCTCTTTCCTATTTGCTTAGCTAAATATAAGTTGTGACCTTTTATAGCCAGGCAGTGTAAATAAGCTTTTTCATATGTTGAGTGATAAAATAAAATTTATGTATGTATGCTCCCTGATTAGATTGTCCTCCCGCAATCTAATTTTGCAAGGGTCAACATAATTTACATAAGGTGGTTTAGGTTCTTCCTAAGATACCAATTTTGCACATGTTTATGTTTTTTAAAAGGTTTGTTAAAACATAAATTAAAAGCATTTACTGTCAACATTTATAAACCAGTTGGCCCTCCAAAGCATCCACTTTCTATCCTGTTTGTCCCAAAAGCATTGTAAAATATTTTTTATTTCTTCCAAACTGCATTAAGTGCAAATGAAATAGTTAAAATGTCTTGGGAGACAGAAAATTACAAATGCAAACTTCAATGTATTCTGTTATTTTTTTAGATGATAGACCAACACAAGGAAGTGCATATTTGTAAAGAGGAAGGAAAAGATACAAGTTTTACAAACAAAAATCTGAAAAACGTGAACAAACATGTGAAAGAAGGCACTTTGGTCAGATAGACCAAATTTATACAGTAACTGTTATACTTTTTGTGTATTGAATAAGCTTAAGTTGTAAAGTGCAAAGGTATGACAGTTGTTGTGAATTCGCTTTTTATAAGTAAAATTAACTGGATGAAATTTACAGTTTACCATTGTGGCCTTTATGCAAAAAATGCAATGTGTGGTAGAAACTCTACACAGAAACCTGAACACACCATCCAGGCAATGAAACATCAAGGTGGCAGCATTATGTTGTAGAGGTGCTTTCCTTAACCAGGGACACGGGGAGCTGGTCAAGGATGATGGGAAGATGGCTAGACTAAAATACAAGACAATCCTGCAAGAAGCTGCAAAAGACCCAAACGTACAGCTAGAGCTACTGTGGAATGGTTTAGATCAAAGCATATTCCAGTGTCAGAATGGCTTAGTCAAAGTGAAGAAGAAGAACAGGCAAAGGTTGCTGTTTGTAGATGTGCAACACTGGTAGACACATACGTTGAAACACTTGCCCCTGTAATTGCAGTTAAAAATGGTTCTGCAAAGTAGTGACTCAGGAGTGCTAATTGCAAATAAACTAACTTTTCAGATTTTATTTACAAAAAAGAAAAGAAAAGAAAACCATGGGTCCTTTTCCTTCTTTGTCAACAATATGCAGTACTTTTTTTTGGTGTATCACATAAAAGCTGCAATTACAGAAAAAATAAAAAAGTTCAAGGAGTGTGAATTCCTTTGAAAAGGCACTGAAGACTTAAACAGAAAGTACGTTTTCAAACTTTAACTGTTCCACAAGTTGTAATCATTGTTTTGTTGCTTCCCTTTCGTTTTCTTTCTCTTGTGTGAGTGAAAAAACTTCTTCATTTATGCTGTCTATTATGGAAAGGAATATATATGTCAATTTCATGGCTTCAAAATACACCTAAAAGAAAACACAAATGAAAAGTTCCTTTATATTAGGAATACTAAAGTGCAGTGCAGATTAATTTTGAATTGGACGCAAATGAAAATCGAAAATATTTTAAAAAATTCCACATTTTGACAGCTATTAGGCACACATTTCCAAATTTTCTTTGCCAGGACAAAGAAAATAAGGCTTTTACTGTTATTAGCAGTAATTTTGGTTATTTCAGGGTTTTGCTGGAAAACCCACTGTGCACAGTAGCATTTGCTTCCTGATTGTGATGCATGCTCCACCAAGGTGCAAATCAGTTCACTAGTTTCAGCACTTAAGTTCAAATCAGAACTTGTTCTGAGCAAGCACTCCCATGAAAGTTAAAAATGACATGTCCGAGGGTGGCCTTGCCTATAAGCTATTGGATCTGGAAAAAGCAACATAATTGCAGGCAATGAAATCCACCAAGTTCTGCTTGCTTTACAACCTCTACAGAATTACTCAGTGGGGTGAGAGAAAGTCAACCAGCATAATGCAGAGTCCTGCTGCCTATACTTTTCCTGTCAAACTGCTAACAAGCACAAATGATTTTTTAATGATAGGCCCCTCTATCCCTCAAAGCTGTCTACTCACAAGCATTTGTACTCATACACACACGCCACACATTGCGCACATTCTCTCCCACACACATACGTAATGAATTTTTATCAAGGGAAGGACATTTGGTTTAATGGCTATCAGCCACCGCAATACCCACACATGCTGCTGCATAGGTGCAAGTTCCAACAAGATGCTTCTTTTTCCCACTTGTCACCTATTTTTCTGAGATAAGCATGTGATGAATACTCCAAATGATGATGCATCTCAGGTGCATGCAGACGAGGAAAACATTAGGGCTGAGGAGAGAAGCAATATTCTGTTTGTATGCATGTTCTCTAAAGACAAATAAACATAAATACAAGACTCATAGCTACCAGTGTGTCCTCTAGTTAGCAGAAATATAAAAGATTGAGATCTCTGCATACTACATAATTCCTCAAAGTTCTTAGGAAGATAATCTACTATTCTGAGGGTCCATCAGATTGCAGGTCATTGCACAGTGGCTTACAAAGTAGCTAAAACATTGATATTGCTTATTTAGAGATGATGAAAAGCAGAATGTTTAATTTAGATAATATATAGAAGTCAGACATTTAAACAGAAAAACTGTGCTGTGTTATTGCAGACATTGATCTAAACTGTTGTTTCTGATCATTGTGTGTTTGTATCACTGTGCTGCAATGAAAAATTAGACTATATTCTGCTTATTATTGTATTATATATTTGTTCAAAGTTTCTAAACTCTGTGCACCTATCATAACAAGGTCTCCACTGCAAACAAATTACAATGTTATAGAAATTTTAGATTTGTTTCTGTTTTTGTCTTTTTATCACACTTAAGTTAAACACTATAGGCTGTTTAAATCATGAATTAATTTGTTAAGGGAACAAAGCTTCCCAGTCAATAAGGCCCTATAGTTATTACCATTACATTATATTTTGCAGCTTTAATTAAACATCAAACAATCTTTCCAAAGCCAAAACGCCTTCTTGGTCCAGGCGGCATCTGTAGACCCTCCTGGGCAGAACTAACTCTAATGGGCGAGTGAATTGTAACCAATTGCCATCCTAAAAAAATGGCTGGAAAATATAGGGTTATACATAGCAGCCCTAGATGTGTTGCTGGGAGGCTTTTTTTTAGGTGTCCTTTTTATTCTACAGTTGTCTTTTGTCTAGCAATAATAAGACCGCTCTGATACATATTCATGTTTTCATTTCTCATGGTCACTGTAGGATGCTAATCAGTGCTAGTTATTTGTTATAGGCTGTCATTAAAAACACTCACTGGATCAGAATCAAAATATAATAAAGATATTTCTTGTGTGGCAAACTTGCTCTCATATGGGTTAACGCCCTGAGTTTGCTAGCAAGGATCCAGAATACCCAAGGTGAACAAAATTCTCCCCGGAGACCTTAAACCAGATTTTCTGATTGAAATAAATATATTTTAAACAGTATGAACCTACTCTGAGCACATTATTTTATAGAAAAAGGTGAAATCAATATTAAATTACATATTAGTAGAAAAGGTATCTTGCTGAATATTTTGTTCATTTTTACAAAAGTAGGTGAGAGGGAAAAAAGTATTATTATTATACTTGGCTCCACAGACCACCTTCATTGCCTAATTGGCTGCAGGCTCTCACAATTGGCCACAGTCTTTTAAAAATAGTCATGAGCAAAGCTGGAACTCAATAAACAGCAAAACAACGTCTTTGCAAGCAGGCACAAGCTTAACTCCTGACGAGATCCAAACATGGCTTTTCTTTACTATAAAACAAAACTATCTGCAAACCAACAGATTAATCTTAGCACAATGAATGTTGGCTATTTTAACTCGAACTAAATTGTTTGTCGATTATGGTGCTTTTAATTTTTTGTTACACAATTCAGACATCCCTGTCTAAGTCAACACCTGTTTTGTTTTGTTTTGCTTTTTTAGCTTATATTCAGGTTGTAATCCCTCATAATTGTTAAGCTATGTTTCAAAGACTACTGCAGACTTCTAATCAAACACTGCAAAACTGTAACCCACTTCCTGGTTCTGTTAGTTAATGCTGAATAGTATTTCAGTTATTTCAGTTACTTTTCTCAATTTAAATGAAATGATTACACTGATTACTATCCCTGTACATCTCTGTTCTCATTTCAACGCACACTGATAATTAGTTCTTGACTCAATACATTTCTGTCGGGTTGTTATCTTTTTTTTTTTTTTCCACGATCCTTTACACTGACGCTCCTTGACATTTTCACATTTCTTTTATATCGGTTTTGATGGTCTTTCGTATTTTATTTTTTCTTCTGTGTTTTGCTCTTTTTCAAAGTGGCAAATATTCAGAAAGACTTTTTAAATATGCTGCCTTAAATCTGCTGCTCCCCTAATTGTTTCTTAGAAATTAAGAAACATTGAGGGGCTTCAAGCAGAACAAATATTAAAGATATTTCTCTATCTCAGAATCAGCAATTACTCAAATAAAAGTATGACACTAATTATGATAACTTATTTTCTGTTAAAGGTCAGATTTTTTATCTGTTCTTCATACGCACTTGTTCATATGACCTGAGGATTTAATTTACTCATCCGGGGGGTGTGTTAAAGTTAATCATTATTAAGCACTCTCACTCTTATTAGATTATGAGATCGCCTGATGTTTTGTTGAGCAAATGATAGGGGAAGCCTTTGCATCAGGACAAAACTAAGCCAAACTAAATATCTATAAGTGGGCGGGGCATCACACATCTAATCTCTTTGCACACCATAGATCATCCGTACCCAGTGGACCATCCAATACCCCACATGTGACGGCAACAAGTCTATAGTCATTGAGGACTGATGGGTGACTGGAACCTTCTTCAGGGTCAGGCTAAGGTTGATAAAGTGCTGCATCCATTTATATAGAATCCAAATCAGTCCAAATTCAGTTCAGATCAGTCCAGTTCATTCCAGTCCAATCAAATCATATAGTCACATTCCCATTCAAGTGCAGGTACATAAAAAAAAACTGGAATATTGTGAAAAAATAAATATTTGTTCTCATTTTGGTCAGAAAGTAAAACTCATATATTACATTGATTCATTGGACATACAGTAGAGTGAAACCTTACAAGCCTTTAGGTGTTGTAGTTTTGATGATCATGGCTTACAGATAATGAAAACCCAAAAGTCAGTGTTACAGAAAATACAATTTTTGTTAAAAACTCATGGTGTCACACCCTAATCACCTAATTAATTTACAGTCTGGTTCAGAAGGCTACACAATAATGGGGAAGATTGCTGACGTGACACATGCTGAAGACAGTCACTGACACCCTCCACAAGGAGGGTAAGCCACAAAATGTCACTGCTAAAGATGCTGGTGGCTAACAGAGTGCTGTATCTAAGCATAGTCATAGAAAGTTGAGTGGAAGGAAAAAGTGTGATATGAAAGGATGCACCTGCAACAGGGATAACTGCAGCCTTGGGAAGATTGCCAAGCAAAATCTGTCAGGGCTTGCAAAATAGAGGACCCCGGAATGCAGACTAGCAGGCAGCATAACAGTAAGTGCAAAAGGATTTAATAACAAAAAAACTCACTCACTAGGAGAGGCAGGAACAAAACAATAAACGGACAGGCAAGACAGGCTTGGCATGATCCACAAAACAAGACGTGAGCATGATTTGGCAACAAGACATGATTTGAGAAATGTTTCCGCAAGGAATAAACAGGACAGGTGTGTATATATGGAGTGTGACCAGGTGAAAAAAGAAGACAGATTAACTATATATATATATATATATATATATATATATATATATATATATATATGTATATATATATATATATATATACATATGATATTCAAATGTTTTTGGAAAAGAGTTACACAAAGTTAATGGGAGTAATAGCTATGTTATTGAATTCATCTAGGAGGGAAACACAGTCAAACAGAAAAGCTTAGCCCAAATAGTACTACCTGTGGAATAAAAAACAGAGAAGTTAGATACTTAATGGCAGAACTTGCTTATTTAGTGGCGTTGTCCTGGAAAAGTTTGTAGAAATATCATAGGAGAATAACAGGTGCAAAGACCTCTGCAATGCCCCAAAATGGTCAACAGGTTAAAAAATTTTTCAAAGACATTTCCCAAATGCCGAAGCAATCGTCTTAAGCAATCTTGTTTTAGCTCTAACAGTAACATAATGTATAACCACAAATAAGTATTGCCTAAAAGGCAACCAAAGAACTAAAAGGGTTTAAAATGTATAATTTAAAAACACATAAAGTATGATCGGAGCAGTCATGAAGTGATCTGATTAGATTGCAAAGCCATACTTTGCCCTCCGCATCTGTCATAATATTGTGTAACAAACATGCAATTGGTTTTCTATTTGTATCATAAGTAAGACAGATTTTCGTGCCTGCACCAACCTCTCACACGAATCCGTCTTTCTTTGAGTACATGGAATGTTGTGCTGTGTCTACAGCAGATGCTGATAATGAGAGATTAGGTTTTACATGTGTGATCATTGGGATGTTAATTCTGCAGAAGAAATTCCTGTGGGATGTAATGTTAGATTCATGTGGCAACCTGTACAAACAAATATACACAGACACCCTAATACAAAAATTTGTTCTTGGGGCTACTTATTTGTTTGGCCCAGCTGTGTTTGTGGTTTTGTTGAAGAAGTGGCTGGATGATATTGTTTTCAGAAAGATGAGAGAAGCACCGATCAGAGATTTGTGACCGGTTGCTCAGATTTCAGGTTTGTGAAGAGTCTCAACCTACTAGTACTGATTTTAGCCAATTCGCATTTATTTTCAAAGACTATAATTAACAGCGTTCAACATATTTTTTATAGCCTTGTTACCATGATCAATAATTTATATGAGAAGCAGAGTCATGGTTGCTGTAAAAATGCACTTTGCTAATATTTTAAAACAAGGACAAATTGATTAGTTGATATTTATATTTATTAAGCAATCAGCATGATTGGCACAGTTAGCAGTCGTTACGGTAAACATCAGACTTTACAGATGTTACTTTAACTGTGAGATTTCCGAAAGGCTGCTTACATTTCAACATTCAGCATTTCCCTTCACAGACAGATAAAACAGAGCAACTTTGCTGTGATAGGTTCTGCCTTGCTGGTATTTTATGAAGTCGACCAAATGCCCCCAAGGGGCATTCACATTTATTTCTTGTTGCAAACGATTCATTTTGTACTTCAAAAAGTCATGTACAAGACTATCAAGGATCCAGAAGGTACAATAATTAAATAACCAGCACACGCCGCAGTGAGGCTGTCTGTTATAGTAGAGATCCTCACTGAACAGCCTTCGTGGAGAATAAAATTTCATTGTGATTAGCTTCGTATGGCTTTTGTGCTTCCTCTAACTTCATTTTTAAACACATTGTTAGTGATAAAAAAAAACTCACTTTGAGTCCTATTCACTCTGGAATAACTTCCACTCTGAAGAGTGTTGGTGTCAGTTCAACTTGATCGTGCTTAGGTATGACACATTCACTAACTGGAAAAAATAACACATCTTTGTGTTTCTGACCGGCTGATAGACACATCCTAATTGTGAAGCTGAAGTAGTTTGATTCGAGATGAATTGTCAAGTGTTTTTAAAGAACCCATGTTTTCTACTCTCCCAGGCATCCTGGAGTTCTCTCCTGTTCTTCTTCGATACCTTATGTCAGGTATGGGCTATAGTTGACTGTAGTTAGATGTAGTTAGATATAGTGCAGTATCCCTAATTTACCATGCAGTAAAGAACTCTCCTTTTGTTGTCACTGGTGATAAGTGGGAGGAACAGACAACAAAGAAGCAAAGAAAATGAGAAATTGTAATATTCCCTCTTGTCTTGCAATGCTTGGACGCCCTTGCGCTGTAGCTATTTGGAAGCTTGGCAAGCTGTAGAGTATTAACTGTTTCCACCTGTGGAGCTATTCACTCATCTCTGTTCTCTAGTCTAGTCCATCTGTTTGTCTGAGCAGAAGTAAAGGGCCTTTCACCAGTTCCCTGGCTAAGTTTCCTTTCAGCTTCCACTTTCAGCACAACACAGAAGTTTCAGTGAAGAGGAGCCATGATGATCCAGGAGACGATATTCATCTCCTTGATTCCTCTCTTTCACTGATTGCGTCCGTACGCCTGATGAGTCACAGTTAACTGAGTTGCACAGCTGTGTGATCCCCGATGCTCGGAATCATACTGTGCGCCTCCACCATGGCAACCTCTCTTGATTCGCCTCTTCCTTTACTTTCCCTCACAAACTGCTAATGAAGTCAATCACAACTGCTTTTCCCCTGATCCTTTTACCCCGACAGCTGATGGTTTGCAATTGCATCCACAATACTCTTTTAATTAGTATGGAGAATAAATTGGTTGAGCATGCCTTTTTTCTTAATTGCTTTTTCCTCAGTTTGGATTTAATTGGGCTCCAGTGTTGTTTATTGATCTACTTTGATGTGCTTTAATTTGGATAATTTTATATATTTATTTTGGATGTGACAAGCCAGTTTGTCTTGAGGGGGAAAGAGTGCTGGGCTTTGGAACTAGCACTGCAGTATATTCAGTGAGCCTGGGGTCCAAGCCTGAGATGGCAACTTGGTGGGGAGATGATCAAACCCAGAAGGCAACTAAAGCAGCTCTACTACAGCATAAGAGGACTCAAGTGAACAGCTCTTTGATCTCACATCAGCAGCTCATAAAAGCCAGTTTGGATCAGTAAAGCAAGGGAAACAGGTTTTCAAAGGCAGCCATAACAGGCCTGCAGGTCACTACACATTTCTACCAGCAGCTAGCTTGAATTTTGTGCCTGATCCATGCTGCGTCATCTCTCCCCCTCCTGCCTGCCACAACAAAGCCCAATTTTCATCCTCCGCCTCCATAGTTTCATAATTAGTGTGCTTCTCTGCGTGTGATTGTGGATTTGTTTTGAAAATATGTGTGTGCATTTGATTTTATGAATACTTGTTTGTGAAGTAATTTTACATAACATTTACGTGTCTTGCATCTAGCAATGCATTTTTTAACTCTTTCTCCCCCTTCGCACAGGGGGTAACTTCACCCTGGCTGAGCTGGGAGTTTGTGAACAAACTCCCCCTCCGCATCCTGCTGCTGTTCCCTACTGTCCTGACCTAGGCCTCCTCCAGAGAGGGTACTCCCTCAGCGCCGGCTCGGATGCGGACTCGGACCCAGAGGGGCCTTTGTCTCCAGACCGGGCCATTCAGCTGTGGGCTGGACGTGCAGGTGTAAAATCTCGTCGCAGCTCAGGCGTGTCCAGCCATGAGAACTCAGCCCTCACCCTCACTGACTCCGAGAATGACAAGTCTGATGACGAGTCAGGTAGGGAAAAAGATGAGTCAAAGCGCTGTTGAGATGGTAAATGTTCAGTGTTTCAAAAGAACACTAAACAAAAAAAAAAAACTGAACATTCATTTTTAAAAAAAGAAAAGAGTATACTTTGTCAAAAGAATGAGTACGTGTTGACATCATGACAGAAACCAATTATATAGATTGTTTGAAGCTGTTCATGATTTAAAGATTAGTTGGAATCTCCCATGATAGCCATCCTTCATTGCATCAATAGCACTCACACAGAATACTTGGACTGCACATTTTTAAATCACTTTTTTGCTAATCTCTCCACACATATCTGTCACTCTTTTTGGTTTTGTAACAATGGAGCATCACAGACTTTTTGGTGATTTCACAAAAAGTTTGCACTGACAGAGCTTGTGAGCTGTTACTCAGTTCCAATATCTATAGTTTAATCTGGTGACGACAAACAATGCAGAAAGCCACAATGTCATGCTTTGCTATTTTATCCATGGTCTCCACCTTGTTGGTATTTTATTCATTTCGTCATGTTACAAACACACACTTCTATGAATTTAATTTACCTTATAACCCCAGCACAAAATCATTGTGAAAGGAAAGAAAAAGGAAACTTTGTTTTCTAAATTGTTTCTATCTTACCACAGATTTATAATTAGGTTTGGTTGAGGACGCTCTCATCTAAAACATTAGTCATGGTGTACCTCAATACCAGGCTCAAGTCTTTTGTCTTTCTCAGATTTTCTTCCAGTGTTTTCCTGAATTTTGCCATGTTCATCTTCCAGTTAAATAACACCACCGCCCTACTTAATAAAGGCATTCACTTATCTACCACTATTTTTCAGTGTGGATGGTGTATTCTGAGTAATGTACAGAGGTCATATTTCCTCACACACATTAAAAAAGTTACTATTTGGTCTCATCGGACCAGAGCACCTTCTTCTATGTTTGTTGCGTCCCATGCAGTGCGTGTGACTTTCTTACAGCAGTGGCTTTCTTTTTGCCATTCCTTCATAAAGACTAGGTGTCATGATTTGTGGGTGTTTTGGGGTTCTATTATTATCATTATTCTAATTATTATTATTATTATTCTTGATAGGTTTTGAATCATCCTTTTGTTAATTTCCTGGTCATGCTTTAGTTTTTGTCTTCTAGTTCATGTTTGTCAAGTTAGGCTTTTTGGATCTGGTTATGCTTTAGTTTCATGGTTTACCAGTTGTGTCTAAGTTTGTATTCAAGAGTCTCTGTTTTGCTTCAGCCACATTTTGTTCTCTCCTGTCTTCAATTAACTTTATTTGGTTCACCTGCACCTAGCATTCAGTCTCCTTGTTTCACCTGGTTCTTGCTCCATATATACACCTCTGTTCTGTTCATTCCTCGCGGAAACATCACCATCTCTGCTCATGTCTTGTTGTGTTGATCATGCCAAGCCTGTCTTGCCAGCCTCCCCGTGTCTGTTTTTGCCATCACCTTCTGTAGTAAGTTTTGTTAATAAAATAATTTCACTTACTGTCATGCTGCCTGCTCGTCTGCATTCCGGGGTCCTCCACTACACAAACCCTGACACTAGGTTTGTTGAGTGCACAACTAAGAGATGTCCTCTCAACAGATTCTCCTATAACAGGGATCTCCAGATCCTCCAGAACCACCATGGGGCTCTTGCTGCTTATCTGGTAATTTTTTTCTTTGCTCAGTCTGTCGGTTTAGGTGGGGTACCATGTCTTGGTAGTCCATTTTCAAATAGACTCAACAGTCTCGCGAACTGTTAACTCTGCTTGCAACTCTGCTCCTCAACTTTATCTGTGACCTGTCTGATCTGTTCTTTTGTATTTTTGATACTATCTTTTCGCTAATGTTCTACAGCAAACCTTTGAGGCCTTTACAGGTCAACCTTATAATTAGGCACTACTTTATGTTAGTCACATATTATCCCAATAAATTACATTGAGGTTTGCGGTAGTAACAAATAAAATATGGAAAGGTTCAGGGAGCATATATTCTTTGCGAAGCATTGTATTTCAATAGTCATGTGTTACCAGCTGATATAGTACTGACAGATTTTTTTCTCTAAACAAAGATATGAGTTACTGCAGATGTAGACTGAAAGTGTGAGGTATCCAGGGAAATCTCCTTCCTCTGGCAACTTTGTTTATTGCCAACTTCCCACTTCCTCGTTAATCCCGACGCAGTTGTAAACCTGTGCACCGGCTCCGCCGAAGTGTCAACGGAGGTTAATGAAAAGTAGATGAAAGGAAGAGCAACAGTCTAATTAATTGACTTCTCGGCTGGCGCACGCATCAGCGTTGGATCAACTTCTGTTGGACGGCGGGCCTCAGAAACAACTTCTGTTGACTGATCAAACTACTCAACACCTATTAAACACATCAAGAAACACCTTGCCTGAGACATTCCTCTTATCCAACCAACCGATAATTGCTTTGTGGTTAATTACCAAACTAATCTCCTAGCAGCACACGTCGCTCTTGCTTTCTTTGACTCAGGGCCATGAGAATGCAACTCTGTCGCCGACATTTGCAGACCTTGTAAAATTAGCAGCTTAATCCAGCTCTGTATTGTGATAATTGTTTGCCTGCAGTATGATATCACAGAGTGAAGATCAAAAGTATTTTTTTTATCTTTTGATTCCTATAAATAAACTTTGTCAAATGGGGTTATCTAAGGATATTTTGCGTTCCTGCTAAGGCCAAACATCTAGTTGTTGGTTGGATACATTTATATTGATGATTCTGAGAACTGGTTGGGGGCTTTCTGTGTTGATTTTAATTGTTCTGACTGTGCATGGACAAGTTTACTCCGAAAACATACATCCAAGGTAACTGATGACACTAAATTGCCCTTACCTGGGAGCATGGTGTTCCTGTCTGTCTGGCATGTCTTTGTGCTGGCGCTGTGATGAATTGGCAAAGTTTTCAGGGTATGCCCTTCTTCTGGCTTGTTTACTGCTGAGATAATGAAATAAATGTGATGCCAGAGAAAGTGGCACAGTGGTTGGACTTTCCTCTGGCTGTGTAGAGCATAGAGTAACACAGCACTCCCCCTCCCTTACATATTGCTGTACAGTGCTGGTCAGCTGGGTTAAAGAAGCACAAACTCCTTTCTCTTGCTTACAAAACAGACTAATTTGGCAGCTTGGGAATAATTATAATCACTAAAAAATTAATACAGCCATGTTGTTGAAAATAAAGGAGAGCCACCCAAACCCTTTTTTATAAATTTAAAACTGCAGTAGGTTTTACCCGATCACACAACCTCATTAATTAGCCAGCTAATATCAGTTTCTTATACATGTGTCAGCATGGGCTGGTTCCCAGTATCAGGGTTTTGAAAGGTTGAACATTTTCTGTCATACTGTTCCTAGATTATAAAGTCCCTTCAAGATGAGACATCAGAGGGAGTGCCGGATTGGCCAGAGTTTTGTTTGGCTGCATGGAGCACAGAGTAATGCAACATTGTCTCTCCCCATCCTTTTGCTGTGCACTGTCAGTTGGATGGCTGAATAAACACTCCTACTCCACCCAAGCCATATTTGTGTATCACACACTGAATATTTGTCTTGTCAACAGATTTTTTAACTCCTCCAGAGTTACCATGGACTTCTTGGCTGCTTCTCTGAGAAATGATGACTGGTAGTTTATCAGTTTTGCCATACTTCCATTTTCAGATTTAATGTTCAAAGCTTGGAATATTGTTTTTGTTGTAAATTATCTCAGCTTTAAACATCTGCACCGATGTTTAAGATCTACCTGTTGTGTTAATTTTTATTCATGATGCTGCTTGTTGAATAAATGTGGATAAACTGCTCTCACAGTCAGCTGGCCGTAAAAAGACCCTTACATTTTTTGCAACTAATATCAGCTAATTTTACTTATTTTAACTAGAGCCGATCTGCAAAAAGGTAAAATATTATGCATATTATATTTAAAAACCAATATTAATATCATTATGTTTTTTGCTTAAGTCTATGTATCAAAATCATAATAAATATTACATTATTATAGCAAACAATAATAACCAATATGCTTTATTATTTTAAAAGCAATGGGAATATATATTGCTTTTCTATTTTAAATGAAGATATTTCAATCATATTATACATTTTACTTTAAAATTTTTGTATAAATACTGTAATATGACACTGTGGTGATGGTAATCAAAGTTATTCTACCCTCATCATCTCATACAGGCCCATGGATGGACAATTATGAGAGCATGCGTCAAAAGCGATAAAATTTAACTTGATACTTCAAAGTTTTCTACAGAGGTTTTAGGAGAAACTAGCAGCTGGCATGTTAAGGCTTCTTTCAAGGCTTCAAAGACGACACATTTACATCAGACCCCTCTGCTTGTGTCTTTGCCAGCATGAGGAGATCAGAGGAAGGTGCAACAGCTTGATAAAAATAAAAAAAGCTTGTGTTTCTGTCTGATCAACTTAACTCATAAACAGTTGTCATCTGGAATGAGGAAAATCTCACCTTTTCGCTCCTAAATTTTTCTCTGAACAAAACCTCAGACAATGACGCCACAACGGCAGAAGGTTTCACTCCCTGACGAGCCCAGTCAGTGTATGCCGCGGGTTGCATTGGTTCCAAGTGTTTCTGTGTGTGAAAATGAAACTGCCGCTGTCATTCTCTGTCTGCCTGTTCTTCTAAGAGGGAGATGGTGTGTGAGCCCTGAACCCTTCACATGTGAGGAAGTGCAAAATAAGTGCAGCTCGAGGCCCGATGTCAAAATATCAACACAATGATCTGAGGGTCTAATAATAAAAGCAGACAGAGGAACACATCATAAGCACATGGTAGCAAATGAAAAAGACGATGACGGGCCTAAACATCGAACGTCATGTTGCAATGCTCTCATCTCGTTGTGTCTGCAGCAATCTTCAGAAGTCTCACCTTCCCGTGCTTCTCCTCCTCCTCATCCTCCCCGCCATCTTACCCCTCTTTCATCTCTCTTCATAATTTCAAGCCTCCTCTTCTTTCTTCTCTTCGTTCACACTGTGCGTCTCACGATCTTTTGTTATGCTACTGTCATTCAAGACTGACAGGTGTCAGTTTAAGAGTATAGGGCTCCCCTTAAGGTCACAAGCATACATGTGGATTAACACACACTTGTGCCATGTTCAGGACCAAAGTGGAAAGCTGAACCTTAGCGGGAGAAAATGTTTGTGCCAACATTTCATCTGGCTCATTCTTTTTTTTTTTTGATTGGATGCTATAACAGTCTAGGTCAAGATATTAACAAATGAAGAGCAAGTTGCCCAACAACATGTGCTATTTTTAGCCATTTGAAAGATATGAAAAGCCTGGGAAACAAACAAAACACAACCTGGGTCAATAACACATTTAAAAAGTGTGATCCTTGCAATACATGCCCGGCATCTTTGCTAGTCTCAACACAGTTAGCACCACATAAACACCTTGTATAATTTGAAGTCACATTACTGATGTAGAGCACCTCGAACAGGGACACGTGTAATTTATATCACTGTTTTTGAATTGAACTTACAAATTGAACGCATGTTGTTCCATGGTTTTATAGATGTTGCTGATTTATGAGTACAGATATTATTCAATTCAATGACCAACTTTGATGTATTTTTTGAGAATTGTATGTTACTGACCTACACAAAGTAGTGCATGATTGTCATGTGGAAGGAAGATGATACATTATTTTCAACAAAAGAGAAACACCAAAAAAGTATTTTGTGCATCTGAATTGAGCCTCATTTACTTTGATGCCCCTAAAACAAATTCTGCGTTCCATTGCCTTTAGAAGACACTTAATATTTTGTTTCACGCAACTAGTGGCCTTTGTTTATTTATTTGTTTTTTTTTCTGAAAGTAGGCAGAGAGGGGGAAAACATGCAGCAAACGTCACCAGGGCCGGGACTGGAACCTGGGACTCGGCTCTCCGTACGTGGGTCACATGCTCCACCGCTGCACCACAAGCCGTGCTGGCTTCAGAAGACACCTAATTCAGAAAAAAAGAGTTCAGACCTAAATCCAATCAAGGACAGATAGCAACACTTGAAAATGGATTTTAACTTTTTTTCTCAATGAACAATGAAACAAAGTATTAAATCACTAAAAGGTGGTAGAAACATATTGAGATTATATGACTTGTTATATAACTACAATGGTTTCACATAAAACCTCCAGTCAAACCTCCCACCCTTACATATAGGATTTAAATAATAGTGGAGGTGCAAGAGAGTGATATTCATCCAGTGTTCTTTCATAACAGAGCGTCAGTAAGTTCGAAACCTCGATGAAAGGAGAAGTTGAGGCATTTTGATAATCTGAAGCTTTCAGATCTATGTTAACCTAGTGCCAAGAAGGAAAAAACATCTGCAGTCATCTTAGAGAAGCTATTGTGTCAGCTCATCAATCTGACAAGGGTTATGAGGCCATTTTCAAACAAGATGGAGTCCATCCTTCCACAATTCAGAAAGATTATTCACAAGTGGAAAACGTTATAAACAGTTAGCGATGTTCTCAGGATCGGATGTGCCAAGGGTACCCTCAATGTCAGGCTGTGCGATGCTGAGAGAAATTGTAAAAATCGTAAGAGCTCCATCTCAGATTCTACAAGCTTCAGTTAGTATATTAAACGTGTATGGAAGAACAAATAAAAAAAGACACAACAAGTATGGCTTGTCTGAAAGGATTGCCAAAGGAAAGCTGCTTGTTTCTAGCAGGGGAAAATGGCAGCACAGCTTAAGTTGCATCTGAACAAACAGCAAGATTTATGGAAAAAATTTAATTTGGCCAAACAAGACAAGAGTGGGACAGCTTGGATGGATCATGGAAGACATGATCCTTGTAGTGACTATAAAGCACAAATTCCTTTCAGGTATTAAAATGTTGCAGAATCTATTTTTTAAAAGGGCACTGACCTGAAGCAGGTCTGAGTCAATTAACCCCTTTGCCGATCTCTACCCTTATTTGCTCTGTTTCAGATTTGAGCTGCCATTTTGTAACAGCTTACTTTTATTTCAAATTTGAAAAACACCTTGTGTAACCTTGTATTTGATCACTATGTATCAGTTTATGTATCTTAGTAGGTGGGGTTTTTGACGTGTGGGCATTAATAATTGTAAAATTGGTTATATCCCACATAAATTGAGCATTATTTTTTGAAAATGTTATATTGCTATCTATTACCTAATACCAGTATATTACAGCCCATGTATGAAGGCTGAAGATTGCAGAGGGCTTAACTGTGAAAGGATAGGCTTGATTATTAGCCAGTGAAGTTGGTGGATTATGGGCTGTTAATGGCTAATTACAATGTGTTCATGTTAGCTGCAGCTTCACAATAATGACCACATTAACGTCTCTTTCACTAAAGATCCTTTCAGAACAACATAAACATAACTTCCCTCCAACATTCTCTCACCATTAAGCTATCCTTGTCATTACAAGGGTGCGTCCGGCTGGAAATATCAAAATAAAAGCACTTCCTGTTTAATTTATTCAGAAGTTTAACACTCGATAATTTACTAACTACATTTTGTCTTGTTCATTATGTTGTGATTGATCTTATATTTGAACATGTTTATTATTTAGAAATGGTAAAGACTTTAATTGTGGATTTAGAAAATGGTTTGCCAATATTATAAAAAAATATCCACAAACCCGAATCTACAGTGACAATGAAGCTTTTTGTTTGATTAATTCAGAAATTCAACATTAACCTGTTGTATTCCCCTTCTATTATTTTTCTTAGAGCATAAATGGATATTTATATTTCTCAAAGGGAAAATATGATGTGTGATCAAATTTTAATATAATATAAAGCAGACATTAGCAGTTTTTTCGATGGTGAAGTAAATGATAAAGGAATAAAGATCACTGTTAGATTGAAAAATACTTATGTTCATGTGGTAATTTAGGCCTGAGGAAAACAGTTGTTGCAACCTGTCAGATCACAACATGAAGGTGATTTATCTTTGTCAGACGTCAAGCAACCACAGGACAAAGTGCAACAATTTGGAATGATTTATTTACAATCCGTTTTTTTGTTTTTTTTGTTTCTTTTACATAGAGGGAAGGAGCTGGGTTTAAATTCAGGGGGAGCTTCATCCCAAAACAACAAACAGACGGAAACTATCTGAAATATTAACCCAATCTGACCTAGTTAACATAAATAAAAAACATGGCAATTACGTACCTCCCTAACTAAAATAAACAGGAGAAAGCAGGGAACTAACTAAAATCGCAACTCACCCTTACAAACTCAGATGGACAGTCCACAACAGTGTCTTTTTATGCATTATCGTCATCCAGGTAACCAATCTGTTTGCATCAGTCTTCCAGATTCACCAATCACAGATAGGCACCTGCACAATGAAATTTGCATCTGAAAAAAAAACTGCATCTTACAACCTCAGTTGTAACACCCCCTTTCCCAAGAATTAAATATATTCTTAAATGTTTCAAATAGAAGGTTATGAAGATCTACATAAAACATCTGCTAACACATTATCTTTAACTCTATTGTAATTTATCTGCAAGTTAAAATCTTCTAGGAACAAAAACCAATGCATAAGTCTTTGGTTGGAATTGCGCATTATGGATTGTGATCTGTAAACACTTGTACAGGTTTCACATTAACTTCAGAGCTCTGTGGCACAGGTAGCAAGGCAAGAGCTCCCTTTTCAATTGAGCTAATAATGAACCTGATGTTTGTTAAGTTTCTTTGAGTAGTAACACACAAGATGATCTATGCCTTGTTTTTCTTCTTGGAGAAGAAATGCTCCAGCACCACATGAGTTGGCATTAACTTCGAGTTTAAAGGGGCGTGCAAAACTTGCAGTGCACCAGCACTGGTGCACTGCCCAACAATGCTTTGGCTGACTCAAATGCCGCCTGACAAGCTGGAGACCAAATGAAAGGTTGCAAAGGGCTAAAAAGATCAGTTAGAGCAGTGCTTTTTAACTTTGGCCCTCAGGGCCCATTGTTGTTCATGTTTTAGATGTCTCTGCTCCACCATACCTGATTCAAATGGTTGCATTATCTCCTTGGCATGCCATCAAGTGCTGCAGAAGCCTGTTAATCACCTGTTTATTCTAGTCAGGTGTATGGGAGCAGGGAAACACCTAAAATATGCAGAACTGGTCTTCAGAACCGCCCTGAAGACTAGCGTTAAGAAACACAGAGTTAGAGGACTAACCACATCAGAAAAATGTCTGCCACACTCACGATAGAAACCACACATTCCCGAAAAATGACAGAGCCCTTTTTGTCTGTGGGACAAGAAAATCAAGAATAGCCAGCACTTTTGCAGCAACAAGGCTCACATGTCCTTGTCTAACCTGTCTTCCTAAATAGGTGATTGTGGCTTAACCAAACTCACATTTGGAAAGGTTTAATGTGAGAGAAGCATCAAGGAAACGACTAAATACAACAGTGTTTCCAGATGGTCTGACCGGGTAGAAGAATAAAAGAATAAATTACTACTTCATCCAAATATGCTTCACAATGTTTCACTTTCCAAATAACTTTCGCAATAAACATTGGAATGTTGCAGGTGCATTTCGCAACCCGAAAGGCAAAACGATATACTGGAGGAAATGATCAAGGGTTACAAAAGCTGCAATTTCAGATGCTCTCCGTGTTAATGGAACTTGCCAATAACTTTTCAACAAGTCCAACTTTGTTACAAATTTAGCAGAGCCAACACAATCAATACAGTTGTCCATCCTGTGGAGCAAAAAATAATCAGGTTTTGTGACAGCATTCACCTTCTTGTAATCAGTACAGAAACGACATGTACCATCTGGTTTAGGCAGTAAAATACAGGGTGAGCTCCATGCACTTACTGGGCACTGCCGAACCATGTTCAACCAGATTGTCCACTTCTTGTTTCATTAAAAATCACTTTGCTGGGTTTACACAATAAGCTTGTTGTTTTATGGGCTTCTTAACTTCCACATCAGTGTCATGAAATAATACCGATGTTTCATCAGGATGGTCAGAATAGAGCAGCACATTAGCTTCAATCCGACCAGTGATATCTTTGCAAGCAGGCTGTGACAAATGGGAAAGAAAAGGCTTTAAATTTCCTATCACTTCAGAATATCTCAAACGGACCACAGGCATACAACTGCTTTTCTCCATCAAACCATCATCTGTAAGATGATATATTGTTGGCGCTGAGCACACAGCTACAGAGGCAACAGGAGAGTTTTCAGCTAAAGTACCTTCTCTGGAACCATACCCTTTGAGCATGTTAATATGACAAACCCTCAGTTTTCTCTTTTGATCGCGAGTTTTAATAACATAGCTGGTGTCATTCATTTTCCTGTCCACCTCATATGGACCAGAAAACTGAACATGAAGACTAGATCCGACTAAAAGGAGCAACACCAAAACCTTTTCACCCGGAGTGAAATTTTGAATCGTTTCTGTTCCATTTGTAACACGGTACAGGTCTAGATTCCTAACGTACAGCAATGCAGGGTTAGAGGTGGACTAGATTTCATGAATTTCATGAGAACATGTTTTTTTTTCATTATAGGCTGGAGACTTGACTTGGCCCTCAATAACTTTAGACTTGTCCTGGAATAGGAAAACATTACTACAAAAGTACAAAAGGTCAAATGGGTGAAATGAACACCATCCATTTGGGACACAAAAGAAAATCCACAACCTGGGAAGGGGAATAATATAAACTCATTCCAATGCCCAAATACAGGTTTGGCTTTTAATCAGTAAAAATAACAGCGACTGTCTTAAGAGAACCGTGCATTATTAAATGCAGGCAAACTTCAATAAACTTCAGCAATACAAAGCAAATTTGTCCAAATTTCTTCCAAATTAATGAAACGGTGGTTTAAATGTCACAAAAAGTGGTTTAAACCACATTCGATATTGTTAAGGACACACTTCATACACACCTCAACTTTTGGTCTAATAATCACACAATGTAATGTGTTTGCTGACTGAGACAGGAATTCATGTGTTGCCCTTTAGTTAGGGTTGTTTTTACCTCATTTGAAGACCTTATGCATTTTCTTATTACGCCTAAATTTGTCTACTTGAAAGTCATCGCTTTTTATATTGCATACTTTATATTCCTTATGTCTCTATTGTACAAGTACATTGCTGCAATCTCTATATTTGATTTAAACATTCGATAACAGCCAGTTAGAATGATTAGATACACAGATAAAATGAACTTTCTTTTACTTTTTTTTTTTCAAATGCAATTCAGAACATTGCAAACATGTGCAAAACTCCAATATTCATATTCAAGGTCCATTCATTATACTTTCCCTTTTCTTTCCTAAGCACACTATTTTCAACCTCAGTCATAGTTCAGTAATGAGCTGCTTTGCATCAATAATTTAAAAACTACATTCTATAAATATTTGATCGGGGAACATTTGTTATTGTCATTCAATAACCACCCAGACCGAATGGTCACAGATATTATCATGCATAACGATTTTCAAAGGATGCAAAACTGTAGAATATCAAGCTTACCATTTATATGTTTTAACATTTACTTGCAATAAAATATATACACAAAGGCTCCAGTACATCAACTAGAAACATATATATATGTTTCTTCTGCAGATTTCTGTGCCTTACATCAATCTCCAAATTGAAACTTTTTTGATTATATTTCCTTTTCTTTTTGTTTGTTATATTTTTCATTTACTGCTATTTTCAAATCATGGAGAACTATGTTAAGGCCATTAAAATAGTTTTGTAAATGCAGCGCAGAGATTCAAAGTTTCTTTACACCCAGCTTTACTGTTAAATATTAAACAAAATCTTTTACGGCCCCTTCCAGACACTATTAAAATAAAGGGACTTGAACGTTAACTTGGCAGAGGCAAGCAGGCAATATTCTTACACACAAGCTCGGTGAGACTTACAAATACAGCCACAGAGAGCGGCATTGGGTGATTTCATTTTGGCATAGAGTAAGATGAGATTTACTGTCATAACTGTGTGCTGCCTCATGAAACGCCCGTCTGGAGACACAGGCAAGAATATGGGAGGGCTTGTAAATTTCCCACAGTAGTGGCTGATGGCCACTTCCAATCTGTGCTGGAAGAAGGATAGATACATGCATAGATAAAGTGAGATCATGTTTTAATGCTGATTTTAAACATAAAGCCAACGCAACAATCAATATAGACCTCTAAGCATGTGTGTTTAGGAGGTATCCACATGCCTCAGCATGTTCCTGCTAATTAAACAGCAGCCTATTGAGAGAAACAGAAAGAATTCGGCTAAACTTCAGTGTTGTGCTCTGCACAGCACTAATTACGCATGCATGCTGATTAGTGGCTTTCAGACCATCTCCCTCTCGGATTTCCTTCACTTGGCTCAATCTCTCCATCTGGTCGACCGGATAATAAATCATGAGGTAGTATGTGACGTTATGTGGCAGGATGCATTAATCTCATAATTAGAGAATGAAAAGGTGGCGCTAAATTTAGTGTGGCCTTTTTGACTTTTCCCTGCCCCAAACTGAGCATGCTCAATTGTGTTGTTTCCCTGCCCTCACACGATGCCCACTTTAAAATCCAATTTTCCTTGCTGCTTTTCCTTCAAGACTTTTACAGTGTTGAAGTTCAATTCAATTCAATTCAAAAATACTTTATTAATCCCAAAGGGAAATTGAATGTTGTTGTAGCTCATTATGTAGGTTTCTTCAAAGAGCCGTTGTAGATGCTGATGGCTGTGGGCAGGAAGGATCTCCTGTAGCGCTCCGTCTTACAGCAGATCTGAAGAAGCCTCTGACTGAAGACACTCTGTTGTTGTAGGACAGTCTCATGAAGAGGATGCTCAGGGTTCTCCATAATGTTCTTCATTTTATGAAGAATCCGTCTTTCCACAATGATCTCCAGAGGTTCCAGAACAGAGCCAGCCTTCTTTATCAGCTTGTTGAGCTTTTTTAAGTCCCTGGCTCGATGCTGCTTCCCCAGCAGATGATGGCAGAAGAGATCAGACTCTCCACAACACACTTATAGAAGATATGCAGCATCTTGCTGCAAACACCAAAGGACCTAAGCTTCCTCAAGAAGTACAGTCTGCTCTGTCCCTTCTTGTAGATGGCTTCACAGTTGCATCTTCACTCTAGTCTGTTGTCCAGGTGAACACCGAGGTATTTATACTCCTCCACCATCTCCACCTTTTCTCCCATGATGGAAATTGTTTTTGACTTATTCCTGTTTCTCTTAAAATCTTTAATGTCAAAGACAGAAAAAATAGAGCTTTCTTAATTTCCAAAGAGCTGCAGTAAGATTTTTCTTCTGCTGTCAGATGTCATTTTTTAAGCTGGCACTATAATTATGCTTTATAAAAGCAGAGTTCAGCAAAGTGGCTCCTCTGATTAACTAATCAAATTTGCTGCCACAGGTGGCAAGGTCCCCGTACTTGCGTTGTTCTATTTCTTCTTCTTTAGGGTTCCATTAAAGAAGCATCTACAAATTAAAACTCATTCAATTTGGCTGGCAGGTTTTTTTTTTTGTTATCCTCCAAAAATGAAGCTCTGAACTGATTATGGTGTAATCAAAGAGGTTAAGACCATATTTAATTACGACTTTGTTATGCTTTGTACCTTGGCATATACATTACAGTCAATGTACTCCACATGGACACTTTGTATTTGACGTTCCACCTACGAGAACTGTTTGTTTTTCCAGCTCTTGTCTAACTGCCCTCTTTGGACCATAGGTCTAGTCCAAGAAACATTGGTAATGTTCTCAAAATATGAGTGTATGACATTGTCGATTGTTACGCTCAAAAGACGCTTACCTGAGTTTTTCTTATAAATGGTCTGCTTTTCTTATACAGAATTTAAAAAAATAAATAAAAAATGTAAAAATAATTTGTGATTAATTGTAAATGTTAATTATTTGTATGTGTCCAACATTGAATGTGAACCAGTGTTTTCAATTTGCTTTTAGCGATTCAATGGAATCATACATGTTTCAGAAAACAAATAATTTAGAAACATCTTCATTGTTGAGATAGGATTAGAACAAGAGTGCTGACATTCTTTTGGTTTCTCCGAGTCTAATAGTGCATTCACACCGAACGCGGATTCTGCGAATTTTTCCGCCTCATTTGTGTGCTTTTGCCCGCTTCACATTCCGCGAGAACTCTGCGTTGGCATTCGGCAACAAGCGGCAACGCTTCGCCACGTCATCAAATAGGAGGAGCTTCCATCTGCTGCTTGCTGGTTTCAACTGAACATGGCGGACATGGATTTCACGGATAATCACGGTGTTTACTTGTGGAGAGCCGAAAAAGGCCGCCTACATCAATGTGCTTGGGTTCACCAGATTCTTCAGGGACGGGAACAGTTCAGAGATTACCACCACCTACTCCAGGAGCTGCGTCTGGATGACGGTCGGTTTCAGCGGAACTTCCGCCTGTCCAGGACCCAGTTCGAAGATCTGCTGCCCCGCGTTGGGAGACGAATTGGCCTCCGGGACACCAACTACCGGCGACCGCAGTGAAGCCAGCCCGAAGCCGGACACCAGACACTCAAGCTCCGCGGAGCCAGCGGCATCCAACCCACTGCCGATCCGAGTCAGGCACCCAGATTTCGGCTAGCTGCTCTCTGTTCCAAACCAAACAATCATGGAAAATCTAAGTGCCTGAATCGGATCGACCATGAGCTAGATGCCGCTAATTCCGCGGAGCTTGAACATTCAACTTCATACTAACTTCACCGCGGTCTACTGGCGCTGTATCCCCGCTGCTGAACACCTGTCCATCTGTCTTCGGTGAGTAAATAAATCTCAGCTCAATAAAAAAACAGCCGATTTTTAATGTCCACATCTCCTAAATATAAGATATTTGTACCTAAATATAACCAGGCCAGGTCCTTTCTGTACTTGTCTCGGTAAAAGTAATTAGTTCTGAGTCATACAACTCTGGCTTGCCGCACACCGCCACTATGGTCTGGTCCTCCATCTTCACTGACAACCACTTCTTCTCCGCTTTGGTCCTTCACCCTACGTCACAGCCACATCCAGTCCCTGATTGGTTGGCGCGACGCGAATTTAGGAAAAAGTTCAGATTTTTCAATTCGTCGAGCGAGAGCGATGGACGCCACAAATTGAGCTCGGCCCTGCTGCAATTCAATCAATTTCTCGGCACGTTTGCAATGTAATGAATTGCAGATGTGCACAGCACCCCCTACCGAACAAGATGGGTAGCTCGGTCAGCAGGGAGATGAGGAAGAACGGCTGCTGACGTCACTCTGCTGCGCCCGCCGCTCGGAATGCTTTTTCGTTTTCGAGTTCTGGCAGTACTTTGCGGGCAGACCACGAAAACGAAAAAGCAATGTCTGCTTTGTTTTCTTTTTGATTATGGCATAAAATATGCAGTTGTGAAGAAGCAAATGCAAATAGGATGATTGATAACTAATTTTATTTATGGGTCAAATAATGCAGCCGCATTCTTAAAATGAAAAAGCATTTCTGGAAATGCTTTTTCATTTTCAAATTTTACATTTCAAATTGAATTTTGGCATCTATTTGCTGGGGTACATTTTGAAAAATAAATCTCAAATGTCTTTTTCATTTTAATGAAGTGAAAGAATGAGCAGTCTTGAAGAAGAAAATTAAAATGCAAATAGGATGATTGATTATTAATTTCATTTATGAGTCAAACAATGCAGCCACATTCTTAAAATGAAAAAGCATTTCTGAAAATGCTTTTTCATTTGAAATATGGTAACGATTTGCTTCCATACAATCAGAGGGAGGACTGATCTCCCTTGTAAGATTCCCTTCAATCATTTCTTTTTTGTGTAAAGTTTCTGCAATTTTTTTACCTACATACTTTTTTCCCAGTGTTAATGAGTAGCTTTCTTTGAGCACTTATGTATTTGTATCCAACCTGGTCTCAAGTCTAAACTTAGGATTTTCGTGAGGGTTTTGTCCCCCCCGCTGGTCCCCGAGTGACCTTTAGGTTGACATTACCATTTGTCTATCCACTGACCCAGACCGTGCTCTAAGCCAGGTGACAGCAGTGGGGGAACCACAATCAATCCATAAGAGAGATAACAGAACTGTTCATGCCGAACTGAAGTGAGGAACTCATATCAGTGTGACGGTTAAGGTGCTGACAGTTAGGCTCGTTCCAGATCCTTATTATCTCCCTTTTTACCCTCTGAGATTTATGTACAGATTAAAGAGAAAGTCAGAATGCAACAAACCCTTAATTTAGACTCCGGAAAGAGTGTTAAACACTTAAATGCAAGATCTTTTGTCTGTCCAGATAACATTTTGAACGTCATTCCCTCATCATTATACTTCCATTTAATCTGTAGTAGCAGAGCGGAATTAGTAACGTATCTTTGGTATTTTATAAATACTTTAGTGAGTTTTTTAAAATAATTAACAATTAGTAAATGAATTGGTTTAACAATTAATTTAATTGGGGATTGCATTGCTTGGCAGCTCTCACTGATTTATCTTAGGGTCTTAGTGCAGGTGTAAACTTTAGCATTAATTCTTAATTACTCTTAATAGAAATATACAGACATTTTCTTTCTTGTTCATATTTAATAAAGGTCACTCTCTAGGAAGGTCAATTATTCACTTCTCATAGTGATTTCTGACAGATTTTGAGAATATTTTTAATGATTATGAGACAGATTGGTTTTGAAAGATTATTTGACTAAATTACTTTTTTAGGAGATTATGGGACTATTTGATTATAAAACGAATTGATTTTTTGAAGAGATTATGAAACTGATATATTTTGACAGATTGTGAGACTGGTTTATGAATCTCAATTTTTTTTGACGTAGCTTAATAATATTTAATATGGGATTTAAAATGGGATAATTAATTATAATAATACTGTTAATTTGTATGTGGTTAAAAAAAGCAAAAAAACAAAAACAAAAACTCATATTTTACCAGTTAGATTCCTGCTGTAGAACCTCACAGCAGCATTAACTAAGGTCAGGCCACTCCTGTCCATCAAACACAAGCAACACTTATGGAGCTGTGCTGGTGTGGCCTCCCTAGACCCCTTCTGTCCCCTTGGGGCATCCGTGACCATGTGTGTGAGGCGGAAACCGAAAGTGAGAGCTTGAGCATGCGTGTGTGCGTTAGAAAGAGGTTGGGGGCATTAGCCTCTGATTGAGTTTTCAGAGAGCAACGTGGGGTGCAAAAGGCTCCACAATGGTCTAACAGAATTAGTAGCTGGTGATGAATGGTGTGTGAGAGCAGCACTGACAGCTCGCTTTCACAAATACACACCACTGAGAAGGCGTGCATGAATGTGTGTATGTGTAGTTGAACACCTTCAACTCTTCACCCACTGGTTCAAGGACTTTTTGTCCACTAAGAGCTGCTGGAATGATGAAAGAAAAGTGATGGACACATGCAGTGGGAATCTCTACATGTGCGTGTCTTTGACTGAAGTCAAAAGTTTGAAACATGTCTGGCGCTCAGGATCAATAATGACTAGCTTATAAAACATGCTAAAACACGTCGCTCATACAGGCTCTCACATTTATACAAATGAAGAGATGGCTGAAAAAAACTGTTGTCCCTCTTTATCTACCCTGACTGAATAAAAGCAACATAAAACAGAACTGATATTTAAGAGAAGTCTGGTAATGCACAGTGGACACAAAACAACAGACACTCACGGGCGGGCAAGGCGGGGACACACACACACACACACTAAGTCTCGGATGCATAAGAGCAGCATTTAACAAAAGCCTCTGGATATTGATCAGTGTAGATGGATGCTAACTCACATTAAAGGATGGGAGCCTGGGGTGATGGAGAGCAGAAAAGAAGAAAAAGAAAACCTAAATGATTAACAAATGGAAAGGGAAACATTATTGTTGGAAACAGACATGTGCAATTGGTGCTGTAGGAACGCAGTAAAGGTCCAGTCAGAGTGATTGTATTATTATCAGGGAAAAGAGAGGCCAGAATAGGATAAAAATCTCCACAGCGTTTGACTTGTAACCTGTTGACACCTATGAATCTGCCTTAATGGAAGATTTGTGAGCTCTAATGGTTTCTCGTATGTTCCTCAGACCTGCCAGAGAAGGCAGGGAAGAAAAGAATTCTGGGGGAAAATTGTGAAATCACCCGTCAGAGTGATCATCTGCAGTGAAGGCAGAGTACATTTTTAGGAGAAAAACTGTAGATGATGGGACGGGAGGACTTAATATGATTTCTTTAAACCTACATGTATTCATTTTTTTATTGTCTGACTTATCATTAATTTTACCTTTGCTTTGATTTTTCTCTTAGCTAAGCGTCCTTTAATTGGTTTCAATCCTTTGTTTTGTATCCTTTTTTTTCTTATTTTCTTTCTTTTCATTTTTTCTGCCATCTTTTCTCTCTCAGTTTACCTTGATGATGAAGAGAATGAGGATCCATTTGGAGACTATGTGATCAGTAAGTTGCATCTGACTGTAGATTTTCTTTGATTCCTGAAACCCGTTTAGATCTATCTACGATCTGTATGGGATTGTACTTGTGTTTTGTGTATCTTTTCTTGTACATGTCTGTGAGTATTTTTCTGTCTTGTCTCTCTCTGTTGCTATAAGTTAAGCAAACATTGTAAACATTAGTTGCAAGCTGGCTGCTTTTAAGACTTACAGTCTATGTTGGGCATGTACAGCTCACCATTAATCTGACATATCAATGGAAAGACCTACAGACCTACAGTTCCTATAAAAACTCTACATTTACTCACAATGGGCATTAATGTCATTACGTTTTGGCCTTTAAGGACACAATTCCTTAACCATATAGCATAATTACCTAAGTCACACCTTGGCTCACTGTTACAATATCAATAAAAATGTATAGTGCTTGCTGAAAAAAATGTTTTTTCTTGTGTTCAAATATGACTTAGGCAATTATGCAATTAGGCTAATGATGTGAGTCATTTATTTTCAGGCTTCAATGTTCATACTCAAATAACTTCAATTGATTAAATGTCCCTTAGAGATATGTACCTTAACAACAAACTTTTTGTTAAAGCCATGAACAAGCTTCTGGCTGGATATTGGACTCTCTTTATGAAAGAATTGGTAAAGTTTATTAAAGTGATTGTTTCCTGGGATAAAACTAGCACTGATGCGTAATTCACTAGGCTTTGTGGATTCTAGAAATCAGATCTGTCCCCTCCAAAACCGGTATTCTGTGTTTTGCATAACACCCACTCTGACCCAACTCTTTTCAGATTTTAATTGTCAGACTGCCATCCCTAGAAAAAATGGAGATAGGTAAGGATCTTCAGTAAGAAAATAGCCATGGAACCACCAAGGCTCAAGCCTGCAATGAACTGCAGACAGCTGAAACACCAGTGTCCATGTCCACAATGAGGCCCTTGCTCCAAATTACAAGTATCCAGATAGCCTGAGTTTTTCATGCCTTGCCCCTGACAAGCAGCTAATGTCCAGTCACCACCAAATAATAGGTGTGTGGGAAGAGCTCTGTGCTCCTCATGTGGAAATGGAAAGAATCACAGACAGCATCACAGACTACATTAATTATGTGTGGACAACACTATGCCCCTCATGAAGATACAATGTTTGTCAAATAACAAGCTCTGGAATTGAGGAGAGAGATGAAAGGGATGGAAAAAACATCTCCAAAAACAAGATGGAGGACCAGTTGCAGCAGAACATCACGGAGTTTGAAAGAGCTTGAAAACAATTTCAGGTCATAAACCAAACTCTTAGGCTGTACTGTAGGAGATTTCAGGTGGATGAAGGATCCAAAACAATTCTTCAGCTGGTTTGATCAAGAACTCACCCCTCCCCCAGCCTAGTTCCATCTGCTGCAACCCCCTTTATCTTCAACACCAGCCTGCTTTTTATTCCAGAACTTCCCAGCTCTCAGCTTTCAACCATCACCCACCCCCTCTGCTTCTAAGGGCTCCATCCCACAGTCTCCCTCCCACACAACCACGCTGTCCCTTTCAACACTTCAGGTGAGGCACGAGATGCGAAAGATCAGAGTGCGAAAGGCTGCAGGTCCGGATGGCATCAGTTCCAGGCTCCTGAGGTGCTGTGCAGATCAACTGTGTGAAATCATGGGATTACATGTTCAACATGAGCCTGAAGCTGTGGAAAGCCAGATATTCAAGATCTCCTGTGTGGCACCAAGACCACACATCCTAAGGACCTCAGCAACTACAGGCCGGTAGCACTGACATCGTATCTGAAGACCTTTGAGAGGTTGGTTCTCAATCATCTATCAGACTGGCATCGGGGTGGATGATGTCATCATCAACCTCCTGCACCACCTCTGACCCACCTGCATAAGCCTGGAAGGACTATAAGAATCATATTATTTGATTTCTCAAGTGCTTTTAAAACCATCCTGCCTGGACTTCTGAGGACAAGCTGGAGCTGTTGGGAGTAGACCACCACCTACCCCAGTAGATACTTGACTATTTCACAGGCCGCCCACGGTATGTGAGGACACAGGGGCTGACAGACTGCTCTGCACTACAGGGGCCCTGCAGGGAACTGTGCTGGCACCATTTCTCTTCACCCTCTACACTTCACTTCTCAGAGACTCCGCCATACTCTGCCTCGACACAGGTGAGGACAACTGTGAGTACAGACGGTGAACACTTTGTGGACTGGAACCACCTCCTGATTTATGCAGAGAGATCCATTGAGCTGCTGGTGGATTTCCACAGGTACAGACCCACCACACTGACATCGGTACACATTCAAGGAACTAACATTGAGATAGTGGGCACTTACTTGTCTTACATGTACCTCTGTGTTCACCTGAACAACAAACTGGACTTAAGTCACAATACTTCTGCTCTTTAGAGAAATGGTCAGAGCAAACTCCTGAAACAAACCTGAAAAGGGGACTGAGATGTTCTGGAGTGCAGGGGACACCCTTTATGGGCTTTTATGACTCTGTGGTGGCCTTAGCCATCTTCTATGGTGTGGCTTATTGGTGCAGTTTATCTACAGCTGTAAGGAAAAGCCTGCATAAGCTCATCAAGAAGGTCAGCTCTGTCCTACAACACCCATGCGACCCAGTGAAGGTGGTGGGAGACAAAAGGACTCTAGCAAAGGACTCTCTGTTGGCCAATGTCTCCCACTCCCAAATGAAACTGATGCAGAACTGGAGAGCTCCTTCAGTAAAAGGCTGATGCACCCCAGATGAACAAATGAGCATTATCACAGATACCTCCTCCCAGCAGTTGATATACTTTTTAACCATCACTATTAGACTTTATATCCACTGCTCCCATTAAACACAATGTTTACATCCTTGCTGTTTTTGCAGTTTTTCCATTTCTTGTAAATAGTCTGTTGTTGTTTTTTATGCACAATTATACATGTGCATTTTGTACATTTTCAAAATCGCACTCAATCACACGCTATTTCTAATTACTGTGCAGTTTTTTCTCATGTTGTAAATTACCCCTTTCTTTAAAGTGTGTTATTCTTATTTTTTACCGTTATGTGTGTCTGTATGGATATTTCTATTCTGTTTTTAGATGGGTAAAACAGGACAGGATCCAGAACACACATCGAAACTGGTTTTGGAATGGATAAAGCAGGCTAACATTTAGCTTCTGGAGGGGCCCTGACTTTACTCTTTCAAAAACTAGTGGGCTATGTGTAAAAATCGAGCTTGTGTCAGTAAATCAACCAACTGAAAATAACTCTTCCAATTTGCCAATAAGAGTGGTCAAATATCCAGCCAGAAATATACCAGATGATTATTGATATAGTGTAGTCAAATTGCAACTTGCTGAGTGACATTTATTCAAATATTGTTCGGTATGAAGGTTTTTTTTATATATTTGGGTATGTATGTATACTTTTAAGCCTTTGTGGACTACATAAAATCCAAAACAAATTCTTGTGCACCTAGTTATGGTTTTTTAGACTGTATTATCATTCTACTCTAAAAAACACATTTCACATTCATAATTAAAAGCCGCAAATGTCTATAATGTTCATACCCAGGATGAGTATGAAACCTTTTCTACAGAGCTGTTGGGATAGCTTGCACAGGCTACGTTAAATACGATTAACCTGTGCAGAAATAACAATTACTGTATGCGCACAGTGTCTCTTTTTTCTCTTTAACAGGTATGTCTGAAATGTCAGAAACATTAACAGAAAATGACCTTTGTACTAATGACTTAATAGTGTAGCTTTAACAGATTCATTGAGCTATTATCTCATGTGTGATTGTACACGATGCAATTGTTGTGATATACACGAAGAGATCTGAAGTCAACATTTTCTCTGGTGACTGTTTTCAGGGTATCTGCTGTCTGGCAGCCACGGGAACAGTAAAATAATAGCTCTCTGTGCATTAGTCAGTGTGCTTCATCTGATCGAAGGCAGGAAAATCTTCGTTCCATGTTCACATGCCTCAGCTACATTTACTAGCTTCTTTCATTTTGATCTCCTGTTCATTAGTACACGTCCAACTGGTTAATCTCTTTGCACTTGATCAGAGAAAATTTCCCAGTGGGTGCTTCTCTGGGTATTTTTTCCCTTCCTCTGCTATCGGAAAATCAGCTGTATTTTCTTGAAATTGTTTGTCAATTTAGAGTGAATTTGTGTTAATGCTTGTGTTATTGGAGTGTGGAGTTTTCATCAGTTTTCATTAGTAGGACATTGAACAAATAAATTGGTGCAGAATAGAAGCAGCATGGGATTTAAAAAGATAAAAAGCAGACATATTTATGTATTTTTTGCATCAAAGGGTTGAAGCTGTGTTCATTTATTTATTTACATTTTAACTTTATTATTTTGGTCGTAACCTTGAAGTGAATTAAAGGAATTTGTGCATTGATGAAGATAGTAACATAGAGCTAAGGTAAATTTGAGCAAAGAGAACCCATATAAAGTCATATAAAACGCTATTTAATTGAAGCACCTTAACCATACAAAATTGTGAGTATGTAACCATACAGATACAAGTACAGAGATAAACTTCTGGTTGATACAAATATGCACACAAATAGAAGATAATACAGTAAAGAAGATGAAAACATTAAGCTCATTTATTGTCACCTTTATATCTACATTGTCATTTTAGTTGTTGCCGATTTGACCCACATGCAGAAAACAGAAGAATGAAGAAGTTTAAAGCGTTTATTTTGCCACAGGAGCGGAGAGGGAATGAACTGGGACAGGAACTTCTCAGCTAAATGGAGAGGGAAACAGGTAAGTGGTGAATTGTTTCAATGAAAATGATTTGATATTCTTGGCTTATCTTACAGTTTTCAGTACAGGAAGGTCCGCCGGGAGGAATATCGTTCCGGGTCTGGTAAGCTCTTAGTAAGCCTGGGTAAACATCGAAACTGCTGACCTTCTTTTCCGGAATCAGAACTTAGTTCAGGTGCTTTCCTTTTGGACAGAGTCCAGAAGTGCCACTTGTGGGAGGGTGGACAGGGTTCCATTGGTAGAAGCTGGTGGTAGGAAGTTCAGATGCTGCCAGCTGGAACTTGACTTGGGGATCCGAACTTGAAGTCTTGGCAGTGAAGGCGTGGTCAGGTAAGTTCTCCAAAGGAGCTTGAGCTTGGTCTATTAACAGAACCTGGAAATATGTGAGGACAAAAAACATTATAGACTTGGTTCGTCAAGAACTTGGAGTAAACCAATAATTTGGCCGGTGGAATGTTACCACAAAGGCAAAGCACTGAGGCGTCGAAGTGCTGGCAGCATGCCCGCACTTTTAAACCTCCCAGCTGATAATGGTGATGAGTAACACCTGTCACCTCATCCTGCAGAGCTCAAGCCCCGTTAATAGAAGGCAAAAACAAAGTCAACAACTCCCATACCCCGACATCATCCCCCCCTCAACGGCCGCTGCCTGGCGGCCCCGAAGAAGACCGAAGATGAACGACCGGGGCACCCAAGAATGGTCCTCAGGACCGTAGCCCTCCCAATCGACAAGGTATTGCCAGCCCCTACCCCACCGACGGGAATCCACGATCCGTCGGACCGTATAAACAGGGTGCCCCTGAAATTCCTGGGCGGGTGGAGGGGGCTCTGCTGGAGGGCAATGCATGCTGGTAGACACTGGTTTAAGCTGGGAGACATGGAAGGTGGGATGTATGCGAAAACTGGGTGGGAGACGCAGGCAAACACTGAGTCTATCTCATAGGGGCCAATGAACCTGGGAGAGAGTTTCCTGGAGAGGGACTGAGCAGGATGTCCAGAGAGGAGAGCCAGACTTTTTGGCCGGGTTGGTACTGGGCGCCAGCCTGCGCCATCTGTCAGCAAAAAGCTTGTTCTGAGAGGCAGTTATCTGAAGGGCTCGGACAGTTGAGTCCCAAATTGTTTTACAGCGACGAATGTGATGTCTGACTGAAAGGTCCGCTATTTCTTTTTGGTCAGCGGGGAACGGTGGCGGCTGATAGCCCAGCGAGATTTCAAATGGGGAATGACCGGGTGCAGATGAGATGTGAGCATTATGGGAATATTCCACCCAAGGTAAAAAAAAAATACTCAAGTCAATGGGATTGGTGGAAGTCAAACATCTAAGAATGTTCTCAAGCTCCTGATTCATGTGCTCATTTTGGCCGTTGGACTGTGCGTGCTACCCTGATGTCAGGGAAACTTTAGCTTCTAAGGCTGCACAAAATTGTCTCCATACTTGTGAAGTAAATTGGGGACCTTGATCAGAAAGTATTTTGAGGGATTCCATGAAGCCAAAACACGTGCTCGACTAATAAGTAGGCAGTTTGGAAGGCAGACGGTAATTTCTTTAGAGGGATGAGTTGACAAGCCTTGGAAAGTGGTCAATAATAGTAAGGATGGTGGTCATACCATGAGAGATAGGTAGACTGGTAACAAAATCGAGACCGATGTGGGACCAGGGGCGCGCAGGAATACTGAGTGGCTGAAGTAGACCTGCTAGGGGTAGGTTAGAAAGTTTGTTGCGTGCACATATAGTACAAGCCTTGACATATTCACTAACGTCTTTGTACAATGACGGCCACCAGAATCTCCTAGGAATTAAGGCGACTGTCCGACTGGTCCCTGGATGGGCTTAGAACTTGGTGGAATGGAACCACTGGATAAGTCGTGCACGAACAGAGGTGGGGACATAGGTGCAGTTAGGTGGCCCAGTCTTTGGGTCAGGTTCATTACGCAGGGCTTGTACTATACTCTCAATCTCCCAGGTTAGAGTGCCCACAATACAGCTGGGAGGTAAGATGGGAGCTGGTTGTTTCTCCGAGTCGTCAGTGGAGAACTGGCGGGACAGGGTGTCAGATTTCTGATTCTTGGAGCCAGGTCTGTAAGAAATGCAGAGGTTAAACCGAGAGAAAAAAAGTGACCATTGAGATTGATGGGAATTTAACCGCTTAGCAGACTGATGGTGTCCGTACCAGGACTGGATGCTCGGCGCCCTCCAGCCAATGTCGCCACTCCTCCAGCGCTAGTTTGATGGCCAACAATTCCTTGTCTCCTACATAATAATTCCGCTCACTGTTAGTTAGCCTACGGGAGAAAAAAGCACATGGATGAAGTCGTCCATCTAGGTCAGAACATTGTGTAAGTACAGCCCCTACCCCCATGTCGGAGGCATCCACCTCCGAAATAAATTGTTTGGCTGGGTTAGGGTGAACCAGAATGGGCGCCTGAGGGAATTTTTGTTTCAATATGTTAAAGGCTTTATCCGCCTCAAGATTCCATTTGAACTGGAGCTTGGAAGAAGTCAACGCAGTCAGGGGTGCAGCAGTTTGGCTGTAGTTGCAAATAAATCTCCGGTAGAAATCTGCAAAGCTGAGGAAGCACTGGAGCTGTTTACGTGAATCAGGGAGAGGCCAGTCCAAGACTGCTTTGAAGTTCAGATGCTGCCAGCTGGAACTTGACTTGGGGATCCGAACATGAGGTCTTGGCAGCGAAGGCGTGGTCAGGTAAGTTCTCCAAAGGAGCTTGAGCTTGGTCTATTAACAGAACCTGGAAATATGTGAGGACAAAAAACATTATAGACTTGGTTCGTCAAGAACTTGGAGTAAACCAATAATTTGCCCGGCGAAATGTTACCACAAAGGCAAAACACTGAGGCGTCAAAGTGCTGGCAGCATGCCCGCACTTTTAAACCTCCCAGCTGATGATGGTGATGATTAACACCTGTCACCTCACCCTGCAGAGCTCAAGCGACACCTACGGGTGAGCACCGTTAATAGCAGGCAAAAACAAAGTCAACAACTCCCAGACCCCGACATACAGTCTGCAGTAAACGGTAACAGGGAATGCATTTGCGGTAAGGAAAATAAATCCTTGATTTTCTTGCCATGAATTTAAACATGTATAAAAGGACACTACTGCTGATGCTTACTGATAATAATCCCCTTGACATTATAACTTTCCATCTGTGGAAGCAAGAAAATACACTCTGTTCTTAGTGAGCTTAGTACATAACAGCAAGGGGTTGGACAATGAAACTGAAAAACCTGTCATTTTAGTGTGGGAGGTTTCATGGCTAAATTGGACCAGCCTGGTAGCCAGTCTTCATTGATTACACATTGCACCAATAAGAACAGAGTGTGAACGTTCAATTAGCAGGGTTAGAGCACAGTTTTGCTCAAAATTTTGAAATGCACACAACATTATGGGTGACATACCACAGTTCAAAAGAGGACAAATTGTTGGTGCACGTCCTGTTGGCGCATCTGTGACCAAGACAGCAAGTCTTTGTGATGTATCAAGAGCCACGGTATCCAGGGTAATGACAGCATACCACCAAGAAGGACGAACCACATCCAACAGGATTAACTGTGGACGCAAGAGGAAGCTGTCTGAAAGGGATGTTCGGGTGCTAACCCGGATTGTATCCAAAAAACATTAAACCACGGCTGCCCAAATCACGGCAGAATTAAATGTGCACCTCAACTCTCCTGTTTCCACCAGAACTGTCCGTCGGGAGCTCCACAGGGTCAATATACACGGCCAGGCTGCTATAGCCAAACCTTTGGTCACTCATGCTAATGCCAAACATCGGTTTCAATGGTGCAAGGAGTGCAACTCTTGGGCTGTGGACAATGTGAAACATGTATTGTTCTCTGATGAGTCCACCTTTACTGTTTTCCCCACATCCAGGAGAGTTACGATGTGGAGAAGCCCCAAAGAAGCGTACCATCCAGACTGTTGCATGCCCAGAGTGATGGTTTAGGCTGCCATATCATGGCATTCCCTTGGCCCAATACTTGTGCTAGATGGGCGCGTCACTGCCAAGGACTACCGAACCATTCTTGAGGACCATGTGCATCCAATGGTTCAAACATTGTGTCCTGAAGGCGGTGCCGTGTATTAGGATGACAATGCACCAATACACACAGCAATACTGGTGAAAGATTGGTCTGATGAACATGAAAGTGAAGTTGAACATCTCCCATGGCCTGCACAGTCACCAGATCTAAATATTATTGAGCCACTTTGGGGTGTTTTTGGGGGAGCGAGTCAGGAAATGTTTTCCTCCACCAATATCATGTAGTGACCTGGCCACTATCCTGCAAGAAGAATGGCTTAAAATCCTTCTGACCACTGTGCAGGACTTGTATATGTCATTCCCAACATGGATTGACGCTGTATTTGCCGCAAAAGGAGGCCCTACACCATACTAATAAATAATTGTGGTCTAAAACCAGATGTTTCAGTTTCATTGTCCAACCCCTGTATGTATGTATGTGTATATATATATATATATATAATGTGTGTGTGTGTGAGAAGGAATGGCACTTTTTCTGGTGGTGACAAAAACCAGACCTACCGTTTCTGTCCTGAGACTGTTAATAGATTCACTATGACCATTCTCTGCCATCTCTGCGTCACCGTTCGAGTGGAGTGGAACTCCAGAGCTTTCAGCCACTGGGTACGGCATCCTTATCGGCAGCAGAGCCGGTACTATGAAAAATGAGTTTCATAATGCTAGATCACTAGCAAACAAAGCTTTTATTTTCAATGACTTCTTCACTAACCATGAATTGGAATTTTTCAATTACAGGATAAAACAGCTTTAATCACTGATCTCCCTGATCCCTCTAACATAGTCACTAGTTCTGCTGTCTTTAACCAGTTTATTTTAATCAAGAGGAAAATAAGTTGTCATGGTTGTCAGGTCTGACATTTTAACAATTTTAAACAGCAATATCAGTTCAGGTGTTGTGCCTGCTTGTTTTAGACATGCAGTTGTGGAGCCTATACTTTAAATCTAACCTTGACTCATCTGTCCTTTCAAATTTTAGACCCATTTTAAAACTTCCCTTACTATCAGCAATTCTGGAAAAAATAGTATTTGTGCAGCTGCAGTCCTTTTCAAATGGACACAGTATTCTTGAAATATTCTGGTTTTCCAGTTTGGTTTTAAAGTGTTTCATAGCCCTGAAACTGCTCTTTTAAAGGTTTTTAAGGGTCTTTTATTGGCCACTAACTTAGGAGACTCTGTTGTTATTTTGCTTTTAGATCTGAGAACTGCTTTTGACAGTGATGACCACAGCATCCTATTTTTTCAACTGGAGCATTGTGGCATCAAAGGCACTGCACTAGAGTGGTTCACATCTTATCTGTCTAACAGGAATTTCTCAATGAATCTTGGGGAATCCGTGTCTTCTTCAGCCCCCCGTACTATGGAGTTCGTCAGGGATCTAGTCTGGGGCCAATTTTATTTTCTATTTGTATGGTGCCTCTAGGTTTATTTTCAGAAAATATAATACAGTTTGTCTTTTCATTTTTATGCTGATGACCCTTAGATCTACCTTCAGCTGAAGTGTAACCGTTCTGCTTCATTAAGACCATTGTTTTTGTGTCTCACTAAAGTCAAAGCCTGGATGGCCTCAGATTTCCTCAATTTCAAGAACAAGACTGAAGTAATTATGTTTGGACCAGGTGGTCATCACAGTGCTTCTCACTTGGATATGGATAGCCTGGATCCTTTTGTTAAGCTGCACCTTAACAATTTGGGTATATATTTGACTCAAATTTAACTTATGAAAAACAGATTTGTTCAGTTGTGCAGGCATCCTTTTTTAAACTGACGGTTTTATCTAAAGTGAAATCACTTTTACCTTTTTAAAAACTTTGAATGCACCTGGTGATCCATGCTTTTATTACATCCTAAGTGGATTACTGAAACTGTTTATATGATGGTGTTAGTCAGATGTGCAGACTGCAGTTAGTCCAGAATGCTGCAGCTTGTCTTCGGACGCGAACTAAACACTTTTTTGATTCTTAAGTGCTCACAAAGCTACAATTTCTAGTCCCTGCAAGAACAATCCAACCTCATAAGCAGTTGTGCCAAGCCCCAGCTGTGCCTGCTCAGATCTGACAGGGTTCACAGCAACCTTATTTCCCTATTGACTCACAGCGCGAGAGCTCATAAGAGCTCAAATACATCTTTGCAAAAATCTCCAAACATTTTGCTTTTCCTGCTGTGATGGCATGGTGCCTCATATTTACAGAATAGATTGGTGACCTCCAGCACTGTCATTCAGGCTGACTTGAGAGACAGATGGCATGACAGCTGAGTGAAACCTTTTACTGCTGGGTGGGTGGCAAAGTAGGAGAAAAAAAAAAGTAGTTATAACAGAAGCAAGTATCTCTTGACAAAATTATACTATTGTTTTAATTCTGGGCTGAGATTGGTATTAGAGTAAATTATATCATGACTGATCTGCTCAATTCAATATAATACAGTAATAGTTACATTTGAACATGAATTTCTGAATAACAATTTAATCATTTTCTTACAAACAGCGCTAAATTGAATAAAGGTCTCTTACCCATCCAAAATGTGCCTGCTTTCTAATTTTGAAAGGAAGGTGCAAGTGAAAAAAAAAAAAAGAAAATAATTTTTGCCTCTATATGTTCGGTACTGTGCAAAAGTGTTAAACCACCTCAAAAAGAATTATCTGACTTGAAACATATAGCCAAAATTTGACAACAAAATTGACGACGCCACAGTCATTTGTCTTAGCCCTTTGATCTGCAAAATAATGTGCACAGCAGAGGTGGGAGTAGTACAAAAACTTTGTACTTAAGTAATAATAGCACCCTTTCAATATATTTTTACACAAGCAAAAGTAAAACGTAGCTATTTAAGGAATGAATCAAGTAGGAATAAAAATTATACTCAAATGCTGAGTAACTAACCTCTGATTACGTAATTACGTAATAAGACAGACAAACATATAAAGTTATGTGCAAAATCTAGTCTTTTAAAGACTAAAATAAAAAACTTTTCCTAATCAAATTTCTTCAACATAAAACTTATGAAACCAATACTAATAAGTAGGTAATGTATATATATATATCAGACCAAGGTAAAGTACTTCCAGTGACAATGTATATGTTTTACTGTATATTCATATTATCTTCAATTGGCACAACAGGCTCAGTAGATAGAAATTAACATTAAAACAATAAAGCTTTTATACAAACAAGAATTCTCACTTAAACATAAACTGTAGGTCTGTGTCTGATGCATTTTTGGTTAAAACATGCTTGTTCTTCATTCAGTGAAGTGTAAACAGAAATTGTAAGAGTAGCGATACTTCATAGTAGTAAAACTACTCCTGTAAGTATTTTTTTGAAGTTATTAAGGTAAATTTAACTAGTTACTACCCACTTATTGTGCACAGCACATACAGTAATACAATACAACATTCCACAAGTTAAGTTTTTTTATTTAAATCTGGCCATGCAAACTGCTGCTGTTTTTCAAAATGCACTTTTTGGGGTCCCGAGCTGATACTTGCGATCAGATTGGGACATTGTTAACCTTTATCAGGAGTCTTCCAAATATTCTGTAGTGTTTTTTGGTCTTTGGCATCTTTGTGATCCATTTCCAGTCTGTTTCTGTGCCTGATCATGACAGGATATTGTCATTAGACTGCTGAAAAAGTGCTAAAGGATCCAATCCCAAACTATTTCCATTTCGCCATATTGATAGTTATACTACTCTGGGTTGGTATCAGATATCAGACAGAAAATAATGAGTTCACTTCTTAAAACCATGTAACATTTGAATTTAAAGTTACTTTTTTGTATTTTTCCATGTCTTTTTTAACAAGTAGTTTGTGTAATGTGTAGCATAGCCTATACATTTTGAGGTAATATCATATACTGTAGTTACAATGATTTATGATGAATAGTCTTTGATTGTTGTCTGTATTTTTAGGAGCATTTCTGGCATTTGGAACACTGAAACCTACACGTTTTCCAATTGATGTCCATGTAGATATGGTCTACATGGACATCAATTGGAAAACCTATAACATCTTGACTCTACATTGTTCTCCAACCCTGTATTTGAAGGATGCAATAATTAAAATAAGTCACTCATTTGAACATATTTGGATTCAGAAGCGTTTATACACTAAACAAAATGATACATAACCATTTTCTTAGTTTCTGACATAAAATCCCACTAAATCTTTATGATAAGATTTCTGAAAGTAATATATTTTGTATTGTGTTTGTTGATTTTTTTTTTTTTTTTTCTTCAAATGTAGCAGTTTACGTACAGACGGTTCAAGCCAGTCAATGGTTTCAGTTCCTTCATCCTCCAGGAACTGTCTGCATACCTACGAGGCTGGGCAGCAAACGGTCTAACAATGGACCCATTAGGTATCATCCCGGTACCTAATGGCAGTCAAGGTGCCATCATTTATCCTGTACAGGTCTGCGTGTCCCTCTATGGATATGCCCCCCCCCCCAGACCACCACCACTGCTGAACAATGTTGCAGGGAGCATAAAGGTCACATCTGTTTACATGAGTAAACCTCTTTACATTTGTGAACAGAACAGGACCCAGTGCCGAAGCTGCTATTTGCGGTGTTTTCTGGCAAATGCCAGTTGTGCTCCACAGTGCCGGGCAGTAAGCAAGAAACAAGAAAACCTTGGGCCCTCAGGCCACCCTCATGAAGATGGTTTCAAATGGTTTGGTCAAAGATATTCATGCCAGTGGCTCACTGGAGATCACTTTGTAGGGCTCTGGCAGTACTGATCCTGCTTCTCCTTGAACAAAGGAGCAATTATTGGTCCTGCTGATGGGTCAAGGACCTCCGATGACCCTATCCAGCTGTACTAGAGTAACTCCCTGTCTACTGGAGTCTCCACCATGCTCTTGAGACTGTGCTGGGAGACACAGCAAACGTTCGGGCAATGTCACATATTGATGTGTCATCCTGGTGGAGTTGGACTGCCTGTGCAACCTCTGTAGGGTCCAGGTATCGCCTCATGCTACCAGTAGTGACACTGACCCTGGTCAAATGCAATTCTAACTGACCTAAAACTTGAAAGGTTTAGTCTTATTTAATGTCTTATGTGTCACTATATACAATGTATTTTAATATCTGGTTTCAACTATATGTGCATAGTTTTGCAGTGTTTAAGCGCTGCATGAGTCACAGGTTTTTTGATATGCCAGATTATTTGTGGTAGAAAGATACAGACGATTGTGTGAACATAAAGTAGGTAAAGTGTTTTTCCTGACAGAAAAGCACAGTTCGATGGCGGCAACATTCTGGAGAGTGCTGACAGATCATAAACTACTTTTTATTGTTCGGATGAGAGCAGACATTGTGTCCTGATGGAAAAAAAGGAAAACATCTTTTGGGACAAGCAGTAAAAAACATGAACTGTGGAGTAAAATCTTTATAAGAAAAAGAAATCAGAGTGAATAGTAAAAAGGATGGGGTGGAGGAGCAGATATATCATTCAGGATCGTTTTTCCCTGTCAGTTTTAGACTGAATAGTTCCAGCAGCTGTGACTTTATTGTTCTGAGGTGCAATTTAAAAAATAGAATTGAGAATCCGTATCACCAGAAACAGGATGGAATGAACAGTGCAGCAACCATCTTGACATTTTTTTAAAATAAAACACAGCCAGCCAGTGTTCAGCTGAAGACCTACACCGTTACTTTAAAATAAAAAAAATCCCCACATTCTCTTGTTCAACACGAAGCAGCTGCACTTGGCGCTCAGCACTTCCTCCTCCAGCTGAGTGATTATGACAGGCTGATTGCTGTTTTGTGTTCTTGGGGATGAGAAGATCAATGCGGGGCTGATAGCGAGGGCTGGGGCCGGGAGCGCAGAGAAAGGATAACAGAGAATGGGGATGAGGCCTTGTCACTTCAGAGTAGGAAACGGGGATCGGCAGATTTTAGGGGCGGAGCAGTTATGGGTAATGACAGATGATAGAAAACTGTTAGAGTGGTTAATGCCGGCAAGATTCTTGTAGATTGCACTAAAAGAAAGATAAATTTAAAAAAATGGAGAGTGAAGCTAAGACCGAGGAGGAATTCTGATTTAACAGAACAGTAAAGAAGATGGCTGAGGATTAACATTCTGTGACTGTCTGCAAACGGCAGGATAATCTCTGGTGTCCTGCAGTGCACTGTGGGATGCACACAACTGCTGCGGGGGTTGAAGCCTGCCGCCATGGCTGTCACCGTGTGTTTATGAGCGCGTAACACTCAATCTAGGTGTGGCATGTGGACTGAGGTGCTGATTCCAGCCCTCCATATCCCCATTCCTCCATCGTACACTTCTCAAAACAGCTTGATGGATATGCCCCACGGGTAGCATGACGCAGACACAGCACAGGTATTTTTTTGCTCCAGTGGCAGGACGGTCATAACTTGTTTATCACCCACTCATAAGGTTTCACCCATGACTGAGATAAATACGCAATCCAGCACAATGCTGGCGTGTATTTTTCCTTGTGTGTACAGCGAGGAGATGTCCACAGAGAGCTCCTTACAGTGTTCTAATCCATATTGATTTGCACTTCATGGTGTCTCACCGAATAGAGCACAGCACCGCGGGGCACAGCGCAGCATGGCGAGGCATGCCATGGCGTTACCTCGCCTGTCTCTGCCGGCCAGTGTCTGTTTACGCCTGAACCAGATAGAAAGGCTGAGAGACTACCTGGTAGATACAGATAGTCTCATAGCAAAGTGTGACATTTCACTGAGGGACACAGGCAGGTTTCTGTATGCAAGTGTGGCACACAAATACACTCCTATGAAACACCTGCGAAGGCACTTGTTGACGTCATCATTGACGACCGTTCTCACATTCAGATTGCAATGAAAACGAAGCTTTGGGCCTTGTAAAGGGTTTATTAGCAAATTTATATAATTAACTCTAACTGGACAGTAATTGCCTCCTGTTGCAACTAGTGCTGCATTTGCAAAGACAAACAGAAAGTGATGTAGTGCAATATTGTGAAGTTAAAGAAAAGGGATATATGGTTTTCTTTTTTTTTCAAATCATGAAAAGTGTGCTGTGCATCTGTATCCAGTCTCCCTCAGTTAAGACCTTTTGGAGCCACATTTTGCTGCATTTAGAGCTTTAAGGGTTTTGATGTTTCCATCAGCTCTGCACATCTCGACACTGACATTTTTGCCCATAATGTAGTCTGTTCAGCTTCCCTATTCCTGGAGGAAAGCATCCCCATTACACTGCCACTACCACGTTTCAAAGTGTGATCAGATTTGCATATAGGCCAAACATTCTACTTTAGTCTCATCTAACCAGAGAACCATCTTTCAAATGTTGACTTTCTTCCTGCCACTCTTCCATAAAGGCCAGATTCGTTGCTGTGTTCACAGTTCAGGTGGACAACTATGTCCTGGTTGATTTGCAGTTATGCTATAATTGTCTCTTTTTGGTTGATAGATTTAAAGGTTTTGGGGTATTATTTTATAACCTAATCCTAATTTACACCTCCACAGCTTTATCCCAGACATGTCCGTTGTGTCACTTGGTCTTCATCAGGCTGTTTTTCATGAATGTTTTCCAACAAGGCCTTCAGAGAACAGCTGTGTTTATACTCAGATTAAATTACATTACATTTTAAAATTGTGGAAGGCATAAATCCTTTTTATTCTACATCACAGCTATGTGCTGCTTTTTGTTGGTCTAGCGCAGAAAGTTTAGCTAAAATAGAGCCAAAAAACTGCGGTTTGCAGTTGTAATGTCACAAAATGTGAAAAGGTTCAAGGGACACGAATTATTTTGCAAAGGACTGTTTAGTTGTCCTAGATAATAAAAAGGTACCCACATCCAAACCCCTGGGAATGATCTTCATTATAGACAAAACTGCATAATGAAGAATTATTCATTTTAAGCTGTGATGTTGTTGTTTCATCACACACATCCATAAGCCTAATCACTCTGCTCTGCAAGGATCCCAGGCAAAGAGGCAGACCTCGATAAAAAAAACACCATTCAACAGAACAAAGAGTCAGCTCTGATGTCGATATTTCTGTTAAAACCATTTCTTCTCCACTCAATACTCGCTTTAATAGGTTGGCTTTGTTTTGCACTGAGTCAAACCGGAGGAAAGAGATGAGATGAATAAATCTATATTAGAGTCTCTAACCTCTGATTGTGCAAATACTCTTTGTTTTGCCACTTAACACTCTGCGCTGGCTAATCATCAGACACACATCTGATTTATTCCTTCCTTTGCTCTAACCGAACACAGAGGCAGACTGGTTTCTCAGCTGGTCCTAAATCTCCCTGTCAAAACATTCTTCATGACTAAGCTGAGAATCAGTTTTACAGGCATTCAGACAAAAGCCCTGGATACAGAAGAAACGGATGATTTCAATCCATAAGCTGTTTTAGTTCTGTCTCTTTCAAAATGTCTTGATTTTGCTAACAGGAATGTTCAGTTATACTGTATTCCTCTCAAAGTTTGTTAAGTTTAAAGCTTAGTCTGCTTCATGCAGACATGTATCAGCTCTTCGTGTGCAAAATCAATAGTGCATCTCGGTCACCTTTACGTGTAATCAATGGGTCAACGGCGACTGAAACAGTCTTTGTGCTCAGCAAGTCCTCTGAAAGTCATAACTGTCTATTTTAGAGCAGAAGGTGGCCAGTCACTCAAATAAATAAAAATATAGAACATATGCATATAGTACAGTTCCAAACTGGTTCGTGAGGTCGGTCTCAGGTTCATTTAACTCATATTTATACACAGTGCCCTCCTAAAATATTGGCATCCCTAGTAAAGCAGTTTATAAAATACATAGGTATTATAGAGACATTTGACTCACTCTTAAATGGCTTCCTTTAAGCTTTTCCCTTAACACCTCGTACTATATGGGTAGGAAGAAAGCAATCTGTGCTAACCAAGCCTAGTTTGTCACAGTTCTAGATGTTTTGAACCTTTCAATGATTGGTTTAACTTTAAATATGGCCAGCTTTAGCTATTTTCCCAAAACCATATCCCTATGAAAATCAACAAACATCTGCCTTGTACATGAATGCCATGTTTTCCTGTCTTTGTCATTTTGAGGAGTGGCTAAGAGAAATTAGTCTCTGTGCTGGGTCATATTTATATCCCAGAAAAAACAGGAAGTCATTAATTAGTAATTGAAAAGTTCGAAGTACACTCATGACATTAAAAGTAAAGTGAAAATTACTTTAATGCTTGATTTAGATTTATTTTAAAGGACTTGTGAGGGGTGCCAACATTTGCGTTATCCTGGATTTGGTGTAAAATACATTTTTGTTAATGTAGGATTTTTTTGGGTGAAATGTTATGAAATAAAAGGGTTGATTTTGGTCATCTTTCAGTGTGGGATTACGCTACTGCAATGTAATCTAAAATGCCCTAAACATTTTTGTTCATCTTTACCAATGGGGAAAATAAGTGTTAAGGGTTCTGCAGATTTGTTTAAACTAAGACAAAGAGGCCGGTAACTGTATGCACAGAATGTTAAAAATTAAAACAAAACACAATCACATTAGTGGAAACAAGTTAAATCCACATTCAACGCAGTCATCAACCAGCAAAAAAAGCTGCATTTGAAAAAATGGCTTTGTATCCATTTCAGCAACATTGTGTAGGATTGTCACACTGCTCTAAAGTGTTGCTCTTGGTTGAAAGCAAAATGCTATAGGATGAAAAGTGGCTGTCTAAATCTGTCATTTTTCTCACTCCGGCACTCCTTGGTGCCCACAGACTGTATTGTGTAAATACTTAAGCAGCAGTTCTGAAACACGCTGCCATAAAAGCAAATAAACCGTAAAAGAGAATCGGTATCAACTAGACTGTTAACATCTTGAGCTAAAATATCACGGTGATAACGCTGGTCAGTAGGGACCAAACGAGATCATTTGGCATGAAAACTTGCAATAAAAATCTTGCTTAAGTGAAATCTGTTTCACAAACTATCCAAATGCTGTCAGCCTTACTTTATCTTGTGAAATCAGTTTTATGAGTATTATTATTCCTCCCACAATCCAAAGACATGCCTGTTAGGTTAATTGGTCTCTCTAAATTGCCCTTAGGTGTATGAATGAGTGTGTGCGTGGTTGTTTATGTGTTGCCCTGCAATGGACTAGCAACGTGTCCATGATGTACCCCGCCTCTCGCCCATAGACTGCTGGAGATAGGCACCAGCTCCCCCGTGACCCATTATGGAATAAGCGGTAGAAAATGACTGACTGACTGAGTATTATTATTATGAGTTTAACATAAAAATTAGACCATGATCAAAACGTGTAAAACGCTTTCTTCCATTGATATAGTTCACAACAGAACTGAAAAATAAACCAGTCTGTTGTAAAAACATGGTGCAATAGCCTGGTTGAATAAGTGTGAACACCCTTAAACTAATATATATTGAAGCATCTCTTAATTGAATTCCAGTATACAGTCTTGAGTTCACACTTGTAATCAGCTACATTAATCCCGAATACCCTGAAGTGAAGGTGTCATGGCTGGGGGGTATTTTCTTGGCCCACATGCAGAATCAAACCCAGGAACCAGAGAATAAAATGCAAAGGTGGCTTATTTAAATATTTACAGGAGATAGAAGTGCAACTGAGCAAGGCTTTCTGTGTCCGGAGATCAATGATGTCTGGAAGAGGAGAGGAGGAGTTAGATCAGGTAATGGGTTAAAGTGATAAATATCCAAATGTAGAAAGAACATAAATAAGGTGGCTTACAGGTGTCAAATGGGAGGACGGTGTCAAGGGAGGAGTGCAGAGCCTGATGGTTCCATGGGAAATAGAATAGGTGAGTCCAGTAATCCAAGGAGAGAGGGAACAGAGAGTTGGAGAGCGGGCAGTCAGACGACAACCGGAAGAGCAAAGCTTCAGGAATTGATTGTGGCGTGCAAGTCCAGAAGGTGAGCAGTTTCGAGAGGGTTCGGCAATGGCTCCCGACGAGAATGTGTCAACTGTAACTAACTGCACTGATCATCAGGCGAAATGCAGTCATTCTGCAGTACCTTAAATCCTCAACCAATGATGATGAGATTAATGACAGGTGTGCCATCTGCAGCAGGCCAGCCACACCCCCAGCAGGAAAACTCTGTTCAAGGAGTCTCACACATGCAAAACCCACAATGACACACAGGATTTTCCTGTCTGTTCAACATTTGCATTCTTTATCTAAAGCAATAGTTTGCAGATGTAATGATTACAAACAATCAAATGGATCTCATTGTACAAAGTTATTAGTCAGGAGGATACAAAATATATTCAAAAATAAACACAAGCATAAAACAGAAAAACTAGTCTAATCTGAGTTAAATTACTCCACATTGATGACAGATTCCCTGAAACATGAGATTTATTAAAAATGAAACTTCTGGTCTTGTTCTTATGAATCTAATATTGGGTATCACATAATCTTATTTCGTGAGCTGTTTTTTTTTTTGTTACAGCCCTACTTGTCAAATTTGATAATTGTGACATATTTCTGTTTTGAGTGCAGTCATATAGTAATTTTCAGCGATGGACTGAATTGGAATACTGAATTGGAATCCTGCAACCAAATCAGCATTAGTATGCATCGGTCACCTCTGGGCTTAATTAATGCTGCCCAGTCTTCTGAACCTTTCAGAAAAGGAATTGACTAATTGCCGATTGGTAGACCGCTATTGCCTGTTTATTTCAATCCAAAGACAGGAAGAGATACAGCATTGCAAATAATGAGCTTTAAAACGAGGAAAGCAAAGTACTCTGGCAGCTTGATTTATTTTGTATTTGTTGCAGTTTTTAGTCTGTACTCTCTTTATGTGTCTTGTAGTCCCTGTCTTGATTTGACTTGATTTTTTCTTTCAAATCAGTTTTTGCTTTTCTTCAGTTTCACAAGCCTTTGAGCATTCTACATTTTCTCATCAATGCAAGCCACCTGAAGTGCTGGGATTACTCCGACAGCAGCACTTCTCTGTCTGTTGCTACAGGATGGTTAAACTCTCCCTTCCTCTTCTCTCAAACTCTTTTTTTTTTACCATATTCTATTCTGTTTTTTCCTCAAAAATAGCTCACTCCCCATTGGTCTTCAACTGTTCATTCTCGCAGTGTGCACGGTTGCATGACTTCTTGTGAGCTGTGAGGAGGCAGAAAAGCTATATCTGGCTCTATCAGAGTGAAAATGTCAGGAAGTGTGCAAAAGAAAGATCTGTCTGTCATTGCTCAGTGGATTCACCTGATCTTTCAGCCTTTTGGTTTGCCAATATCTAAGTGTTTTTTTTTTTTTTTTCATTTCTTTTTTTTTGTTTGTGCACTCATCTTAGTTCTTCAATCTCTGTTTTTGTTTGTTTGGTTGATCGTGTCTACATTTGAGAAGAAGAGCATGCCTGTGTATGAATTACAGACAAGTATTTGACTTCTTTCACACAGATCTCATTCTGCCTCCCTTCTTCAGTTCTTTTATTGCTTTTCTGCACCCATCTTTCAGATCTAAACACATTTGCCGAATCCTTTGTTACCATGTGACTAGAAGTCATCATGGAAGCATTTCTTACCCTTCTTAGACCAAATATAGAATGTAACATCTTTTATTTGTTTCCTCTTTCCTCTAAGATTGGAAATCTGGATGGATGGATGGATGGATGGATGGATGGATGGATGGATGGATCTCTTATACATTGTCTTAAAGTGCTATTATTTCTGAATCTTCAGATTCTTCTAATGTAGACTATGTGACAGGAAATACTCCCTGGAAATAATATTTTTTCCTTTTTCAGTTTTCCTTTTTTTATTTTTTCAGACCAGGAAAATGCCCAAATCAAATTCCGCACTTTTCCAACATTTTCAAGACTGTGCTGGAACCCTGTGATTTGTGTTTGTGTACTCTACTTGGAAAAAGTTGAAATTAAGGATGTTTGTGATCCACCCTGATGGAATCACGGCCGGAGTTCTCTAGTACACGGAGTGGTTTCCATAATCTGTGTACACATGAAACTGTCACATCAGTTAGCAATTAGCCCTAAGTATACTTGACACTGTATGTTAAGGGCCCATCCAAAGACTGGTGGTGTGGGATGAGATCTATGAAAAGTGAGAGATTACTCACCCTTTCCAATATGCCCACGCACACACGCATATCCATACTCACTTCCTTCCCTCAAATCTCACCTTGTCCCTGTCATGTGATTCAAAACAAAAATCCCTCTCTGCCTCCTTAGGCCCACACGTTCTCACTGCGACACAGTGAGGTGCACATTATGGGTCTAAGTAGCTCTGTAGCAATGTCACATAGCCAAGTCCTTGCCTAATCAGGCCACTTACACACGGAAACCCACATGCACACTCTTTGCGGAGGCCATGTGTTGGGACGGTGATAGAGGGTTGGCAGTTGGCAGACAGACAGCAGACGCTGTTCTTCGACATCAAACGTCTCAGAGCAGAATCTCACTTTCATGCCTACTCACTCCCCCTGTGTCGCACACACACACAATCCCGCGCAGACTCGCAAACACACCAACACACGTTTTCTTCTGATCTTGCTGCCAAAACTCAAAAGAGTTGAGAAGACTGATGCGCATGCTTGAGCATTCACGCACACACTGACGCACAGTCTTGAATTATATTTCGTCAGACACGTTTGAAATACAAAATAAATACAAGTTTTATATTTGGCTGGAAAATGAGAACAAATACATCTTTCTTCAATTCACCCCTAAAACATCATAATCCAATTTTATCTAGGTGAAAAATCTGACTGAAAGAAGTCCAAACAAATAGCACAAGCAAGACATGGCTATTTATTTTCCCACAGTGGTGGTTTAATGACATTTTATGAACAAATATAGAATGCACCTATGCAGGGCATTGGGGCTTAATGATTGTGTAACATACAGGTGGGTGTTATAGAATTAAAATTGTATTTCAATATTTTGTATATTTTTGTATATAAATCTGTGACTGACATTGGGTTGTCAATGTTGATTCAATTACTTTTTCAATATTTCCAGATGTTTTGGTTGATTTCATGTCTCCGGTCCTTGTAATGTCATGAATACCCGAAACCAGTTTTAACCAGCTGTGATTTCTCTTTAAGAATTACAATATAGGAAAAAAATGTTACGGCCTTCCTGCCACGAGCGGTCGTTATTTATTTATATTAGTGGCAAAAGTCAGATCATGTTGACTGTACAACAGCATTCACTTTAACCGGGTTTTACTGGTATTTAAAAAAAAAAAAAAAACATGATAACAGTGGGAACATTTAAATCTAGCTTAGGTAATCCTATATTAGCAATTAGCGCAGTGATAGCATTAATTGTGTTTCCCTTACCTTAATTCAGAGTTTTCCGAAGGCTGCCAACATTTCCAAATCCAGCATGTGCCATGACAGGCAAAATAATTTAGAGTTGCAATAGTAAAATTAAAATTTCTTTAAAAATGAAATTGGAGGGGCAAATGTCACTATTCTTTTTTTGGTAGTGTTTTCGTCTTTGCACACATCATCAGAGTTTATTTGTCACTATCATAACAGAACGACTTTTTGTTAACACAGAACGTTTTTTGAAACTATGAGGGAATCTACACAATGATGGCCAACCCTATTCTTAAGAGGGTTATATTTAAATAAACGACTGTATTTTTTCTAAGAGTAACCAAGTGGCCTTGTGTCTAAACCAAAATGAGCAGTAAAAGGAACAATGAACAATGAAGATTTTGGAGAAACAGAGAGGTTGCATCAAGTTTTTTGAAAATAGGGGACTCTCATATTGCATCCTTCAAAGCGAATGACACCTTGAGCATGTTGCACAGTACCAAAACAAGACATTTAATGCCCTTGGAATAATAACAGATGGTCTCTCTAAATGTAATTTGGAGTAAAAACCAAGCTTCGACGTTTATTTTAAAATGCAAAAAAGGGATTTGGGGGTAAATAATCATGCAATGAAGGTCAAAATAGTTTATAAAGAAGATTTAGAATTTTCCACCTTTTCCAAGTAAAGAGCACAACAGAACCAATGCCAGCACAAGGTTCTTTTCAAACTGTTGCAGGGAATTCATAAATTATTTGGTTATGATTTCTTCAGGATGACACTTAGATATGACCTAAAAAGACCTAAAAAGAAACATTTCAACTCAAAATCTTCAGTTTGTTTCCAAGGTAGATTTGTTATTTCTAATTCAAATTATTTTAAGTCTTTTAGGCTTTTGCTATATTTCTTGTGTAGACTTGATGTTGAACTTCTTTAGATAACTATACTTGGTTAGCATAATGTCAACACATGGTTTTGGCTTCCCAGAATTAACCTGGATAACAAGAATCCAACTTTTTCTCCACATTCTTCTCCTTCTATGTCTATCATCTTTCCTTAAAATATGTGAAGGAAGGTTTTCTGGTCAGATAAGACCAAAGTTGTTTTTTTTTTTTTTTTTTGCCCTTAATTGCAAAACACTATGTTTAGCAGAAATCTAACACTGCACATCACCCTAAAAACATCATCACCACATAGAAACATGGCAGTGGCAGCATCATTATGTGGAGACGCTTTTCTTAAGCGGGGACAAGGAAGCTGGGCAGACTTGATGGTAAGATGGAGGTGAATAAAGAGTTTTCATGCAGGAAAACCTGTCTGTACACGTACACCTGAAGCTACCAGAGCTGTTTTCTCTATCCTCATCCAGAAAACATCAAAATGTATGGTCCTAAGTTTAGGGGATTGCTTCAGAGAGCAGGAGAACAGAAATTAGAATGGCGGTACGTATCTTGATTGAACCTTTGCTTAGCTCCACTTAAATAATGTAACAGTCTCTCTCACTCCTGATGGATGGATGTCTGCAGACAGTGATATAGTGGTCTAAACAGAGTATATGGAGAGATGCAGCACAGACATGACTGATAAGATGAAAAATGATTCATCGACTCATCTTGGCCCAGCAAGAGCTGCAAATAGAGCCAAGGGTGGCGTGCGAAGGAGAAGAAGCTGGCTCGTTTTATCGACGGGAGGTTTGGAGGAGGATTTGAGAAGTAAGTCAGTGTCAGAGGAAGTGAATAAACCTGTGGACATTTCATTTTCTGTTTGTTTACATCATCTCTCCTCATCCCATGTGAGCAATCTTTTGTCACCTGTGTTCATAGACTCTCACACGCCGCACCAAAATGTGTGCTCGATCCAACTTCTGAATCTCTCTTTGCGCACAAGTTGCATTAACCTTGACAGGAGCCTGTATAAACAAGCAGCGTGGATTCAGAAAGTATCTGCACTCTGCTCCTGTGAGCGTGTGCGCTTCAGTGTCAAGGAGCAGCCTCTATTTATTCTGCGCTGTTTACGTACCGATGTTAATGTGCATGGCGTTTGCATCTGTAAGCAGCCTCTCCTCTAGAGAAAGTTGGTTGGGCTCTCTGCCCTTCAAAGTCATTTGGAATTCATCTGCGAGCCTGACCCTGACAGCTGTTTGTTTTGCCTTTCCGGAGAGAGGAAGTGGAGTGGATGGATGGCAAGAGGGGTGTGGTTAATGAATGAGAAAGTGACAGATATTGAGGAGGACAAGAAGAATGGGAGTGAGACTTGGGTGAAAGCTAAAAGAGGGCGAAGGCAGCTGAGGACTGTTTCTGCTGGTGCCCCTTTGCGTTCTCAGCGCTGTTTGGTTTGTCGAGCATTTGAGACGCACAGAACAATAAAACAACTCTCTGAAAGGCTTAGTATTAGTATTCCTCACAGACACTAGTTTAAAAAGTGTTGAATCTGTTCAGTGGTGTGAATACAAAGCAGGGCAAGGCAGCTGAGATAAAAGGACAGAAGGGTCTCCGAGCAATCCCTATGCGTAAATATAGATTTTTCATAAAAAGAAAGTCATTGTGTTGTATTAGAGTATCTTTTGGGATCTGGATTAAAAAAAAAAATAAAGCCTCTACAGTTGACTGTGATGAAGTGGAAACCAAGTGGGATGCAGAAATGTTTGCTTTTGTCTGAGCTGGGTGTAGGTGGATGAGTACACAGGCAGAGAACAAGAAGGAAGGAGTAAGGATGTAAGGAAATGATGTCTTGAAAGCTGTTAGAGGTGGAGAGAAAAAAAGACCGAGCCGTAGGTGAAACAAGGAAGAGGAGACTCTCCATTTGATACATAGGCTGAGAGGACCGGTGTCAGGGGAGACATGCTCTCCTATTTTTATATTTCTCCTTCTGGGAGCCCCTATTGGCTCGATCTATCCATCATAATGACGGAAACCCCCAAACTCACTTGTTTCTCCTTTTTTCCTTCCTCCTCTGCCTCTTTCACGCCTCTATGCATCCCTCTATTTTTTCATTCCCGTTTCCTCGCTCTGTCGAAAAATTTCAAGGCCTTCATTCAAACTGTGTGCATTCAAGGTTTTCAGAAAGAAAGTGCTTATTGACTAACAATAACTATTTTAAGTATGCAAAGCTCCACCTGATAATGAGTTCCCATTCAGAATATAGTGTTTTCCCTTTGAGACTAAATAATCTTCGCACAAATTTTTGCGGTCTTTCGTATGTTGTCACAAGGAATTCATTTGGTCATTGCTTGTGTGTCTCAGCCAGTGTAATCTCTCCCGTCTTCCCAGTAAGGAGCCAGCTCAGATAATTTTCATACACTCTAGCCAATAGGGTTGAGTGATATCCATCTTTTAATACTATTTTAATTCCTAAGAAATATTGCAATATAAGGTATTACCATCTGTATATGTAACTTAGAATATTATAAAGAGATTATTTAGATTTTTTTTAAATTGTGTTATGTTAAAATGCTATAGATTAGGTGTTTATTGTTTTAGAAATTCAATTGGCTGCCGGATGCTTGTTCAAGAGGAGCCAAGACAGAAGAGGACTTTTACCATCTTAAAAGAGCTCCAAAACATCACAGTTATGCCAACACTATTTTATGAATATTTAAAACTATTATTACATTTTTTATAGGTGGTTAGACTGGAGTTGGAGAATGGAGACGGTGCACCGCCAATATATTTCCATTAGTTAATGAATTTACAGAAGTTCAGTCATATGAGACACTTTAATGTTTTTTTGTCCAACTAAAAAAATAGCTTGTTAGTAAGAAAACGGATTCAAGCATTGGTTGTTGTGGTGGTGTAAACATCTACTTTAAACAGAAGAAAAGTTAAGAATAATTATTTATACTTCAATTGTTAACATTTTAAGACTTATCCATTGAAAACCAAATTTTCTGCAGTTTTGAATGACGTATTTATAGCAATACCATTTCTGAATAGACAAGAGCCCCCCGTTACCATATTACCACCCAAGTGTAATTTACTGTGATTTTCATTCACTAAAAGCGAAAATTGTAAATTTAGCTCCCATTTTGAAGATTTATGTGCAACTGCTTTAAAACCTGGCAGCCACATGAAGACTTTGTGTTTGTTTGTGCTCTTGTATTTATTGATAGGTTTTTCGCTCCAGTGTTCTTTGTTGGAGTTTTACAAAAGTCCTTGCAGAAAGACCATCATCTTATTTATCTTCTTTGAACAGGAAAAAGAAAATTAGGAACGCATAAAGAGGCTGTAATTTGTTCCTGATAAAGCTCTCACCATCTCCTTTTGTGTGTATTGTCCTCACTGTTTTATTTACACAGGCTTTTATTCACCTCCCTAAACATGCTGTGTTTGCCATGTTGAGAGGTTGTGTGTCTTGATGTAGGTCTGCTTTGTCTTCCTGTTTGCCTTCTCAGAATCCTTCAAAACTCCTCAGATCATCCACATTGGCGCAGCTTACACATACTTTCTCTAGAATGTACAGGGCCTTGTCAAAGTATTGATACTCATTGTACATATTCACATTTTGTCATGGCACACCATACTTCAATGTCTTTTATTGGTATTTTTTTTTTAAAGACCAACATGTAAAGTAGTGCAGAATTGTAGGGTGGAAAAAAACTGATACATGGGTTTTACAGTGTTTTTGGAAATCAAAAATTCCACTTATATTCAGCCCCCCTGAGTAAATGCTTTCTACAACCACCTTTTGCTGCAATTACAACTGCAAGTATATTGGAGTATGTCTCTCCTAGCTTTGCATGTTGCAAGATTTCTTGCCTATTCTTCTCAAGCCCAGTAAGATTGGAGGAGGGTTTCTGTGAACATCAGTCTTCAGGTCTTGTAACAGATTTTTATTGGATTTTGACTGAGGCATTTCAACACGACTGTATGTTTATGGACTTTGTCCTGTTTGAAAGTAAACCTGCGCTTCAGTGTTTTGCATCCTCTAACAGAATCCCCACAGCATGACATTGCCACCACCATGGTTCACCATAGGGATGTTGTGTCCAGGCTGATGTCCAGTGTTAGCATTCCTCCACAAAATATTTTCTGGGCTTATCTGAGCGGAAAGCGTTCTTCTACATGTTTGTTGTGCCCCCTGCATGAATTACAGGAGGGTACTCTTTTGGTTTTCTTTCCTCCAACCAATCTTCCTTAAAAGCTATATTCTCCCACCTGAGCTCTGGATTTCTGCAGCTCCCCCAGAGTTGCCATTTGGGTTTCTTGATTGCTTCTTTGAATAATGTTATCCTCTATATTTCTGGATGGTAAATTCAACTGTGTTGTGTGACTTGGGCCAAATTTGTGATATTGTTTTTGAACTGAACCCTGCTTTAACTTGTGTGCTCTGTTCCTTGATCTTCATAATGCTGTTTGGTCACTTATGTTCTTTAACAAACCTCTGAGGCCTTCAGAGAACAGTTGCATTAATGCTGGGATTGAATAACATACAGGTGCCCTGATTAGATTCACACTGTCACATTTCAGACTTGTTTTTAAAATAAATTTAAAAGTTAATTCGTCACATCATACAATGAATGGGTGGATGAATGCATTTACATATATATGATACAAACTCACTAATACTTTGAATATGTGTATCGTGTGGGTGTTTTAGAGTAAACATAATATGTTCCAGTAGTCCTATGACAAATAGGGCATTTTCCAATCTATAATAATAAATAGTTATGCCTTTTTGTGCCAGGACTTACCTAAACCACTTCTTCAATATACTTCAGGATGACTGTTACATTTTGCCTCAGAATGAAGTGACATTCAGAGTCCATGATGAAAATATTCTACTCCAGGAAGTCTCAAGTATGTGATTTATCGGCTTTTGCAAGCAGCTAATTAAAGCCAGTGTTTTGTGATAATATTTACAGCTGCAGAATGAAAAAGTTGTGTCACACATGACAGTGTGACTGTCAGATTGCATTAAGGCCCTTTGTGTTGGGAGCCTGTCAGCAGCTAACTCTCTGGTTTTGGCATCTCCACCAGGTTGCCAATCACAGTAAAAATATAAAAAGGTGTGGTTAATAAACCCTGATAGTAAATGTGGTCTGACATGTTCAATTCAATAAAAAATGGGATAGACTATATGAAAGTTTAATTTTAGTGTGGACCACCCTGTAAGAGGTTTCTGTAGTTGTTTTTTTAATCTACTGAAATACAGACACACAGAGAAAATCCAATTGCACTTAACAGTGTTTACCCAAAATCATCTTCCTTTGTAGTTCCAAGAAATAAAGATTTTCCAGGTGTCACGTTTTGTGTAGGAGTACACAACATTTTCTGTCGCCATGTAAATTTGATGATAACCAACATTTTGACCACCTCTATTTGTCAGTTGTCAACAGTGCTGGTTGGATCCTCTTAGAAGGTGCAGGTCATGTCACAGGCACAGAAACGAAAGGTAAGAAGGCTCTCATTAAGGAGGTGGTGTCTGATGTCAGACTGTGTGCAGATTAACCTGTCATCATTTTTTTTTCACAAGCTACAACCAAAAGCAGAATAAATACAGAAAGTACAACAAATCACAACTTAAACTGTGACAGATTTAGAGGAAACTCATGGGAAGTAACACAAAAGAAGAATAGTTATTGCTACAACCAATTCATTCAAATTAAGACACATTATAAAAGGACTTGGACACTCATTAGCAGAGTTACAAAAAAAGGAATGTGTTTCCTGCAAAAAGTATTCACATAGTCACCTAACAGCAGCAAACATAAATGTGTCTTAATCAGATTTTATTTTAAGTTAAATTATTTGAACTTCTGTTGTACTGCATTAATAAATAAAAAATAATATTTAAATTGAATAAATTGTGCCTTTAACTGTGATACTTTCTTTGCCAGGACCCTCTTGTAAAAACGATTTGGTCTCAATGAGTGTTTTCTGGTTAATTAAATGTGAAATGAGAAAATTGTGGCTATGAATTCAGCCTCCTTTACTCTATCAGCCCTAAATAAAAACATTGTTCTGCAAAGGCCTCAGAGGCTTAAAACAGATTCGAGCATTACTGAACAAAGCATCATTGGCTCAAATGCAATTATCTGTTGAAAGGACAACAATTTTGTGTATATTATATATACTGTATTATATACTTTTTATATACTAATATTATATACTACACAAATCTGGCATTTACTGTTGGATGTTTGACGCCAGCCTTTTAGTGGACACAGGAAAAATATAAAAGAAAGTGTTCTGTACAGATAAGACCAAAAACATATTTTCAGGCCCCACATGCAAAACACTATGCGTGGCAGAAAATGCGTATAGCACATCACTTTAAAACTTCATCCAAACAATGAAACATGGTGGTGGTAGCAGAATGCTGTGGGGATGCTTTTCCTGAAGTTAAATGCAGGCCAATCCTAGAAGAAAACTCATTATATTATTACAGAGGACTGGAGAATGGGCTGGAGGTTCACCTTCCTACAGTGCAATGACCTCAAAAATGCAACCAGAACTACAACAGAATGGTTTAGATCAAAGCATGTTCATGTGGTATTCCTCTTTTCCATTTACATTTCCAGCACTGCACCGCACAGCTCCACTTCAATTCAATTCAATTCAGTTTATTTATATAGCGCCAATTCACAACACATGTCGTCTAATGGCACTTCAAAAAAGTCAGGTACATACATTCCAATTAATCCTAATCACTGAACAGTGCAGTCAGATTCAATTATTTATTCAAATTGGATAAAAAGTCCCATGGGCATCCAGTCAGTAACTTGCAGCATTCACTCCTCCTGGATGAGCATGTAGAGACAGTGAACAGTCACTGGCATTGACTTTGCAGCAATCCCTCATACTGAGCATGCATGTAGCAACAGTGGAGAGGAAAAACTCCCTTTTAACAAGAAGCAACTTCCAACAGAACGAGGCTCAGTGTGAGCGGCCATCTGCCACGACCGACTGGGGGTTTGAGAGAACAGAGCAGAGACACAAAGAGAACAAAGAAGCACTGATCCAGGAGTCCTTTCTATGGGAAGGAAAAGTAAATGTTAATGGATGTAGCTCCTTTAGTCGTTTCATTTGACATACTTACTTCATCCTCAGCAAGTGAGACAACATTGGAAGTAACTGTAGAACGAATGAACAGATAAACTCTGATCCAGTTTTCAAGGTTAGAGTCTGAAAGAAAGCATATAGAGTTAGTCACAGTAAAAGCTCAGTCAATTGCCATGTATAGGAGTGAGAAAGGTTTAAACATTGAAAGACAGGGCCAAGTGAATCATCTGTAGAAGGTGAGCATTAAGTTGTTGCCAGCAGAAGCTTGGACGATGCCCCTCTCCAGAAATCAGAATCCGCTTTATTGCCAAGTTCGTACATACAAACAAGGAATTTGACTCCGGTACACTTTGCTCTTTGGTTTTGTTTTTGCATTACAGAATATACATATTTACAATGTACAATATACACATATATGAAGGTGTCACAGGTAGACACAGAGTCAGGTCAGGTGTAGCTTCTAGGAAGAGAAAAGAGAGAGAACACAAAGTTAAAAGCTTAAATTACAGCAAATAATGCAAAATTGGAGAGTAGTGTGAGAATGTAGCGAAGAGAGTGAAAGTGGTCATGTCCTCCAGCAGCCTAAGCTTATAGCAGCATAACTACAGAGATAGCTCAGGATAACCTAAGCCACTCTAACTATAAGCTTTATCAAAAAGGAACGTTTTAAGCCTAGCCTTAAAAGTAGACAAGGTGTCTGCCTCACGGACTAAAACTGGGAGCTGGTTCCACAGGAGAGGAGCCTGATAACTAAAGTATCTGCCTCCCATTCTACTTATAGACAATCTAGGAACCACAAGTAAACCTGCAGTCTGAGAACGAAGTGCTTTGTTAGGAACATATGGAACAATCAGATCTCTGATGTATGATGGAACTAGATCATTAAGGGCTTTATATGTGAGGAGGAGAATTTTAAATTCTATTCTGGATTTAACAGGGAGCCAATGAGGGGAATCTAAAATAGGAGAAATATGATCTCTCTTTTTAATTTTCATTAGAACTCTTGCTGCAGCATTTTGAATCAACTGAAGGCTTTTAACTGCATTTTGTGGACATCCTGTTAGTAAAGAATTACAATAGTCCAGCCTTGAAGTAACAAATGCATGGACTAGTTTTTCAGCGTCACTCCTGGATAGGATACTTCTAATTTTGGCAATGTTCCGGAGGTGAAAGAAGGAAATCCTAGAAACCTGTTTAATATGGGATTTAAATGACATGTCCTGGTCAAAAATAACACCAAGGTTTTTTACTTTATTATCAGAGGTCAATTTAATGCCATCCAGGTTCAGTGATTGACTTTCTTTTTTAAATACTCCAGTCCAAAGACAACAAATTCTGTCTTGTCTGAATTTAGAAGCAGAAAATTTAAAGTCATCCAAGTTTTTATGTCTTCAAGACATGCTTGTAGTCTATCTAACTGGTTGGGCTCATCAGGATTCATGGATAAGTAAAGCTGAGTATCATCAGCGTAACAGTGACACAAGTCCATTATCTGAGGCCATAAGAATATCATTAGTGACTTTCAGCAGAGCTGTTTCAGTGCTATGATGAGCTCTGAAGCCTGACTGAAACTCTTCAAACAGGTCATTGCTGTGTAAATGCTCACACGTTTGATTAGCAACTATTTTCTCAATAATGTTAGATAAAAATGGAAGATTGGATATAGGTCTGTAATTTTTCAAGTCATCTTGAACAAGTGAAGGTTTCTTAAGTAAAGGTTTAAATACAGCTACCTTAAAAGCTTGTGGTACATATCCATTACCTAAGGATAGATTAATAATATCTAAAATGGGGCTGGTAATCAGAGGAAACACCTCCTTAAATAATTTGGTTGGGACTGACATACAAGTTGAAGGTTTAGATGAAGCTAATATTTCTGATAACTCAGGAATCTCCACAGGATCAAAACAGTACAAACACAGATCAAGTTCTACAGTTACTTCCAATGTTGTCTCACTTGCTGAGGATGAAGTAAGTATGTCAAAGATTTTCTTTTTAATAGAATCAATTTTATTTAAGAAGAATCCCATAAAGTCATGGCTGCTAATAGCTAAGGGAATGGATGGCTCAACAGAGCTATGACTCTGTGTAAGTTTAGCAACTGTACTAAAGAGAAACCTAGGATCATTCTTGTTCTCTTCTATTAATGATGAGAAATAAGCTGTTCTGGCTTGGCGAAGTGTCTTTTTATACAGCAGTAGGCTATTTTTTAAGATTAAATAGGAATCCTCTAGGTGTCTAGAGCGCCATTTTCTCTCCAATTTTCTAACATTATGCTTTAAAGTACGCAACTCTGAATTAAACCAAGGAGCCAGCCTCCTATGAATAATTACCTTCTTTTTCAATGGGGCTGCATTGTCTAATGCACCACTCAATGATGAAGTAACACTATGAACAAGAGAATCAGTTTGTGAAGGGGCAGAAACAAAATTATTGCCCTCCACTGTGTTTTTCTGTGATAATGAGGAAATTAAAAGTGGAACAGATTCTTTAAAGGTTGTTATAGCATTGTCTGATAATGATCTACTCTAATGAAATTTGTTTTCTGGTGTGGAGTACTCGGTTAAATTAAACTCAAAGGTTATTAAAAAATGGTCAGACAGAACAGGGTTATGAGAAAATAATATGTCTTTACACTCAATGCCATATGTCAGCACAAGGTCCAGAGAATGAAGACAAAGGTGGGTAGGTTTGTTAATGTTTTGAGCAAAGCCAATTGAGTCTAAGATAGCATTAAACGCTATATTTAGGCTATCACTTTCTCTGTCAACATGAATGTTAAAATCCCCCACTATAATAACCTTATCTGTATTTAACACTAAATCAGATAAAAGGTCTGAAAACTGATCTAAAAATTGAGAGCAAGGGCCTGGTGGAGGGTACAAAACAACAAACAGAAGTGGTTTTAGTGCTTTGCAATTTGGATGAGGAAAACTAAGGATTAAATATTCAAAAGAGTTGTAGCTATTGATTGGTCTGGGACTAATCAATAAATCAGACTGAAAGATGGTTGCTACTCCTCCTCCTCACCTAGTATTTCGAGGAATGTGGAAATTTAAATAATTAGTAGGAGTTGACTCATTTATAGTAACATAATCCTCTTGCTGCAGCTATGTTTCTGTGAGGCAAAATAAATCAATCTGATTGTCACAAATCAGGTCTAACTAGCAAAGTCTTTCAAGAGAGAGATCTTATGTTCAGTAAGCCACATTTCATTGTTTTATTTTTCTTTTTAGTCTGAGTTGTGTTTATTTTTATGAGATTTTCATGATTTCCTCCTTTTAAATTATTTTTTAATCTATTCAATTTTGGCCGAGGGCGAGACACTGTCTTAGTTGGGTAATGGGTGGGTAGCAGTACAGAAGCTGTTGTCAGAGTTTTGGAGAACTAAGAAATTCAGCCAGATTCCTAGAAAGAAGAGCTTCTCCATCCAAAGTGGGATGGATGCCGTCTCTCCGGATCAGACCAGGTTTTCCCCAAAATGTTCGCCAATTATCAGTGTAGCCCACATCGTTTTCTGGACACCACCTAGACAGCCAGCGATTGAATGACAGCATGTGGCTAAACATGTCATCACTGGTCAGATCGGGGAGGGGACCAGAGAAAATTACCGTCCGTCATTGTCCGTCATTGTTTTGGCAAACTTACACACCGATCCATCATTGTTTTGGCAAACGTACACACCGAAGCAACACTAACTTTGGTGACCTCCGACTGATGTAACCGGGTGTCATTACCGCCAGTGTGAATAACAATCTTACTGTATTTACGCTTATCCTTAGCCAGCAGTTTCAGGTAGGATTTGATGTCGCCCATCATGCCCCCTGGCAGACACTTGACTATGGTCGCTGGTGTCTCTAGTGCCACGTTTCTGACTATGGAGCTGCCAATTACCAGTCGGCTTCTCAGCGGGTGTGTCGCTGAGCGGGGAAAATCTGTTCGAAACGCAGATGGGTTGGTGGTGACCTGTGGGCTGGGATCTAGGACTATGCTTTATACGTACCGTCACCCAGCCAGCCTTAGGCCCCTGCTGTGCGGGCTCTTCTGAAGGACTGCTACAGGGAGCTACCCTCGGTGGCTCTGCGCTGGCTAAGGGGCCTCGGCTATCTGCTGGTTTTTCAACAGCGTGGCGCCGGGCCTCCAATTCCAACACCCTCGCCTCCAAAGCTACAGAAATGCTACATTTATTACACATACCATTATCACTAAAGGAGGCAGAGGAGTAACTGAACATCTGACACAGAGAGCAGGAGAGAGGAGGAGACTCAGAGAGCGAAACAGCAGAACGGGTAGCCATGGTGGAGTTCAAGCTAACGCTAAGCTAGCGACCCCTTACCACAACTAGAAAAAACCGTGTAAAACACAGAGAGTCCCCAAACATTAAATGCAGCAACAAAAAGTATGTGTTTTAACGTGCTTATGTATTAGAACAAGTCAGAGATATCAAAGTAGAGAGAAATCAGATCAAACGAGAGAGTCTTCACACACCAAACAATCTATCAAGTGCAACAGTGAAAACAGGAAGGGACGAATACGCCTTACCTCGCCTTCCCAGCTTGGCTTCACTCTACTCTGCACGAAAGCAGTTGTGTTTCCTTTGACACACTGACAAAGGAAACACAATCGTGCTTCAAGCTATGAGTTATACCTTGAAGCTCCACCACCAGTTATCAGCGTCAGTAATAGAAACAGTGGAGTGGACCTTGACAAAGTAGAGACCATGGAAAAAGGGCATTAGAATGGCCCAGTAAAAGTTCAAACAAGAAAAATAGACATACTAGTTAGCTAGTGTTAGCTTCCGTCAAGAAACTACATGCTGTCGGCAGATGGTGGAGGCAATGTAAGGTCCCTCGTCGTCGTCTTCCGCTTTATCCGGGACCGGGTCGCGGGGGCAGCAGACTCAGCAGAGACGCCCAGACGTCCCTCTCCCCAGACACCTCCTCCAGCTCCTCCAGGGGGCGCCCAAGGTGTTCCCAGGCCAGCCGAGAGACATAGTCCCTCCAGCGTGTCCTGGGCCGTCCCCTGGGCCTCCTCCCGGTGGGACGTGCCTGGAACACCTCCCGAGGAAGGCGTCCAGGAGGCATCCGGTATAGATGCCCGAGCCACCTCAACTGGCTCCTCTCGATGTGGAGAAGTAGCGGCTCTACTCCGAGCCCCTCCCGGATGGCCGAGCTCCTCACCCTATCTCTAAGGGAGTGCCCGGCCACCCTACGGAGGAAGCTCATTTCCGCCGCTTGTATCCGGGATCTCGTTCTTTCGGTCATGACCCAAAGTTCATGGCCATAGGTGAGGGTAGGAACGTAGACCGACCAGTAAATCGAGAGCTTAGCTTTACGGCTCAGCTCTCTCTTCACCACAACGGACCGGCACAGCGCCCCCATTACTGTGGCAGCCGCACCGATCCGTCTGTCGATCTCCCGCTCCATTCTTCCCTCACTCGTGAACAAGACCCGAGATACTTAAACTCCTCCACTTGAGGCAGGAACTCCCCTCCAATCTGAAGAGGACAAGCCACCCTTTTCTGGTCGAGAACCATGGCCTCGGACTTGGAGGAGCTGATCCTCATCCCAGCCGCTTCACACTCGGCTGCGAACTGCCCCAGTGCATGCTGTAGGTCTTGGCTAGAGGGGGCCAGCAGGACCACGTCATCTGCAAAAAGAAGAGAAAGTTACTAAAATATTTTAACTGAATGTCGAGCTAAGGACAGGATTTCTAGACGCAGCCAAGGGCGGGAGGGGGTCTGGTTTGGGGACCAGTGGATTTTGTCTCTTCTTTTTGCAGATGATGTGGTCCCGGATAAGCGGAAGACGTTGAGTACGAGTACGAGTACGAGCTAAGGAAAAAAATAAGCTGTGTTACACCCAATACACAGATAATTATGCACTGTAAGACATATTTAACTTACTGTACCTCCTGATGGTCTGCCATGAATCTGCCCTGCCTCTCCTGCTACTACTTCTTGTTATTCTTCTACTGACGGCCAATCACAGAGGACAGGGACTGTAACCAATCATGTGTAGTGATATACTGCCGACTGGATCCACCCACTGCCAAAAAGCAACAGCTGCTCGCAACAGAGAAATTTATGGCAAGCCGCGCACGTGGCTGTTGCTTGTGCTTTTACAAATCTCAATTATGTTTGCTCGGATCTAATTTTTGCTTGTGAGGATTTCATTTACACTTGCAAGAATTTGCCATTGATATACCCCATATAAAATCATAGAAAATTTGTGGTTGTGACATGACAAAATGTGAAAAGCTCAATGAGTGGGAATACTTTTGCAAGGCACTATACAGTGCTTGGCAGTTAGCTAAATTACTTACTTTGTCAGTGGCCTAATTTGTTGCATGTATGGTCATTGTTTTTATTATTCCTAAAAAAATAATTTTACACATTGATTTTAGTTGTTTACCAAAAACCAGTAGGTTTTAAAATCGTGAGGGCATTTGTGTAATCTCCTTGTAACCTCTGCTCTAGGCAAACCTTCCTGTCGAGAAGGAGCTTGTGGCAGCAGGGTGGCTCTCCACACTTCTTGCACTGGGTGATAACCTTTTCTCACTTCCCCTTTTATTCCAGCAAATCCCTTCTTTTGGCATCTCATGAAACACAACCTGTCCATGTGTGTCTGCAAGTGAAACAATCAAATGAGCTCGGAGATGAAAGCCATTTCATGTAGTTGTGCTTGGATGTAAGTCAGTGTGTCTGTGGTGCAGGGTTTAAATATGAGGGTGCGGTAGCAACAAAACTGGGAAAGCACTCCCCCTTCCCCACTCAGCCACCCCAAAAATCCAGTGACAATCCTCTCTTTTGCTTTTTAAATCAGGTTTTACAAACACTCCACTGCTCCGTTTACCCATGCGTCCCCTCAGCATAGCAGATTTCAGTGATTTCAGTGGTGTACAGAATTGATATTATTCCGTCTATCAGTTGCTTGGAACATTCAGCTACTGTATGCCAGTATGATATGCACTTCTAACAGGGGTTTTAACATACTCATTTCCCATTTGTAGGATTGCAGTAGCATTGTTTTTGTGGTACTGAACAAATGATTTCTCTCCATTCTGCTGTTGTCACATCAGTTACCATATAATGCATGAACATCCAGCTTTGTTTTCCATTGTAGTTAAATTCAACAGTGTGGAAAGCAACCAAAGTCCCTTTTGCAAAGGAAAACATCTGCTAAATGGTCACATCTCACTCTCAGAACCATAGCTGAACTAGGCTTTACCTGGTGTTTGCTTCTGCATGTGTGTTTGTACAATGTGTGTGTTTGGTGGCGCTGAAACCCTGGATAACCTCCTCTGTGCTTTCCAATGTCCTGTCTCTGAAGAGCAATGACCATTAAGCAGCTGTTCACTTCTAAAGCCACAGAAAAAGTGGTGAGAGCTGCGAGAATGCAAATGAGCTCTCGGTATGCACCAAAACTCCTCCAGAGGGGACAGACCGTTAGGTCAGGCACACACTGTAGCTTGTGTAGCGGTGGTACATGCGCTGGCACATGCATCAACATCCTGGGAAAATGCACTTACATCCAGCTAGGTTAGAGTCCCTACTATGTAGTGCAACTATTCTCTAGAGTAACAGAAGATATGGTTGTAACTAAATGTCTTATGGAACGGAAGAGAAGAGCCGTTAAAGACCAAGACCTCTGATTAAATAAAACACTATGTGCAACTTTTTTCTGTTGTATTGTATTCATACCTTTATCTCTTACTGTTGTAATAAAAAGTCTACTTGTTTACTCAGTCATTTACTATCGTGGGATTTTGATAAAATTATGATTTAAGCAAAACTACTAGTGTTTTAAGTGATAGCATAAAGGGGTTTTGGCCATTTTCTGATCTCCACTTTTATTTTTGATGAAGCAGTATTCAAGAATTTTTTGTTTTTCGTCTTTCTTCAAGAAGTCTTCCTGCTTCTGCTAGAACATTTCTCCTTTATACTATGAACAGAAGCAAGAGGGCAGTCACTGTAAAACGGTGCCTTACTAATACAAAGACAAATTGGTTATGGACTTGACATTTTAAACTAACCTGAAAAACACTGTATCAGTGTGAAAATTGGCAAATTCTGGTCACCATCTGGTTTCTTGTCCATCTCTAGCTTTAGGTTATTAAGCTATTAAACTACATTTTAAAATAAGACATACACTCATCGGCCACTATATTAGGTACACCTTGGTAGTACCTGGTTGGACACCGTTTTGTCTTCAGAACTGCCTTAATCCTTCGTGGCATAGATTCAACAAGGTAATGGAAACATTCCTCAGAGAGTTTGGTCCATATTGACATGATAGCATCACACAGATGCTGCAGATTTGTCGGCTTCACACCCATCATGCGAATCTCCCGTCCCACCACAACCCAAAAGGTGCTCTATTGGATTGAGATCTGGTGACTGTGGAGGCCATTTGAGTACAGCAAACTCATTGTCATGTTCAAGAAACCAGTCTCAGATGATTTGTGCTTTATGACACGGCGTGTAATCTTGCTGGAAGTAACCATCAGAGGATGGGTACACTGTGGTCTTAAAGGGATGGACATAGTCAGTAACAATACTCAGGTAGGCTGTGGCGTTGACACAATGCTCAATTGGTACTAAGGGGCCCAAAGTGTGCCAAGAAAATATCCCCCACACCATTACACCACCACCACCAGCCTGAACCGTTACAAGGCTGGGTGGATCCATGTTGTTGACGCCAAATTCTGACCCGAACAATCCGTATATCGCAGCAGAAATCGAGACTCATCAAATCAGGCAAACTTTTTCCAATCTTCTATTTTCCAATTTTGGTGAGCCTGTGCGAATTGTAGCCTCAGTTTCCAGGCTTAGCTGACAGGGGTGGCACCCATTGTCTTCTGCTGCTGTAGCCCATCCGCCTCAAGGTTCGATGTGCTGTGCATTCAGAGATGCTCTTCTGCATGCCTTGGTTGTAGCGAGTGGTTATTTGCGTTACTGTTCCTCTTCTATCAGCTCGAACCAGTCTGGCCATTCTCCTCTGACCTCTGGCATCTACAAGGCATTTGCGCCCACAGAACTGCCGCTCACTGGATATTTTCTCTTTTTCGGACCATTCTCTGTAAACCCTAGAGATGGTAGTGCATGAAAATCCCAGTAGATCAGCAGTTTCTGAAATACTCAGACCAGCCTGTCTGGCACCAACAACCATGCCATGTTCAAAGTCACTTAAATCATCTTTCTTCCCCCATTCTGATGCTCGGTTTGAACTGCAGCAGATCGTCCTGACCGTGACTACATGTCTAAATGCATTGAGTTGCTACCATGTTATTGGCTGATTAGAAATTTGCGTTAACGAGCAGTGGGACAGGTGTACCTAATAAAGTGGCCGGTGAGTGTATGACATTAACATAATGCTTTAATCTAAAAGAATTATGAGCGATTGCATAATACCGATTAATATTATAACTATGATCATATTATTTGTAATTAAGTTTTTATAAATACACATAAGGAGAGAGTGAAAAACACAGGAGAGTGTTACCAGTGCCTGATTTAAAATTAGTGTCAGATAAAGATAGGTCAGGGTTAAGGCCTTAAAGTGTTAAGGTGAACTTTACAGTCAATGTAAGCTAAAACACCAGTAAATGAACAAGTATTGTATTAAAAACAATCAGGTATAGTTATGATGTACCCTTTATGAAATATATCCTATGCCTTTTTGGCTGATCTGGTTGATAGTAAACAGAAAAAATTATTGAAGAAACTTGATGTAAGATATGTGCAGAGGGATATTTTTATTACCAGCAGACATACTAACTTTCATAGCTTCTGCTCTATTCATTACTCTGTAAATAGAGTAGTACGTGGTGTTTCTCTGGTTTCCAATGTAGTAACATTTCAATTTTGTTTTTTACAAGAAGAAAAGTTCAGAACAAAGGTTGGTTGCCAATCATTCATCTGACAACAGCATAAGGTAGTTGAGAGAACGATTCTGTGCAACTGTGTGCTCCATACAACAGGAAAAAAATGCCTGCAAACTTTCTGGCGTCTCATTAAAGGGACGCCAGAATTAAAGGGATGCCCATTAAAGGGATGTAAACCACAGGATTGATATGAAACAACATTTTATTGATTTCTGAAACTGTAAATACTTGAAAAACCATGGTAAATGTCATGCTGTGAAATCATACAAAAGAAAATGTTCTAAAGGTGCCTAAAGTGTTTTCCTGAAGCATTTTCTTTCTCATTTTGTGTTTGGAAATAGTTTCAGCACTTTCTCCTCCACTCTATGAATGTAAGAAACATGTAAGGCTGGCTTTTTTTTTATGTGTATCGCTGCATGTGCATGCACTCCTTGTGCTCCTTGCCTAATAAGAGCTTAACCTTATTAATCACATTAGTGTGCAGAGGGTGGCACTGGCAACACTGTCATGCGTCCACAGACGCACACACTTGAACATGCACACACAGGGAGAGGCATGTCAATCTGTCATTAGTTAATAGCTCATTAGCACAAGGTGATTAATTACTCTGGCAGGGTGTAGGGATGGCAAGGATGGGGGGTGTTTTGAGGGGAGTGAGAAGGGCCATGGAGACATGAAGACTGTAACCTAAAGAAACAGCAAGAGCTTGGAAGGAAAGATTGGTGTAAAAATGGTAACCTCCTCTCACTTCCCCGTAGGAAGGTTTCACTACTATCGATTTCTAGGGGAATATGCTAGAAAAGCCTGTGCATGCATGACCACGTGCATGCGCGCAACCTGCCTTCTCCTTTAGGTATTTTGCTGGCCTGTGTTTTTTCCTGTGCCTCATGGGGATCAGATGTAAAGGTTAACTAGTCTTTTCTTAAGCTTTCAGCCTCATGACAAATGACCATGTTCAAGCCATGGGGCACCTTACAGCGCACCTCCTCTCTCACCTGCGATCCCTCTGTGTTTCTCTACAGGAGGCAGGTAGAAAAGAGGAAAAACAAGAGAAAATAGATGGATGGGGATGGAATATAGGATAAGCATGAGAAAGGCAGCGCTGAGGTCTTGAAAGAAGTTGTGAGTTGAAGAGACAGCAAAAGAATTGGCGAAATCTTGGAAATAACAGGCTTGGATTGCATAAACTGACAGCTACTTTGAGTTTTCAAAACCATATTTTCCCCAGAGCATACAAGAAGAGAGAATGTAAATCTGCATAAATTGCCTACACAGAGATTTGACTTGATGTCAGGCCATTACGAGATGCTTGCTCATCTTACCTGTGACCTTTCCATAAGCTCCCTTTCATTGTTCCTTTAACACATTCTTCAGCTTCCCTTGACATGTTTTCTGCTCAGCCCTATGTCCTCCACGCTCAATTACTGCAGCGTGCATGGACTCTAGTGAATCGCACAGAGTGTGAGGTTCAATGTTGCCCTCATATACACCCAATATATATGCTTTTATAGAAGTGCCAGGTATAATGACTCTGAATGGCATTGATAAATAACCAGCACCTGAAAGAGTGCACCTTGGCGTTACCATGTACTGTAAGTGTTCATACACGTGTATATGTGCATGAGCGTGTGCATGATGGAGTATTACAGGGTGTTGTCAAGAAACCAATTTGTTTCTGACTCAGATGGGTATTTTATCATGACAAATCGACATGAACCTCATCTAGAAATCCACCATCTCTTAACTCCCCCTTGTGCACTGCCCAATTCTACCTAGGCTGTGTCCGCAACTTTATTATGCCAAAGTCACAGTCCCAAATCACCCCTTTTCTCCCTCTTTGTCGGTTTTCCTGTTGTAACCTCTACAGCTTTAGATGCAAAGTGTGTGTACTGAGGAAGAAAACTTGCCATGTTGTGCGGTGCTCCTAATTGCTGCACGAAGACACTCAGATGTGGGTGCTAGCAGCCAGGCAAACGTGCACACCGGGGGTGGCTTTGGCGTGTTGTGCGGGAGTAATTGTGTGACACGCTGAGTCAGATAGATGGTGTCTAAGAGTGTAACACGAAGAAACAGAAAATGAGGCTGACAGTGGTCCTCTAGAGAACTGGCTCGGGGGTTGTCCTTTAGCTTTAATGTCCTCTACCTTCATTTTGACAAACACAGAACCATAAAGCATTTCTGGTCAAAGTAAATGTCTGATACTAGAGTGAGGCATAGTAATATTAATCTGCAATATTCTCTGTGTTTTTAACAAAGCTTTTACTCTTGATGTTGTTTCACCAGAATATGTTTCACATAGGAGGATTATTGATGGCTCACCTTCCCCTGCCTTGCTTGATTTGCTCCTTGATACTCTACAGGAACTGACAAAAGTATTAGAATCCCTCTGTGTTGTTCCATTCTTCTCTTATTTAGTCTTAGAGTAATGGTTTCTCAGCCTTCTGCTTGCAGCTGTGTGAGATAACATGTGTGCCACACTGTTAAGATTATGTCTAGGACAACAGGTCTCATGAGAGTCACCTTGAAAACTGTTGTAGCTTATAGGAGAACTTTTACTTTGTCTGGTCAGAATGATTTGGCAGCACTACTGAGCACATCTCCAATGCTGTAAAATCCTTCTCTCTTGCAAGATTAAAATAAAGCTGATTCTGAGTGACATACATCAGTCTCTGGATGCAAATTTATTTACAACAATATCTTAAATCAGTCCAGCAAACCAAGGTAGTTGTAATCTTTAACACTTTACTTGTGAGTTGTCAGTACTTATAACTCTAAGTTGTAGGTCATTGCAACAGGTAAAAGTTCTTCTATCTTACATACTTTTGTTGTGAAATGCAGGAAAACCAACTTTTGGAGTTGGCTTTTGAGTTAGAGGCTGAGTGTATTTGTAAAGTTAAGTTTTAGCGATAAAAAGGCTGCTAAAGCAATACCGCCAAAGGAAATGTCGTTCTTTCTGCACAATGACAAGACTTTCTGTATATTTAAGTTACTACGACTCATAACTAAGTTACCAGTAGGTAATATTCATAACTGTTGAATGGTGGGCGAGTGGATAGAGACCAGGGCATTTGTATTCTGGAGAGGCTGCAATGGTCTCTGGTTCAAAACTCAGACTATGATTCTGGAACAACACCCTAAACCACAGAATGCTCCAGCTTCCTCCCACAGTCCAAAAACATGACTGTTAGGTTAATTTGTCTCTCTAAATTGCCCTTAGGTGTGACAGGGTGTGTTTATGGTTATTTGTCCTATTTGTCTCTGTGTTGCCCTGCAATGGGCTGGTGACCAGTCCAGGTTGTACCCTGCCTCTCACCCATAGACTGCTGGAGATAGGCACCAGCTACCCCGCCACCCAGTATGGAAAAAGCAGTTATAGAAATGTGTGGATGGTTGGTGCCAGATATGATCAGGTTCAGGATCATGCACAGAATTGAATGTTATCGTAATTTTAAAGTGAACTCCGAATGTTACTGGTCAAAGGTTTAGAAATATTAACACAAGATTCGTACATCCTTCTGTTAGTACTCGTTGGGTTAGAAGTTCCAATGCAGAGTTTCGGATGTATGTAAATGTAGTAAGAGGTGTTGTTATTTTTTTAATAATTTGACAAAGAGGGAGTATGTGCAGCAGATACAGGATTTGTCCTAAATAGGAATCCTGAGGAACTCTGTAGAAAACAATCTCATCAAATAAGACATTATCTTGTTGACACGAGCACACATCAAGGTGGCTGTTTTTTGTGGAGAAAAAATGACCTGGGCTATAATATGCCAATGTGTATATTATAAATTTGTTAGCTGCACACATTGCTGATTGCATCAATGTGCACATGCACAAATGTGCACACAAGGGGGGCAAAACTTTTTTGTAGGCAAAAGAAAATTGACTCTTAGAAAGAAAAAGGGTTGACTGCCTTTTTTTATTGGTAGCTTTTTTATCCTTTAACCAGCATCATCCACTTTCTTAGTCATTCGTTGATGTGAAAGAACAATAAAAATTATCAGTATTTCAGACTGACCTCCTATTTAATGTCTTAGTGGTGCTGAATTATCTCCAAACATACACATGATGAATGGTCACACACTTAAGCAATATGAACACACAGAATTTTGATTAATGTCTTTATTTATATGGCTCATGAAAACATTATTATAGCATGACGAGCTGGATGACCTCAGCCTTTTGGTTATTTGTATGTGACAAGATGTGTGCCCTCTGCTGGGCAGTGTGAGGACCTTCACTCACCTGCAGGTGCCTTCAATACAGACTTTTGTCTTAGTAGCTTTATTTGCTACATGTAAGGATTTTCAAAAAAGAGAAAAAATCTATTTCACTTTAGACTTTGTGTTGGTGATTTTTGCAGGCATACAGCTTCGTTACCATGTTGTTTAGTTTGTGTGACATTGTACTGCATAGATGTCCATGTGAGAGCTGACATATTACTGGCTTCATCGCCGCAGTGTCCTCTGCCCCTCCTGACTCTCCCTGCCTCCTGCTTTTGCATCTTCGCTTCGCCGCCTTGCCTTTTCTCACTTTAACCTTAACCATGCCTCACTCATCCCCCCACGTTGTCTTTTCTCTCATCCCACCCTATAATCATCTCCTTTCTATCTGCTTCTTTTCTTCTTTTTTTCTTTTGCTTTTTGCTTTTCTGCTTTGTCACATTTCCACGTTCCTGTCACTGTTTCACTCTCCGGCCCTGATAAGCTCTGTTGTGCATTCCCGCCCTTGTTGCCACCTCCTCCTCCTTCTTCCTTTTCCCTCTTTCGCTGTCTCACCCCCTACCCCCATTTCTCCTCTCTTCCTTGCTTCATTCGCTGGCTCCCGCCGTCATCCCTTCCTCTCCATCTCGGTGGTGCGACGCTGCTGGGAGGGAGAAGGAAGAGGAGAGAGAAAGAGAGAGAGAGAGTAAGGGAGTGAAGAAAGAACGAGAGCGTGTGTGTATGTGTGTGTTGAGTCTGCTCTCAGTCTCAGCTGTGGGCAGATGGAGGATGGAGCCGCATCTCTCCTCGTCTTGCGCTCTGCCAGCCACCGGCTGAAAGACATGCTCTCTCTGTGTTTTCTACTCTGCCCACTGCCTTGTGCCTGAGCTGACCCTGATTCGTGACAGATCAAGCGACAAAAAGGAGTTAGGGGAGGAGAGGGAAGGGTGATGGAAAGACCTGCAGTCTCCTGGAAAAGGATCAGCAGGCATTGCACTTAGCTCCCCTTTTTATTCTCCCTATCAATGTGTGTTTTGGTTCGAGGCGTGCATCTCTGCAGTGCAACAGCATACACGTGTGCGGCAGGAGAGTGGGTCTCTCCTCTGGCATTCGACTGGCGGATTGTGCCTCAGTGAAAACAGACAGAGTGGAGAAGAAGGACGAAGACGTATAAGAGCAAGGGAGAGACAAAGAGCACTCTGTCACACGGGAGAAAACAAAGCAAAAAAGATTGAGAATCAAGAAAAAAGGACTCTTACGGGGGAAAAAAGGAGTGGAGTTTTGTGGAGGAGAGGAGAAAAGGGTAGAGGGTTCATGACAATGAGCGACAAGTACGGAGCAATGCATCACGCCAGCAACATGGGGAGAACCAAAACCCTCTCGCATGAGACAGGTGAGTCCCTTCAGACTATTCTTTATCACCCCAACAATCGGATCTCTGTGCCTCCTACACCCTGTCCATCCATTCGAGAGTGACAACTTCACTAAAACCAATCCCTTCTCCTTCTCAACTTATAAATTTTTCATTTGAGTGCTTTGCTGTAATGTAGGTTACATTCGCATATGGTGACTCGTGTGTGTGTGTGTGTGTGTGTGTGTGAGTGTGTGTGTGTGTGTGGGTGTGTGTGTGTGTGTGTGTGTGTGTGTGAGTTTTGTGTGAAGGAGAGAGAATGTGTGTGTAGTTTGGTGATCAAACGGCATACATCTGAATAGAACGCAGCTTTGATGTGCCCTTGAAGTTATGATTGGAATCTGTGAATGCCAGCACAAGCTGTTCTTTTTTCTATTCTTTTTTTTTTCTGGTCATTGATTTCAACTCGGCACAGCGGTACGAGTGCGTTGCTGTGCGTCTCTGGTGACCACGTTCCGATTGACGATTGCAATGACTGACAGGCGGGCTTGATGTGAAAAATGGATGGGACCCGCACGTCTCCTCTGCTCCGTGTCAATACGTCGTTTAATCACGTGCATGTGCTTCAATATTTACAAGGTAATTTCTGCGTATTTGACTTTCTGATTCAAGGCTGATTATTTGATTAAGTTTTCAGATTAGATGTCGATTTCATTTAAAATTCAATAGGATCTGGTGCGTTGATGACTGTGTGCGAGGGTGCCGCTTATTTGGAAACAGCAGGGCTCATATTTAGCATGATTGTGTTGTTTCACAGAGCGGCTTGACCTCCTAAGAAAAAGGTTAAGTGTGTCTACAACATATCTGTGTGTGTGCATGTGTTGTTTGATTGCTTTGTGGGTGTGAGGGGGATTGCTAGCACTCAACAAGCTAATCAAACAATTCCCACAGACAATCACAACGTTGCACACGCCCCTCTCCCAGCTCTGACACGTCTGCCTGCAGTCTTAACAAACATCATGAATTTACAAAGCCACACAAGTGAAGGGTGTGCATTTTTTAAGAGAAAGACATTGTTTCAGGAAAAAAAAAACAGTGATTTGACAAGCTCACATGCATACAAAGGCACCCACTAACACACAAACACTTTACACACACGTCTGTAACAGGGATCCGGCCCAGCGGTGGATAAATGCGCCTTTTCTGATTGCCGCCACAGACAACGACGTGATTGGCATGGCAGACCAGGGAATTAGCTATGGTTTCCATGGCTACTAATTAGGAGGGTACTGACTGGTGGGCTTATGATTACAGATGACAGATCGGCAGTTTGCTTCCTGCTTTACAGATTGGGTGGTCTCACCAGCTAGCCGGACCCCCCGCCATCTAAGACAGGCAGCTTCTCTCCGCAGGCCGCCTTGCACGTGTTCAGTTGTCATTAAATATGCTGAAGTGAAATATTATTGAGAACAGCAAGTTTTGAGGTATTTTATGGCACGTTAGTGTGTAAAAATGACACTTTACTCCATGTTGTACTTTTACTTGATCACACTAATAGAAGCTCAATTTTTCCTCAATGCTTCACACAATAAATACCAAATCTGCAATGCTGTAGGCTAAAGACTTATGGCATGCATTTACCGAGGCTGATTCAGAAGTTTCAGAAGAAAGTCAACGCTCAACACACACAAAGGCACATACACATGTAGTCACTCGTTGTGCAGCCACGGGATATGCAAGAGAGAAGTAGGTGTGATCGGGTCCATCTGTGACAGAGAAGGAGAAGAGGCAAAGAGCGCTCCATCTGTGGACACCTGCCCTTCCTCTAGGCTACCGTCCCATTTTTCCTCAAAAAAACTGCCAACAGGATCTGTGGAAGCACAGGTGCAAGTGCGTCTGGGTGTTTGTTCACAAATCTGAGTGCGGTCTGTCGGTTTATGAATGGTATTGTGAGGAATTTCATGCCGCGTCTATCCTCTTTGAGGCACATAGACAGACTACCCAAAAGTGAAGTAAGTGACATAAAACAAGTAATATATACTGTCTTTAGCATTTCTCATTTTTTGTTCATGCTAGTTTACATCCAAAAGCAGGGAAATAATTAATAACACATTAGGAAAATCGTACGTGAATGAACACACTTGACAAAATGCTTATGTTTTCATGCATAAATGTATGAAGAATGAGTGGGATTAAAGACAGTTTGTTCAAGAAAGATTTTTAAATGGTGATACACTTTAAGACTTTAAGGTCAAAAGTTTCCTGAAACTTAAACTATGATTTTACAAGAAACATAAAAGATATTGAGACGCTGATTCATTTGTAATAATCCAATCTCTTGTGACCATTGAAACTTCGATTGGAGTGTCTAGCAAAAAGTGTGTGAGGGTAAGTAAATTCTAACGTAGCACAAAGAATTATGAAGATTCCCCATTCATTAGATGTGGAAAACATGTTTAAAAAGTAGAAAGGGTATTAATAGCAAAAGTTACAGCACCCATTCCATAAATGGGCTCAATTCTGGCAGTCGAATGGTTAAAAAAGTATGCAGAAGTAGTTACGTAATTCCGGGCAAAGGAGATACAGCACATGAAAATAAAGAGAAATGTGATTTGTGTGCATGTGTACACATTAAAAAGTACAATGTTCAGGATCACAGCTTTCTGATGATTAATTTTTTTTCTTCCTTTTTTAAAGCTAAAACTTCTATCATTGCTCACTTTAACACCGATGCTCTTGACAAGCAATTCAGTTACAACACAAATGTTTGACACCTCAAGCCAGAGAAAAAAGTGATAACAGGCAGAGGAAGAGTAAGCCACTCAGCTGTCCATCCCACTTCTCTCCCTTTCACTCACTCAGACATCGGCTCCACCTAATGGCCTCTACAGGTACTGAGGCACACACAAACACTCATCCCCACAAACACAGATTCACAGTCAGACATGCACACGTGAGCTTTGATTAAAATGGCTAGAGCGCGATTGCATTTTGAGGCAGTTAGGAAGCAGCTGAGATAATGGTCGAGTATTTTTTTTCCTACTCCATCTACGGGGGGAGCATGGCGGTGGAGGAGAGGATTCGAAAAAGGCGGGGGGAAGGCAGTTGGAAAAGGCTCTGAGAGGGGAAAGAGTAAAAATAGCTGTGCGATTGAAGACATGCATGTCACGGCTAAACAAATAAGCATTTGCAGGAACAGATGGTAATAAAGTTCTCTGTTACAAGACTACTGGCTTGTATGTGCACACAGACCCACATACGCACAGCTTGATTATGCAGAGTACTGGACCTTGAGTCGTGAAGCTGACTCAAAAGTGAGCAATGACAGTCATCTAGAAACATCGGTCACTAGCAGTCATGTCTCTTTCCCCCTTTGCTATCTTTACACAATCCATCTGTCTCTGCTCCGCTTTTATTTCAACCTTCTACAACCATTGTCTTTGGATGTCCATAAGTCAATCGGTCAGAGATCAGAATGAGCCATTTTTCCCTTAAAGGGCTCTAATCGGTGATTAGCATATGAAATACTCACAACCAGTTTTTTGTATTGACTAACCTCACTTTAAAGTTTGATACATGAAATAAAACTAAAGTATTTGTTATATATATTTACACACATATCAGAACTGATACACTTGGCATCATAGGTGCATGCATCAAAACTAAGAATTCCTACCTGTTTCAGTCTATAAATGATCACCCAACAGCATGTACTGTTTCATAAAAATCTGATTTTGTGATTTCTGCTTTGATGCATTAATTGGGAAAATCTTGCCATTGCTTCACATTCTGTTAGGCTCAAAGCTGCTATCTCTGTCAAAAAAACTGCAGTAGATTGTTGTTTTATGGGCTATAGTCCATAGAAAAACAAATCAGAAATTGCCAAAATGTGAATTGGCAGGCTGGACCTCAAAGAACCTCAGAAATCTTTATCGGCCAAGAAAAGCCTGATTGTGACATGTTGAATCTTTTTCCCATCCTCTTTCTCTGTTTCCCACCTTCTTTAGGGAAATTACTTTTACCCCCACCTTTACTTTTTCCATTTTGTCTTCCTTAAACAAGAAAATGTGTGTACGAGAGTGGCGATGTTTGAGGGTGATGTGAACTCGGTCACAGTGAAACCATTTGTTTCCCTTCCACTGGGGTAGGCAGATTATGTATTTCACTCCTTTTCTTCACACTGGCTTTTTTTTCCTCCCTTCACCATGCGCTTTGTCCTCCCCACTCAAGGTCAGTGGGAAGATTGCTTTCAGCCCCCTGTGTCCTACCCAGCGTGCCACATTTTATTGTTCGAAGGGGCGTCAGCGGCGAGTGGGCGGCTGCAGCATGCAATTTGTTTGTGCATGTTTGAAAATCGGGGTAGTTGGGTAGTGGGGGTTGTGTTTTGTGGAGTTCAATCTATCCCGTTTCTCATCAGGTAAGCACTTATGTGTTTGCGTGTGTGACTTGCTGATGGAAAAGCAGTCAGCTGGCTCAATCTCAGCCTGCAAATAGCCTAAGTCTTGAAGAAAAGTAAAATGGAAAAGGGAAGGGATGTGTTGAAATAAAAAAATGTGCTATTAAAATGCCAGTTTTTTTAATCCTGTGAATATTCCTTAAAAGCAAAAGATTTTCCTCCCACGGTTTATAGATGCATTTTCCTGTTTAAATATTTAATGCATTTATCGATTTCTAGAGTGAGCATGCACGATCGCTATGCAGTGTGTGGCTGTTTTTTTTTGCATGGAGGTATTAATTTTCACAGTGGTGATTTGGGTGAGTAAAGGGCTGGCAAGCTAACTGGTGTTCTCAGCATGCATTTTGAGTGTTTGTGTGTCTGATCGGCGAGCTGGCTGTTTTTATGCTTCACTACCCCGGCTGCTCATCCATGTGCACCATCTGCATGTGCCGTCGCCATGTGTGTCACCTACACCACAACACATCCCACTTCTTTCGTACTGTACCTCTAACAATCCCTCCATCAGGACCTGACACCGTCTCAGTGTTCCTCTCTCATCTGTGGTTCGTCTGCTTTCATTTCAAAAAGCCAATTTATCTTAGAAAAAAAATGGGGAGAGAAAGAAAAGAAAAGTTAACATCGCTGCTAATATAAATCCTTTCACTTGTTTGGTGCCACATATTAATACAGAAGAGTAATATCTTCTTAAAGTTATTCATCAGCCTTGTTCACCTTTTAATTTTTCCTTTAAGCACAAAACCATCATATCCTCAATCAGCGCAGCTTTGTAGCATGCAGCGTTGGGCCATTTGTTAGCTATGCAACACTGCCGCTCTAAGTGATCGATCCACGCCACAGCTAACTACGAGACAGATGAAAGTGTCACGAATACAGTTGAGCTGAAGTGACAAATTGATCCCTGCATTTCTGCTGGAAAGGAGTTTTAGTTGTGGAGATGCAATTGTTCATCTGCACAGCCTCATTATCGCTCCTAGAGCTTAAGCAACAACTGTGACTCATTGACTCATCAGGCCACTGTTTGTAAACTCAAAACCCAACTAACCATTGCCCCGTTTTCATTTCTCATCTTATCTAATGTTTCCCACCCCTCTGCGATCTCAGCCATTGCCACCACTGCCTCTGCTACTTCTTGCCAGCACCTCCCTTCATCTTTTATATCTTTCTCCCCAAAGTGCCGGCTCAAGCTTCGTAAACTCCTCACCTCCTCTTTTGTTCTCGCTCGCACATCTTTTCATCTCCATTGTCCAGAACACTCATCTCCAAACGCCATTATTATAAACGTTAAAAAAACGAGATGAGACTGCTTCTCCTCATAGCCTGCCAGCAACAGCGCTCCTTCCCTGACTGTCACATAGCGACAGAGGTGCGATATGAATTTAAGGGGCTGGATGAGGACAGCAGCTCATGAGTCAGAGACTTGCATTCAGCAGTTTCAAAGAGTCGTTACTCTGTCGGAGACTGTCAGGTGGTTTGCTGGGCTGTTTCTGCAAAAATAGGTAAAGTGCTGAATTATTTCCTGAGCATAGAAACTGAGTTGTTTTGTGGAAAGATTTATTGAAAATGAACCTCATGTAATGTAATTTTGTCTTTACCTGTGTTCCAGGTATGCATGGGCCCTTTACTGGCATGAAGGTGTCCAAACGTTTTGCAATGTCATGGTTTCAAGATGTTTTTCAACATACTGTTCCTACAGTTTAAAGTCCTTTTACTTAGATTCCAGAGAAATTGGAGGTGTGACCAGACTTTTCTCCAGCTCAGTGCAGCAGAGACTGGAGGTGCCGTCTTATTGCTGGGCACCTCCAGTCAGCTCCCTGAAAGATGGCTACTGTACTTTTCTGGTACTTGTAATGAAGACTGGGTCAATAAAGGAGCCCCACCCATCACTCTAATATTACACTATTCTAAAACAAAAGCTAAAAAGTTACAAGCATCACACGTTAAGTAGCTAACTGCAGGCTCTGCCAGAGCAGACAGCACATTTAATTAACCAGTTATTCTCTGCTTGTTAAACCTGAGTTACTCTATAAAGAGCATTACAGTAGAAAGGTTTGTTGCACAAAAAGCACCAAAATTATCCAAGATTTTATTTAAATCTATGTTGGAAAATTACATATAGAAACAGTCAATAAATGTTACAAATAACACTATTAATATTATTATAGATGCACTGATCATGTTTTTCCTGACCAATATTTTGATACCAATAACTGGCCAATGCCTGGTTAAAATGTAACTGTATTTCCTGCACTGGGGGTCAGTTGTTTGAAGCTTCAGTTGTGCATTTTTCATATAACCAGTGCTAATTGTATTTGCCGTCTGTGTCACATAAGCCATGAAGTATTTTGAACATTGTTGGATCGTTGTTCCTCAATGCTGAACTTGTGATACCAGAGCTGCTTAAGATTTCCAGATACTAGATGTCTAGCATATGTTCAATCCCCTTGAGATTAAAATCTCAAACTACCCTTTATTGGCTCTGATCATTAATTAGCAGGTCAAATATTAAGAAATAGAGATGCACAGGTCAGACATTTTATGGCATGGTCATGGACTGACGTGTGGTTTGAATTTTGTACAAATGCATTGTTTTCCAAGGACATAACACATAAATGAACAAAATATGCAGGACGTTTACTGATAGAGGGTGCAGTATTGAACCCAACAGGAAATTAAGAAATTACTAAATATTCTTCATGTATGCATTATAGCGGACCTCCTTTAACATTTATCTGATTTTTTATTAAACTGAAAAAAAGTGCATCTATGTACATGTTGGTATTTGACCCACCAGTCACTGATCAGAGGTAATCCAGGAAAGAAGTAGCCGATTCCTCTCTGGTCGATTATTATGATAACTGTAATAATCAATATTGTAGAAGCAGTAGGAATGATTGTTGCTTACCTGTTTTGAACAATGTAACTAGACCAAGTTCTTTATTTTTGCTCTAGATTTCTGTGCAAATATTATAAACCTGGCATTTCTACCTGGTTCCAAGAAAATCTTATACTGGCCCACGACTGGTCACCACATACCATAGAGAAGTGAAACCCAAAAAGAGGTATTTTTCAGATTGATTGATACATTTTCCTTATACTCATGTTCTTTCCTCTGCAGTTCCGTTGTCACATTTATTTTTAAGAAAATCATAATCAATTATGTGCACTTTAAATCAAACAATAGGGCCCTGAGCTTGTCCCCGTACAGAGTAATGCGCGCCAGAGTCAGTTTTATTACTTTTGAATTACTTTGATGAACACACTAAAACGGCTCATCCGAAAAAGATACATTAGCAGTCCATCAATTTTGTGAGCTGGATGACACATTCAAGTAAAATGTTTTGTCACTTCTTCCTCGATTAAGCCGAGGTAATGTTCGCACTTCCACGAGGAGTCGATTAAAAATGGAGGAACACCATTTAGGTACAGAGTCACAGCGTAGGCCTATTTACAGCTCAGAAGGGAATTTACTCATTAGATTCTTTATATCTTTGGACTGAAAACTTTACAGGCTTGGTAAAGACTTGGAACGCTGTAGCTCAATTAGTAACACTTTTTCTTAATAGTGACGGTTTTAACATGTCTTTTCATGTTAGTGTGCATGAACATTGAGATTGACAGCCACTTTCTCCAAGTGCCTCTTCCAGACAGAATGTGTGCTTTGGGGAATCACGGTGCTGTGACCTTGCCTTTGGCATGATGATAGAGTGAAACTGCCTCTATGCATGTGTGTATGTGTGTTACTAATGACCACTGCTTAAGGGGGAGATGAGAGGAGATGGGCCATGCAGCAGGGCTGAGGGGGCAGCGAAATGATCCCATCGATCATCCTTGATCACCCAAATAATGTCATACAGAACATTCATCTCTCTGTATAAGTGTGTGTGATATTTACACACTTTTTAAGGCTCAGCTCATGGTTGTCAAACCTTTCCCAGCATGCGCTCATGCTTTTCAGTATTGCTGCATCAGAGGGATGGCGCGGGCCAAATGCCAGCTTTTGCACAGTTCCATTAGATTTGCCATGGCTGACCGTAGATTGCTATTGATTTGCTATGGCTTCTGTTCAGTGGGTGTTCAGTGGATTTGCACACAGGCACATTGATGCACAAGTGTTAAGGAAGCCAGATTTTTTTTAGGGTGGACTTTCATTGGTGTTGCTTTTCGATGTGTGGTGTTAGAAATATTCTGGATCTTCCTAATGAAATGTTTTGTATTGTGATGTTCGGATAGAAAAACCTCTAAGCACTGTGCACAGTTGTTAGCTCTGACAGGGACTCTGGGATGTTGAGCCTGTTGATGGCTGAGCTCTGGATCTTAAACAAATCAATGCCAAGCGGCTGGACCCCGGAGCCACTTCTTAATGACAACCACCGCTCAGAGATCACCACACACTCTGTTTATTTCTCGCCCAATGCTCTGTCTTTATTGCTCACACTGCTGTTATTGTCTGCCGCACTCATTCCTCACACCTTCTGCTCTCTGCGTACCAGCTGCACACATGCATGCACGCCTCAGAAAAGGTTTTTGAAAATCTTTGCTTTGTTTTTTTTTTTCCAGTTAGGCCTTTTTTAGAATTTCCAGTGGTTAAAACCCTCCCTTACCCATCTGTGAGCTTTAGAGCAGAGATCAGTAACAGTGCATCTTCATTACAAACAAATATAATTAGAAGCTAAAAAGACCTGCTGTATGTAGTATTATTTAACATATTTAACATAGCTCAATGAAAACAGGGTGTACATCCAGATGTGAGTCCTCCTATAGCAGCAATGATTGTTTTGTCTTCGTGCATGTTTAAGCAAGTGTGTGTGTTTGTGTCCATGTTCCTGTGTGTGAACATGTGGAGGGGATTAGGGGTGTAATGCAGGATTATCCAGCAGGTAGAATTGCCTCTTCTTCTTGTGGAAGAGATGGAGCTGCAGAGAGAGGATGGATGGATGGATGGATGGATGGATGGATGGATGGATGGATGGATGGATGGATGGATGGATGGATGCATGGATGGATGGATGGATGGATGGATGGATGGATGGATGCCTGCATTGAAGTGAAGTTTATAGCCAGGCTGAAAAGATCCAGTATTTTTTTAGATTTACATTCAAGAAATACAAGTAGGAAAATAAAACAAAAATCAAACATTGGCATTTGAAATTCAGTTTGAAAGCCATCATTGTTGAATGTTTATACTTCAGACCTTCAATAATTCATTCAAAAAGCAAATATAACTCTGTGATGATCCAAAATGAGCAAACAACCTAGCTCAAGATGATCTAAGTGTTCTTATCATTTCATGCAGCCAGCTATGCATCTGAGGATGAAGACATTTAATCATTTATTAACATGGCGCAGTTTTTCTTCCACTTATGAGTCACTGTATGAGTGGAGGAACAGCAAAGGGGATGGGGCAGAGGAGGATAATAGCTCTTACTTCCCAGGTGAAGCACAAAATATCAAATTTTCTAATCCAGTAATAGGAGCGTATCATCCTCACACGTTGTGCGTGTTTGTGTCGCCGGATCTGCCTTTGCTCTTTTTTTTGTCAATGCTCTTAACATTGCGAACTGCACAAATCACTGTTACTAAACATAACGCCATGTATTCAAACATAATGAGGCTTGAGTTGTTGCCATCTTGCTGTTCAAAGTGGTTTTTATTTAGTGCGGCAAACTGCTTCAAGGTCCCCACTGCTCTTTGCTCATCAACATTTGCCAAGTGTTAAATAAAACATGAGACATCAGAACAATGTGGGTAGGAGCCCATGCTCCCCATTTAGAGCCCGCACGAGGAGGTGCAGGCAATCCCGCACATGTGCAATGCACACACACATAATATCCAGAGGGGGTATAAGTTCTGGATCTGGAGCTTTTCATAATTGTTGTGGTCTAATCTTGGTTTTAATATGTCTCTCGCAGCAGGGAGGTCTTCACGCATCATACTGTAGACATCATGGATTTGTTTTATTACGCCTGTCTGTGAATGTGTGATTCTGTGTGTGGCTATTTTAATTGACCAGCCTCTCTTTGATGGCATTCTTCTTAAATGTAAGCACATGTAATTCAATGACTTACATGAGGAGACACCAGAGGAGAGGACGAAAGCAGGAGAATACACAGATATAGATATAGATACATTGCGTCTGTGCGAACAGACGCAATGCTCACACACGGACTACATACACACACCTTTCTGACAAGTTGAACCCTTGGCAGTGCTTCTCCAGTCTGTTTGAAGTAGAGTCTCGCGGGAGGCCATGGGAGTGTGGCAGTGTTTCACCCACTCAAACACACAGTGGCTTGTGGGGGAAACAGGGATTGCAGATAGAATAGAAAGGCAGAGGAGACAGTAGGAGGAATACCCCTCAAACGCGTTCTAGTTCGTCTCATCCTTATCTCTGGGTCTGTCCCTTTTCTCTCTGCAGACATGCTCCGAATGAGCGTGGTTGGTGAACGGGCTGTTTACTGCCACAGTTTGTTTTGGTTTTTTTCTAGCCTTTTCTCTTCGTGGCCCTGGTGTGCTCATATCTCCCTTAGTCATTGACTGGGTGAGATTGAAACTGCGCACCAGGGAAACAGCGAGAAAATATTACCCGGCTGGCAACAGAGACGAGGTTTGTTGTTTTAATATTTCTTGCAGTCTCAATTAGATCATTTACTAAAAGAAGATGACTTTCTAAGCCCATAAATATACATTTGCTGACAAAATCCACCCCTCAAGAATACAACTAAAAGCAGATATTAACATATGCTTTAAAAAAAACTTTTTTTCTCACTGTCTGACATCAAATCAAACTAAATATTTCCTGTTTTAGGTCTGTTAGGTTAACCAAGGGTATCTCTATCTGGTCAATGCCATAATAATGACACGGAATATTTTAGAGAATTTGTTAATGTTGTTTGAATTCAAAAATGTACAAACATTTTCTGTAATATGTGGTAGAATTTCCTAACAAACTGTATGACTTCAGTTAAATAATTTTGCTGTCCTTCCAAAAGCTATTCACAATTGTTTGCTGCAATTTTTGCACATTCTTTCTGTAAAATCCGGTCTATCTGAGTTAGGTTTGGAGGCCGCCTTGCTCATGCAACTTCCATTCTGCCCACAAATCTTTGTGATGGCCACTCCAAAACAATGATTTTATTGTCCTTAAGCCACTTTCTAACTAATTTGACAGCATAACTAGGGTCATTGTCAACTTAGAAGTACATTTGTGCCCAAGGTCTAACTTACTGGATGATGTCTTAAGAAGTTGCTTTAAAATGTCTATGTAATGTTTTTCCTCATAATGCCCTCAATTTCGTGCAGTGTCCCACTCTGTCCTGCTGTAAAACACCACCAAAACATGATACAACCATCCATGTACTTCATAGCTGCAATGTTGTTCTCAGGCTAACAAGCATCCCCATTTTTTCACCAAATGTAACAATGATCATTAAAGGCAAAACACTTAAATTTCTGTTTTATCAGACTATAGGACATTCCAAAATTAATTGTCTGAGTGCATTTACAAACTGTAATCTAGTTTTTTATGTAGCTTTTGGAGTAATGGCTTCTTTGTCGCCGAGTGTCCATTCAGCCCATGTTCATAAAGCACTCGATTCACCGGGGATAATTATACTCTCTTGTCTTCTGCTTTTGTCCTGGAGTTGATTCGAGCAGTTTGCACCAAAACACATTCAAACACACACCTTTGGGAATCAGAACCAATCTTCTTCATCGACAGTATGATGTCTGGACATTTTCATGGTGTTTATACTTGCTTATACATGTTTTAACAGATGAACGTGGAACCTTCAGGCATCTGAGAGTTGTACCAACTTTTGAAGGTCCACAATTCTCTTCCTGATATCTTTGGATTTTTCCATGACATCTCACAAGGAAGCAATGTGTTTGAGGTGTTTTCTTAAAACACATCCACAGGTGTGCCTCCTATTAATTTAAATGTTCTGAAACCTGTTTCCAAAGCTATGACATCATCATCTGGGCTTTCACAAAGAGTCCAAAGGCATAATAATCTTGGTGTATGTTAAGCTCCGACTTCTAAGAACCTAAAAAAAAAATCTAGAAACATTCTGTCTTTTAATATTCTGATATTTAGGAAATAAAAAAATGTAGTCCTGACTGACCCAAAACAGTATAGTTTAATCTGATTACGACAGTGGGGAAAAAATTGTGTCGTTGTACACAGTGTATGTAAATATCTGCTTTGAGCTATATCTTGAAAGCCAACCAGGGCTGTTAGACTGACTGATGGATTCCGTTAGACACAACTGCTTTGCCACAGTGTATCTCAGCCCCGCCACACAATGATTCTCCAGAAGGGGCTCAGTGTTACACTCACTTACAGATATACACATAAACTTTTTTAGAGAGAAGCTGTGCCAAGGCAGCGTGGAGCAGATTGGACGGAAAGAAAGTCACACACGCAAACAGCAGGGTGAATCTGGTCAATTTGCAAAATACAGAACATTGTGCTGACTTAAGATCATATATCACATCAGTGCATCGATATGAGCGGAGGCAGCAGGCCACAGACACAGTGTGTTACATAACACCGCAAATGCCACAGCTTTTTCTTTACAGATACAGGCCCAGAAAGAACAGGGCATCAAAATAAACTGCCGGTTTCTGGAAAGGACTCGCTGAGTTGTCGGATACCACAGGGATATGTGTTTTTGTCCGGCTGAATGCGACTGATTATGTACAGGTTGGGAGGTAATACAAACTGATTTTTATATGAGTGTGATGCAACAACCAAATGGTCTCACAGCTGAAACACAATGCCACCGCATTCTGTGGCTGGAATCGCTTGGTTTTCCTTTTATGTTGGAATGACTTGCAAAAGTGAAATTATTCACATTTTATAACATTACAACCAAAAACTTCAATCTGTTTTATTGGGATTTTATGTGGCAGACCAACCCAAAGTTGTACATAATTAAAAAGTGAAAGAAAAATGATCCTTTATTTTCAAACATTTTCTAGAAATAAACATTTTAGTATGGTGTGTTTTTGTATTTAATTCCTTTCTCTGCCACACTTAAATGCATTCAAATGCAACAATTTTCCTTCAGATGTCACCTCATTATATAGATTTTACCCGTGTATCATTTAATCCCAACCTTAACCCAGCTGTTTATATTGATGTTTGTTAGAGAACATTAGGGAAAAAACAACATCATGAAGACCAAGGAACACAGCAGACACAAATGAACAGAGACTGTTCATTCGATCCCCAGCTCAGGTTGTGAATCTTTGCACTCCAGAAATGTGACTTTAATGGAAGAGTGTCAAGAAGAAAGCAAGTGTCGAAAGACACATGGGGGATGCAGCAAAATGGGTTAGGGTGAAAGGTGCTCGGCTGAAATGAGACTAAAACTGAACTTTATGACCTATATGTAAAATTTGATGTGTGGCAGAAAACGAACACTGCACATCACCCTTAATACACCTTCAAAGATGCTCCCCATCCAAAGTGGTTACGTTCTATTTGAACAGAAGAATGGACAAAAACTGCTGGTGAAAACATACCTCAAAAACGTGCACCGATAATGGCAGCAAAAGGTAGTTCTCCAAGGTATTGACTTAGGAAGATTGAATGCACACCACATTTATCATGGGTTTGTTTGTAAGAAATTTGGAAAAATCATGTATCTTTTTCTATCCACTTTACAATTATGTACACTGCAGGTTTTACATTATTGTGTTTGTGTTGTTCTGTTACAAAAACTCCTAGTAAAATTCATTGCTGTTTGTGATTCAAGGGTACAAGGACCTTGTTTAACAGTTCTATTTTAAAGCCTGCAGTCTCAATTTTAACTAAATATAAGCTGCAAATAAAAAAAACTTTAGTGAGAAATAAATGAGATGGGAAGTCGAAACAAGGCAGAAGAGTGATGGCTAAATGAAAACTCTCAGAGGTGGGTTCATTCTTCAAGTGGGTCTTAAAAGGCTGCTGTTATTGAAGGTTTTCCACCATGAGGCAGCAGCCCCATGTTTTCTTAAAATAGTACCTCCATACATGCATGCATAAAAGCATACAAAGACACAAAACAATCCCACTTTAAAAAAACTGCAACGGCGCTGGCAATTCACAGATCTATTATTTTGCTGCTTGTTCTCCTTTTTTTGGCTGTTATTTGCCTCACAATCTCCCTGCACCCTGTAATTTTTTGAGCATGTTCTTTACCAGCACAGGTACAAGGAAAACATGCTTCATCACACCATACCTTGTATTTTCTGTCCTCCCTCTTTCTTACTCTTTCCTTCAGACCTCCCTGCGGTGTCCCCTGGTGCAGCAACCAAAACAGCTAATGGAGAAGGAATGTACCTACGCTCAGCCACACAGAGAGACAGAGCAGGGAAAGGATGAGGGATGTAGAGACTCACAGGCAAAAAGCAAGAAGGAGAGAGCCATATAAAAACAGGAAGATAAAAGCAGAAGGGGAAAACTAAAAAGCTCTCAGCCATGTTGCCAAAGTAACACCATGTTCGATGTGTTTCTACGGCTTTCACTCCAGGTGGTAAACAACGAGACTGTGTGTTACTTTTTACTCAATGTTCACCTTTTTATGCATGTATGTGCATATATAGAGCTTCTGAATGATACATGACCCATGTCAAGGAAGAATATGTGAATTTTCCACAGTGAAATAAAGCAGAAATTCTAGGAATTTTTGATTTTTTTTCACAAATATATTTTAAGAACACATTTATATAATAGAGGATCATAAATGGAGCCCTATCCTGGCTCACTAATTATGATTTTAAAGACTTGTTGTGGATGCCGTCATGCTATAATGAAAGCATTTCACATTTAAGTGTGATGGCTGATAACATTATTGACAAATTTCCATTTAATAAACATTACAGCCAAATTGAGCTTAGCAGTGCTTTCTGTTTTAGACAAAAAAAGAAAAAGAAAAAATTAAGGTAAAAAATACTGAGAATGAAACGTCAGTGCATATACGGTGTACGGTGCCTTGTAAAGGTAATAACATGTTTTAAACTTTAAACTTTTTGGTGGGGGTAAGAGACAAGATACAAGGTTTTCAGTTTTTTTATACCGTAATTAAAAATGTCGAAGTAAGACCTGCATTTGTATTCAGCCCCTATAAGTCACTTTGACCTGGCCTTTCTAACACATGGATATGCTTTGATCTAAAACGTTCCCCTTCATCCCCACAGCATGGTACAGCCATCACCATGCTTCATTAATAAAGAGTGTGTGTTCAGAGTACACCTCCAAACATAGAATTTAGTTTGTTAGCCAAAAAGTTTTAATCTCATTTTTGCTGGACCCATCTGGTTTATTGCTCTTTGTTGTTCTTCAGGATGTTTGTTTTCAAAGTTTTCTAACAAGCACATCAGGCCTTATAGAACAACTATATTTATACTGGGATTAAATTATGCACATGTGGATTTTTATGTGAATTAAGGGATTTCTGATGGTTTTGGTTGTACCAGATCTTATTTAAGGTTATCAGATTAAAGAAGACTGATATGAATATTTCAGATTTTTATCTTTAACAGATTTTGAAAGCCATGCATTATTTTTGTTACACAACAAAATTCTCCACTATTTTGTGTTGGTCTATTACATGAAATACCAAAACAATACATTAAAGTTTGTTGTTGTGTTGTCATTATAAAATGTTAAAACATTAAAGGGAGTTTATGAGTAAGGTTTGTTAGTCACTGTATTATTGAAAGAGATGAGTTTGCCTAAACTGAGGATATAACAAATAAACTCATTGTGTGTAGCCTCACACACGAGTCCATTTCTCAGCTTGGTGGTTCCGGTCTTTGGTCCATACATGCACACACTCAAATATCTTTCTAATAGCACGGAAGCCACAGACATGGTAGTTGTTAGTGCATTCAACTGATAAATGGTCCGCAATGTAATGAGATCATCAAACATGTTTGCTCACCTTATGAATTTTGTACTGAAGCTGTTTGAGGATTGCAGGCCACTATATGAGGCTCTGTTTTGTTCTGCTTACATTTATATGCAGTTTTACAGGCACACAGTGGTTTTATTGTTTCACCCTGTTTTCTGTCAGCTTGAAAAACATGTCCAGATATAATTTATACTAACTGATAGATTTAAAGAGTTTAATTTTAATAAAAAGTTAAATTCTAAATGTGTCTTAAAGGTTTCGCTCAGATTTATTTTTTTCTTGTTTCTTTCTGTGCCTTCTACCTTCTGTCCTTGATTTTGTTTCTATCACTCCCATGCCCTTCACCTTCATCCTCTCACTCTCCCTCTAGTTCTATAGGCTAGTTTTTTTTTTTTTTTTTTCATCTCCACTTAGCTTTTAGTGCTCTTCTGTGCCCCCCTCCAGGGGAATCCACCTCTTTCCAGACACTGCCTTATTTTAGCAACACAAGCTGGTCCTTGGAGAGCATTGCCAGTGCTGTCTGCCCATGTGTGTGTGTATGTTTGTGTGAATGAGTGTGTGCTTTTGGACTTGCATATATGTGCAAATTTTCTGATGTATCAAGACTGACAGGTCAAGCAGTTTCGTCAGTGAGTTTCCTTCCTTCTTTTTTCCCTGGTTTCCTTTCTTTTTTTCGGTTATGAACGAAGCGACAGGTGAATTATTAATGAGACAGGGAATTTTTGTTCTACTTCTGATCTCCCACTGCTACAAGAAGAGTCTCCGAAGGAATGCAAGCAAGAAACACCAAACATATATACTTTGTCTTCTCCAAAATGTAGCGGCCATCAAGGAATTGGTGTGTTTTGGGATTTGCACAACTTCATGGACTTGAATTTTGGTTTCCTCTCTCTCTCTCTCTCTCTCTCTCTCTCTCTCTCTATCTCTCCACACAAGAAACAATCTGCCACAGCCCATTCATTCATTCTCCCTTACCCCAAGTTCTCCAGGTCCAGCTGCATTCTTTCAGCTGTGCAGTGGTGCAATGAAAATGAGCGGGAAAGACAGAGCATCATCAGAAGCATCACTGCAGGCCAAATGCCTTATTATGTCAGATTTACAAATTCCCCACACCCTCGCTGAAGGAAAAAGTGACCTACATAACTACATACCAGAAAGAAAGAGAAAAACACCAATGGCCCCATTCTCTTCTCCTCCACTCCACTCTCTCAATCTCTCTATCTGTTGTTCCCTCTAAAGCTGCTCCCTTTCTCTATCATTTCGTCACCCCTCGTTTATCTCTATCCTTTCCCAACAGTGGCTTGGTGCGTTATCTCCCCTCATTCGGATGAAAGGACTGGTGTATTTCCAGTTTTCTCTCAGAAATGTTGCATATCCAAGCATGTTTGCTAAAATGGTATCGTCGACATTGGGGGGTGGTTAGGTGATCCAACCAACCTGCTACTAGGTAAACACCATCTGTTCACACAAAATCTCCCCCCCCCACCCAGACGTTGTGACGAGAATAGAGCGATCCAATTGCTCCTCTTCTCACACACCTCAAGTGTGCCAGCTTTACGAGGTGTGTGCTGTCGATGTTTGTGTGTCAGCCTGCGATGATAATATGTAGTAGCAGAGTTGATGTTCTTTTAGATGTTACCAGAGAAAACACAGAAATTTGATGCCATATCTAAAGTTGTTCACTTTTACTGTAGTTAACAGTGATTTGTGTCAAATTTCCAATCTCTCCAGTCTTTTTTAACTCAGACCTGCCAACACAGATATTAGTTGATTCTGACTTCTCTTTAGGAATGAGAAGAAACAGCACTAAAAAAAAATTTACCTGGATAAAATGAATACGGAGTTGATATTTTAAGCTGGCTTTAGCATCTCATATTAGCAATTAGCACAAACTGTGGTTAACAAACAACTTTCTCTGGGTGTATATTACCCAGGGAATGCCTCAACTTTAAGAGTCTCAAAAGGTTTCAAACATTTTAAAATCCAGCTTGCTGGAAAGGCTACAAAAGATCAGAAAGTTAAAACAGAGCAAATTTGCTTCAATACAGTCAGCATTCCTAACTGTTGAAAATCTGGCTCTCTCTTACCATCTCTCAGCCTGACATGTTCTGGAAAATACAGTTTCATTTTGAATAGCCTCTTAACAGTTGTTAAGTGTTGTTTAAATGGCTTGAATCGTTTGTTGAAGTTTGTTGCATGACATTTTATGATCTCCAGATCTTTGTTCTTTAGCACCCACTACAGGATTCTCAATGAGAACTGCATGGATTGAGCTTGGATTAGTTCACAATTATTACATTTTCTACTAAGTATTCCTGAAAATCTCTTTATGTAAAAGCATAAAGGAAAGAAAATAAACAATGGATCTACTCAATCTTGTTTGTTCTCTGCTCGGCCAAAGGTGCTGTCAACCTTTTCTGCCTGTCTCCCTCCCCGTCTCCCACTCTCTCCTCCTCTCTCTCAGCCTGCAGTAAAATTGAGTCAAATCAATCAATTCAGGTTTCTTGGGCAGACCAGTGGTGTGGTAAGAAATTGACCTTTCATTTAAATGTGTGTGTGTGTGTGTGTGTGTATGTGTGTGTGTGTGTGTGTGTGTGTGTGTGTGATGGGGGGGGCTGTTTGTAGACAAAAACAGAGGGGAGCAGTTAGATCCAAGCCACTCTGCCTCACATCCGATTGTGCCACCCATTGTGGTGTTGCCTCCAACTATCTACTGACGATCAAACACACACCCACGCAAAACACCAAGACACACTCTCACACACACATTTTCACCATCAGCAACAGCAGATGTGACAAGTGCACGGTCTCTGGACACAGCATTAAAGACGCCCTCTGTCTATTTCTAGCGTTTATGCTAAGCAGCTTGATGTTGCGGTTTTTCCATTTTTGCCCAGCTGGGTATTGAGCGTATTGAGTGCGTGAGTTAGCCCGGGTTAAGTGGCTGTGCTTAAGGGCACACCAGTACTGCTGCGATCACCGGCTGCTCCCGTACAGCCTTGGAATGAGCCCTGTGAAACGAGATAAAGGGCTCATGACAACGGCCACACACACACACACACTCAAACACACAGACACACACCCTGATTGAAGGGCAGCGAGCACTGAAGTGAACGTGAATGGAGAGAGTGTGGAGAAAAGACATTTGATTTTATGTCATCCTTTTGTTTTTGCTGGGTTGTCAATTTCGTTTTATCTTATTTCCTATTCTTTTTTCCACATGCCAATACACTGCAGTAAAAAGTAGTTGACCCCTTAAGCATTTTTTTCTGTTTTTCCTTCTTTATCACAAATGAATGAAACTATTTTAAATATAAAAAAAAATGACCTAAGTAATATATTTTGGTCACGTTTCACTTACTTCTACACCTGTAAAATCAAATAATCACTTAAATACAACATTCCTGACAACATGAAGTAGGCTAATAGATCTCAGAAATTAACGCATAATGTTAAATTCAAAGAAATTCAATGGACAAAGTCATTGACATCTATCAATCTGGAAAGAGTTGCATTACCGTTTCTAAGCTTTGGGTCTCCAGAGACCAGCAGTGAGAGCTATTATCCATGAATGGCGAAAACATGGAACAGTGGTGGACCTTCGCACGGTGGCTAAACTACAGACTACTCTAAAACACATTGCTTATTCATCTGGAAGGTCACGAAAGAATCCAGGGCAACAATAAATTTGCAACTTGCCTCATTAAGATCAGAGTTCACGATTCAGTCGTCAGAAAGAAAAACACTACATATATTTGCCAAAAAAACATCTTGATGGTACCCAAGAAAAACATTCTTTGGACTGATGAGACAAAGTGGAAACATTTGGAAGGTGTGTGTTCAGTGACATCCGGCATTAAATTTAAAAAGCATTTCAGAAAGAGAACGTCACACCTTCAACCAGACATGGTTGTAGTGGTGTGATCATCTGGAGCTGCTTCGGTGTTACCAGCATCGGATTACTTGAAGAAAAATTATCCAGCCATCAGTTTATGATCAGTCTAGCTGACCTGGGTTATGCAATGAGACAATGATCCAAAGCACACCAGCAAGTCCACCTTGGAGAGACTAAAAAAAAGGCAAATTAAAGTATATGAGTGGCCTAGTCAAAGTCCAGACTTAAATCAAATTGATATGCTATAGCATGACCAAAGGGTGTGCAAAGATTCCTCCACAGTCAGTTACTGTGAATGCTTGATGGCATTTTGTGGCAGAGGCAGGTATTATGTTTAGGGGGGCACTTAATTTTTCACATTGGGCAAGGTTTACATAGATTATTTTCCCCTTTAACAAGTGAAGTCTTTGTTGTGATGATCTCAAATATTTACATTTGACAAAAAGAAAAAAGAATACATTTGTGGGGGAAGAAATACTATTTCACTGCAACGTGTATAGATGTCAACCCCTCACACCCACAGCACTAGGTCTGAGCTGGTGTTTTCCCTCGGTTCAGTAGAGCTTAATACAGATTTGTAATGATTATTAGGAGATGTAGGCACGAACGTATACTGATAAATAACATGAGCTGAAGTAAATTTCAGTAGATGATACATCGTGGAGGTACTGAGAAAGAACCATGGATGCAGTAATTTCTGGCATTCATGTGGGCTCCAGGCTAGGTCACATAAACAAAAGCCAAAACCCCAAAGAGCCTTGCTCCAGGTGCTTTAACCTGAGGGCACTGTTTTGAAAACAAACCCACAGTGCACATACTCGCTGCTCAGAGAAAATCTTCACTGAAGATTTCCCTTCAAACAACACGTAGCCCTCATTATATCATGTTAATGCAGTGAATCCTCCACTCCTGGACCCCCGCGCTCTCTAGAGGATTTTCGCGTGGAGATTTGTTGGCCAACGTTCGGCCCTCTCCTCCTCCACCATTGTCTGTCTGTCCTCATATTGCTCCTCTGCACTAAAACAGCTCATAATTATTATCTCAGCATCCTTCATGTATAATTTATCAGCCGTTTAAAAGCCGAGCTGCATGCAGTTAAATCTATTGGGAGCTTCTGTCTTTCTAAATCTCCCCCCATTCCCCACTCGCTCCCCCACCCTTCATAATTTCTCCTTTCCGTTGTACTATCTTCCATGTGCAGAAGCCCTCCGTCATCTCTTTTAACTTTATGTTATTCTTTTGTGCTGCACTGTTGTGTAAGCTGCATCCTCCTGTCTCTTTCATTTTGTTTTTGAGTGCATTCTGTTCCCCTTCTTCTACTCCCTCCCTTAAATTTCAATTTTTGACAATATCGGCAATGATCCCATGATTTTTGCACCCTACACTCTTTTGCTTTCTTTTCCCCTACTCTACCAGAAGAGGAAGGAGAGGTGCAGAGTAATTGGATTCCCCCTAATAGCGAGGATAATGTTGACAGTACATAAATCCTGCCGCTGAAATAGTGCCTCGTTTATCTTCTGATTTTGCCTCATTGTTTTTCGCTCCTGTTTCCCACCTTCATCTTCCTCATCTCCAGAGCCTGTATTTTTTTTTAATCCATCCTTCCTTCCCCGTCTCACCTTCACTTCATATCTCCAGGGGTCTCATCATATAGCCTTGTTTGTATAGATGGGACAATGCGTCTCCAGCTTAAATTGGTCGACACGGTTCGGTTACCGCCACACAGATACTGGGTGACAAGCAGAGCAGGGGAGAACAGAGGATAAAAGTAACACATGCACATTACTTCGGATAAGTGTCACAACATAAGGCTTACAGGAAGCAATGAAGGTTCGACTTAACCTGACTTTAAGGAAATACAAATTATTCTGTTACCCAATGCATTCTGCTCCCTGAAACTTCACACAAACATCTGTTGCTTCCTGTTCCTGTAAAGCAAACATCAACTTAATAGCAGGTGCAAATCAGCTCAACAGTAATCAGGCTAAATCCAAATCTGTGCAACAATTAGGCATCACAACAGATGAAGAAAAGGGAATCATTTGTGCAGCAGATGGTGACATATTGCTTTTTTTCTCCCTCACTAATAAGGGTCAAGCTCCAAGAATGCTTGATCCTATTCAATAATTAACTTAATCGTCTTGATAGTGGCTTCCAAGGCTGAAACACACAGCTTTCATGCTAAGCATTTAAAGCCTGTGTTCTATAAATATGTGTTTTCTACAGTGACATAACACACAAACATCATCAATTGTGTATCCTTTTAAAGCTCTTAGAACTGCAAAAACAATTGTTTTTACACTCTAAGTGGCAGGCTGAAATGGTTTAAAGAAAGGATATTGGTTAATTCTTTGCACTTGAGTGGAATGGTAAATGTTGGTATCTTTTATTTCATATTTTTGCATTATATGATAAAGATAAACATATTTCTTTCTATGACATCAGTAGTCTTATAAATAAATCAAATCAATTTATGGTAACTTCATTGTAAGGGAAATAGTATACAGCAAAGGAATATATTTTTCTTTTGCGAACATTAAACAGATAAGTGTTAAAAATGCTGCTTGAGGCAAACCATAAGAAGTCCGTTTACCAGTTTGCCAAAAGCCATATAGGGAGGCACAGCAAACATGTAGAAGAAAGTGCCATTTCAAGATGAGATCAGAACTGATTTGTTTTTTTTTTTTGCTACATGTATGATGGGAAACTAATACTGTACATCAACCTAGGCACACCATTCCTTCAGTTAAACATGGTGGTATAGCTGTAGTAGAGGACCTATTCAGCCTCACCAACTGAAACATGACTCATTTTGAAGGTTTAGGAGGTAGATTTGACCATTATGTACCAATTTCTAGAGGAAATTGATGAGGTGGCAGCCTCTATAAATAGACCCAGACATTGTTTGGGCAACCAAATTAGAATTCTAGATAAAAGAAAAAGCTCCCCATTAATTGATTATAAATTAAGAGAAATGTAACTGATGGATGTGAATGGGTGTGGTAGAGAAATGAAGACATGTTAGGGTTATATAGACAAAGATGAAAAAGTTTGTGTCATTCATTCTCTCTACAGCTCTCTCCATCCCTTCTAAATATCAAACAAGCTCATCAATTATTGAGCAAGTGTCAAGCATTTGATATAAACAGCCCTTTCTAGCAGTATTATCGAAGCCCATCACACCCTCTAACATCCTCCCTTTCATGTGCTTTCATGGTCCATCTCATTGACGCAGGAGTCCAGGTCAGGTCAGCTAATCAATCACCTGCGTGGCATTTGGATTGTTTGGTCTCTCTATAGGCTTCCTGTGTCTATAGGCTTCCTCCTCTGATCGCTGTCAAGGTAGGTCATGGAGGAAAGACCTCATTACAGGTAGAATTGTAAATACTATAGGATGCCTCTTGACAATAGACACATTTTTTGTACATTTTGACGTCTTACAACCACTAACTTCAATATCGTTTATTGGAATTATCATCTGAAATTGTAAATTATAAGGTACAACCACAAACCACAAACCTCACCTCGACCTAAACTGACAGCTGACAGGGGAGCATTTATTAGAGAGTCAACAAAGAGACCCATAGTAACTCTGGAGGAGCTGCAGAGTTCCACAGCTCAGGTGGTATAATTGACAAGATAATTAGTCGTGGACATTAAAAAATATGGCCTTTGGGAGATGAGTGGCAAGAAGAAAGACATTGTTGAAAAAAAGCCATAAGAAATCAATTTCTTAATTTTCCTCAAGCTATAAGGGGGACACAGCAAACATGAGAAATAAGGCGCTCTAGTCTTAAAGGACCAAAATGAACATTTTTACCTACATGTGACCCTGAACATAACTTTCGAACTGTGAAACATGGTGGTGGCAGCATCATGCTGTGAGGATGGCATTCTTCAGTAGGGACAGGGAAGCTGGTCAGAATTGATGGGAAGATATGAAATCCAGGTCAATCCAGAAAAAAACAAAACTTTTTAAAGGTTGCAAAAGATTTGGAACTTTGGTAAAAAATGTTCATCATGCAGGACAATGGCCCTAAACATACACCCAGAGCTACAATGAAATAGTTTAGATCATACCTTATTCATGTCTTAGAATGGTCCAGTCAACATCCACACCCAAATCAGATTGATACAATGTGCAATAAGTTAACCTTTCTACCTACACTTTTCTGTCTTCAACTTATGCCATTGCTTTCACATTAAATTTGTTCTGCAAATGGTATTACTGACAGAAAAAAAAAAATCAATCAATTAATTGGTTAAGAATTTGTGGCAAGACTTGAATTGAAACTGTGGTGACTGGGTACAAATGCATGCCATGTTTTTCAGTTTTTGTGTTTGTAAAATATTAAAAAATGTATCTTCTTACAAGCAGACCTTCCTGATGGTGAAATGACAAAATGTGGGATCTAAGGGCAATGATTACTTTTGCAAAGCACTGTATAGATAATACTTAGAGTCAGACTCTATCAAGATCAAGTCATCTTCTTTGATTTTGCTCTCTGTTTATGCCCACTCTCATCTTTCATAGATGAAAAATTGGAAGACGAAGGATGATAGAATGCATAGGACATTGCAGAACAATAGGATTCACATTGTCTGTGCATTTAAGCGCTTCTTCATTCAAGTGTCTCTCTAGGCTTGTATTGTTTGTCTCTTCTCTGAGAGGTGTGCAGTTGCTCTTAACACACCCACAGTCATTTAATTAGGCTGTCAATCAGGAGGAAACCCGCTTCCTAAACTGTCTAACACTTTCACACAATAACACTCCGCAACCATCAGGCGCTTACCTTAACCGCACATCATAATCATGTAATGCTGCGATTTTATCCGTCGCCATGTCAAAGCCTTTGCTTAGAGGCTAAGGATGTGTTGGCAAGTGGGTAAATCTAGGGTAAGTGGAGGGTTGGAGCCTGTATTGTCTCTTGGTAAAAACTCACCAACATTTTTCTTCAACTGATCAATAGTTTGTATTTCTTATCTGCCACTCCTCCTGTCAAGTTTCTCTTTCCCCACTTGGGCAATTCAAAAACAGAGCCACACACCCATGTTTTCTTTTCCTTTGGCCCCTACTTTAAGTTGAGTCAGCATACTTCCTTATTATTCTTCCTTTTACATCTACAAACTCATCGCCTCCTCGCCTCCTCTACACTGTCGCCACATTCCGACCACAATCACAGCCCCTTTTACTTTTCAAGCCACTTTCGATCCCATCCACCCCCATCCCTCTCTGAAAATCTTCTTATCTATTTCGTTTTTCTTCCCATCTTTCCATTCCTGGTCCTCTCCAGTCCTTTTCCTCATTCAAACCACCTGCGGTTTGACAAATACGCAAGATCCCACAAAGGCTGCAGGACTGTCAGCGCTAATCTGTTCACCAGTACACTTTAAGTGTATCAAAGAGCAGGAAAAGACAAACATAGTACAGAATGCGTTCTTTCAAAATTCTGTGCATTTATTTCTCTCACAATACATCTCGCAGGCCCATTGTCAAAGAAAAAGAAGTTGTTGATTTGCTGGCTTGATTTTCTTGACATTATAATTGGGATAATGTGCAAAGAAATAAACAAACTCTAATGCCATTGTTCGCTTTCTAAGAAGTGTTATCCATCCTTTTTTTCCAAGGCCACCAAATAACAATTATTGTCAGCTGGCTCTGTAAACAAATTCTAAAGCTGCAAATTTGCTCTCAATGAAAGCTATCACACTGTTTATTCAATTTCTACTTTGTCTGGCTAAAATCAAGAACGCCATCTACGTAGTATTGCACCCAACTGTGACCGTTTCTTTTGTCCTTTCTACCTTCTGTCTTCTTCACCGACCACAGTTTAGTTTATGTGTGTTAACATAGTATTTGGCTTTTAAAAGCATTGGAACTCGAGTTGGGAGCTCAATGAGGCTTTAATGGTACGAATTTGTCTTCAAACACCGTCCGTTTGACAGAGGATACAATTTCTCCTCGCTGAAACAAGTTTGATTTGGTCTCCTCCCTGCCACAGAGTAAACAGACACAGCAGGTCTTTGGCTCTGATCTTCCAAAGCATACAAACTAAGAGGAAAGGTGAGTGGTTGCAGTATGATTTCAAGGAAAAATGTCCATCTTCCTGTGCATTCTCCATCTGCGGCCTTTTCAGAAGGAACATGTGCAAGGTGACTGATGAGTTTGTGTGGAAAATGGAACAATGTGCATAAATGGTAGAGAGGCAAATGAGATAATACATTGGCAGAGGAAGAAAGTGCACAAAAAGGCAAAGACAAATTTGGTTGCATGGGTTTTTGTTATGCACTATTCCATTCTTGGACTACTGAATTCAGAGATTTATGTAAACAGAATGAAGGAAAACAAGAACAGATAGTGCTGGCCGTATAGGAGTCAATCTGTTCCCCATTCTATTGTTGGTTTAAAAAAAATAGAAACCCTTTACAATAAGAGGGCTCGGCTTTAGGCTCAGCCATCTATGCTGCTACAGCTTTCTGCTATGGATGTAACAGTTAATCCACCACTATCAAGTCCCTTCTGCTGCTTTGACTAAGGCTTTTTTATACATTTATGCACGGTCTGGGTTATATTTCACAATTCTGGACTCTGTAGAGGCATCGAAGAGTTTACCCTCTATACTGTTTAGTGTGCATCCAAATAAAGTTATTTAAAGGCATCAAACCTCAAACAAAACAACATACTAGACATAGGCTGGTATAAATTGATAACCTTGAGTAAAAAATTTGATTGTTACATTATATTTACTCAAAAATATGAAACAAAAATGGATAGCATGACCTAACTGCTTTTAGTTTAAACAGAAAAGCAACAATTTGTACTATTGCTGGCAAAACAATATAAAACAATATAAATAAGAACAGCACAGGTATAAAAAGCTAGTATCAGATGGTTAATTTGTCGGGATCTGCTTGCTTAGCCAACCTGCAGTCTGCTGGTTAACAGACATGTCACATCCAGTTCACAAGATGAGACAAAACACAATACTGGGTTCACAGGAGCGAGACAAGATGAGAAATAAACAAAATTCTGGTGAAAGCTAAAAATGTCCAGTCCAACTTTGACATGTACATATACTGTGGTAAATTTGGTTGTCTAATTCTAAGGTTCTAATATTTTTGCATTATTATTTTGAAACTCTTCTGTTTAGTAAGAGTTTATTTTGCACTATCCACTATCTATGCTCACTTATCCTTGGACACAGAGGGAGGTGCCCCAGTCTATCACGGGGAAACATAGAGACACACAGGTCAAACAACAATGCACACATACACACACACACACCCACACATTCGTACCTAAAATGTCATGTTGTTAGACTGTAGGGAAGGCGGAGTACCCCGAGTGAACCCACACATGTACCGGGAGAACATGCGAACTCCTTCCAGAAAGAACCCAGGCACAGATACATTCCCCAGGACTTTCTCGCTGCAGAAAAACAATTTCCTAAAACTCAAATTGTGTTTTAAAGAGTCTCTGTTCAGTGTTAAATAATACAGTTCTGGTTCGATCATTCAAACAGGCTCAAACAACTTTTCAAGTTTAAAGACCTCACCTTCATGTCCAGCACTAATAATATTACCTTAGGTTTCCTGTCAGAATAAACATGCTGTCAGCAACTGCATAGGAGAAACATCTCAACTTTTCAATATCCCGAGAACTCCTTACATGCCATTGATAACTATAGTTTTAGAGTGTTAGCTTACTAGAAGTAATAAGGGGCCAAATGTGTCTTATAAGAAAAAGGTCATTGTAGGAGCCTTCTCTTTTAGCTAGCTGATAGTTGGCAGTATGCATCAACAGGTTGGGGAGGGGATGTGCTCCTGAATTCTCCATAAAGCTGGAGAAAATTCTAGACAATCTAGCACTTTCTCTGGATTCTCAACAAAATGACATTAAATCATTGGAGTGGTATGATGTATTATTTAAAACCTGTACACCTTGAAACTGGTAATGGCACATGCCTACAATGTTGCCTGACTATCTCTGTTATTCTTAAGAAAAAAACATTCAAACCCCCTCCATTTTCACTCAAAAGAAACTTTTCAGAAAAGCATTTGGTAAATGGATCATCAGTAAATGAGGCGCTGCCTGTTAAATGAAGAATCGAATAATGTGCAGTTAACGATAAACAGAACCTCATCATCAGCCTGGTCTAATGATAGTCTAATTGAATTTTTTTCATGGCAAAGAATTAGAACGATCATTTTGACACTGGCAGCCACAGGCTATGATGGAGTTCTGAACTGCTGATAAAAATAGCAAACCACTTGGATCTGTAATTTCTTGGGACTTTTTGTGGGCACTAACATTTATCTTTGTTTTGTTTTATGTTGCTTTACTCAAACTGCTACACAAACACTACTGTATGGAGTTTTTTCAATATATTTATTTTCTGCTCCGCTAAAGAGCTTATTAAATTGTTACATCCTCTAACAAATTTTAAACCAGACACAGATTAAATTTCCACTGCAGAGAATGTATATAAAGCCCTTTAAATGAATTGCAGTTTTCCATTTTCCTGCACTTACCATTGCCACCGTGCACTCGAGAGCCTTACCACCGAGGATGCCTCCAGATGTGGCCGAACCGAGCTAAGGCAACGTCTGTCTCGGGGCAAAACGTTCCAGATGGGGTGGGGGCTTTTTAGAGTAGCTAGATGGAAGCTGGGGGGCCTCGAGGCAAAGAGCAGCCCTGTGACATTGTGGGGCACAAGTGGCCGCAGAGCTGACAAGATGAGAAGTGATATGCCCTCGCCATTGCTGTCAGTCATGCCACCTCATTAGAGAGGAAGGAAAAAGGGAAGGAGGGGACATTATCAGAGCTGGACGGAAAGAGAGGGTGGTACTTATGTTATCAAGAAACATATTTTTTATGAGTACAATCAAAAGTATCAAATAAACTAGTTCAAACATTGTTCAATGGCCATGTTTGACTCAGTAGTATAGGAATGAAGTGTTGCTGAGGAGGAAGCTAGCTGAAAGAAGAGGTTCTATGGAAGAAATAATGTGATGCCATGAAATATTAACCCATTGCGAAACACCCAAGCTAAGCCTGTCTGTGAAATCCCACTGTGCACAATGCTAATACATGCTGTATTCACAAGGGAGAAGATAGAGGCTTGTTGCACCGTCAGATGGGAAGTGTGCATTAAGAAGCTCTCTCATGTATTCATACACCCATAATAGGATATATAAGACGAAAATCCCAACAGTCATTTCAGATGGAACAATGCTGCTCAATCCGGCAACACAACGGAGTACACAACCCAACTCACACCCTCACACACACAGACACAACATCCTTCGCCTCTGAAGCTAAATAGTTGATTGATGGTCTAAGCTGTGAAGAAATGCTCTCCTTTATGTCTCTAAAGGTTTGTAATTGCTGCAGTGAAAGGATGCTCACTCGCCTGGAATATTGATCCTAATGGGATTACTATCCTGCACCAAAGAGAGGGTGATGGAGGGAAGAAGATGGAGGGAAAATGGGAAACAGATGAGGAGAGGTCTGGAAAGAAGGGAAAGTGAATGAATGGACAGAGGGAAAAGTCTAGTTTGTCCTTGCCATTTTTCATTGATCTCTTGGTTTTCTGCCCCAATGATTCATTAAAAGCTTCCATACGGTAACAATAAAGCTTCACACTGGAAAAAAGCGATGGGAAAGTACTGGGAAGAGGTAACTGGCAGACAATGGGTGGGAGGAAGATGGTTCTCATGGGAGAGATCATGAAGGGGCTCTTCCCCAGCTCCTTTGGGGACAGTTGTTGTTGTTGTGAATGGCTGTGTTGCCGTATGGATGCTGCTATTATCCCGGCAACAGCAACAAACAAGTGGCGAAAGTTGGTTAGAACAGAATGTGGGAGAGATAAGTTAGAAAATTGTTTCCAAAGAATGGACTGAGTCTTATATCAGTGTGGAGCCAGAGATGTAATGCAGAAAGAACAGACAAACAGAAACCAAAATAGAATATAACCATATGCTTCTCTGTCAACCATATTGCAGTTCTGGGAAAAGTACAGCTCACTGCCTCTTTTGATTATTTTCATCAGAGCACTGACATACTCCCGCTGTCCCCATCTCCCTGAATTAATCAGTGCGGAGGGCCATCGGCTTGTCCATCATTCTGTCCATCCGTCCCACTGCCTGTTTGACTGCGCAAACCGCAGATGGAGGGTATGGCCATCAGTGTGGGACCAGATTGTCCTCTGCAGCTAAGTGAAATGTCATGATGAGGCAGAGTCATGGAATCTGGATGCACATGTGCCTCATTCAATTGTGTGACAGTGTACACTGCCTTGTAGAAGTATTCACACCCCTTGAGCTTGTCCGCACTTTGCCACAATACAACCACAAACTTTAATGTGTTTGATTGGGATTTTATGTGACAGGCCAACACAAATCAGTGCATAATTCTAAAGTGGAAGGAAAGTGCTAAAGAAATTAACAAATAAAAATCTAAAAAGAATGGGATTCATCTGTATTCAGATGCCCTTTACTGTGAACCCCCTAAATAAAATCCAATGCAACCAGTTGCATACAGAAGTTACCTAATTAATAACAGTGTACGCTATGTAAACTCAGTATAAATGCAGCTGACATGTTGGGCAAGGGCAGTATTAAATAGCTGAGAGGCCCATGGAAACCCTGGAGGAGCTGCATAGAACCACAGCACAGCTGAGCAAATTAGTTGGGACTCCAAAAATGTTGCTTTTATTCAACAGTGATAACAAAAACAGCAGTTGTTTCAAAAATCATAAAAGGTTTCTTTGCAGTTTGCCACAGGCTTTGCACAAAAGATGTAGGACAGATGAACACTTCCCTGTAGGACCATGACACTAAATATACAGTAAGAGCTGCAATGGAAAGATTTAGATCGAAGCATATTTATGTGTGAAATGGCCCAGTCAAAGTCCAGATCTAAACCAAAATAAGAGCCTGTGGCAAGAACTAAAAATTATGTTTACAGATGCCAAGTTAGTAGAGATACACACGACATATGATTGGTATGCTGTGGGCAGTTCTGTGGAGTATTGACTAAGGGGGGGAGCTATATGTATGCCTCCGATTAATTATTTGTTTATGTAAAAAGAAATTTTCTTAAATTTTATAATTATGTTCTACTTTGTGTTGGTTTGCCCCACAAAACCCCCAAAAAACTCAGAAGTTTGTAACATGACAAAATGCGGAAAAGTTCAAAGTGTATGAATGCTTTGTATTTGCATGCCTCTTCTCTCTTCTCCAGTCTGGCCATCATGCTGATGATCTGACTCTGGGATAGATCCATGCTGCTGAGCTTGGTCTCTTAGCGGCACTCACATGAAAGTCACCTTTATGAATAATTATCAGAAAGCCATTATGTCCGTTCAGAGCCTGTTGATGTCCCTCTGCGGGAGTGTTTCTTTTCAAAGAGGAATATGTGTGTGTGTGTGTGTGTGTGTGTGTGTGTGTGTGTGTGTGTGTGTGAGTCACTGTTTGGCTCGCTTTGAAAGTTTGTTTTTCCCCCCCCGGTGGGTGAGGTTTCAGGGAGAAATGACTTTGCTTAGAGTTTGAAAGAAAAGAATGAGGTAAGGATTACCCAGACGAGGGTGCACTGCATTACAGGGGAGGGATAAGGAACAACAGAGTCAGCAACAAACTATGTCCAAGACAATAATAATTAAGCACAAAACTGACAGAGAATATTGCCTAAACTCAACTGATGAAAACATTTTCCCAGCACAGACACCTCTCTACTTGCTTGTGAGGTTCTTGTAAAAATTACTTTTCAGTACTTTTAAAGGCTTGTAATGCAGTCAGCAATTTAATTTTGACAGACCCACTTCTAAAGGTGCATCTTTGTTATATATACAGCACAAAGGAAATTGAGAGAGTGTGCATCCGACTAGTTGCGCGCATGTGGACTCAGTAGTGATTAGACTCCCACAGTGCTGCTTCAGCCTTTAAGAACTGCAGGAGACTTGTGGAGGACAAAAAAACAGCACGAAAGGAGAAAGAAAGGAGGGAGGAAGGAGAGAAGGGGCAGTGTTGGGTTCACTTTCCAGCTGTGTGTTTGCATTACTTTGTGAAACTACACTTTTTGACAAGAAGGTCTTTGCCATCTGATTATCATGAATCCCGCTGCTTGAAAATAGCTGCTCAACATGCTAAGACCGCTGGTGCTGAATGCAAATGACTGCAAGATGGGGTTAAAGTTTTAAATACACATATAGAAAAAAGCAAAGGCAATGTTTGCCAGCTTGTGTTTAAGGTAATCAACACTGGCTCCAACCGGCTACATTTGTGCACCGGTTTTGCTGCCATTGACTCTTTCCCAAACATTCCAAACATCACAGTTTTGACACAGTTTTGCAAAGAATTACTGCGCCACCGTGTTTTTCATCTCATCCTGTTATCCTAGATTGACTCCATGATTTTGAGATCAGGGCCCTGTTGGGTCCATACCATCTGTTGCAGAACTCTTTGATCGTCTTTTTGCCAAATTTAGTTCATTATGACTGGAATCATTGTAAAGCTGCAGAATGAATATCACACTCTTCCCTGATGGCACTGCATTACAGATTGAAATCTTAAAATCTGAAGTGACTTTTTGGTGTACATTTCAAAAGCAAGGAAAATGGATGCATGCCATAAAGGGCATCACTTCTAGCTTTGCTTCAGGTGTCTGATAATGATGGTGGTCTGGATGTTAGACTGATGGCTTGGCAATGATCGCTTTTGACTTAAGTTGCCATGGGGACATTAAGAGTGCTCTAAAGGCCATATAGTGTCACTTTTGGCATTGCAACACTGGTTTTGACCTCATTTGTGGGTCATTACCGTGGGCATTAAGTGTTTCATTCAGCTGAGCAGGCCAGAGTTCAAAAGTATTTTACAAAACTGTCTAAATCTCTTAAATATTTAGTTTTTGCTCCATAGTTATACTGTTGGGAGTTATGATTATTGATTGATTAATCTTGATTAATAATTATAATAAAAAATCCGAATTTGACAAAATCAATTTCTTAACCAAAATCCTCATTTATGAATCGAGACCAGAGATGTTTCTGGTGTTGTAATTGTGGCTCAACGCCTTTGACAATTACAACCGTTAAATACTCCGTAATAATTAAAAGCTATTACCAGAGATGTCACTGTTTAATCGACCGTTTCTGCCGAAACGTGTGGAACTTTAACCTTATCTTGACTGATGAATAACTCTTGCACAAAATAAACACAGAACGCCTTATGTTATCATCTATGTGAATATTTATTAAATCACCTACTCAACATGCAAAGTTCTACATAAAAGGGGTAAATTATCTAACTAAGCAAAATAAAGCAAAACAGCAGAGGGTGTGTATTGAATCAACCAGCAGTTATGGCAAAAATGAGAATATGACGAAGGGGTGTGGGGGTGAGTGGAGGGTGGGGCGCAGCTCCAACTGTAACTCAGTTATACTCAGTCATAAAACCTCCCCCAACTCCTGAGCACACAAAGAGTTATAAAACTTTTGGCGACAAGCTAGCAAGCAGTGAGGTTGAAGACAAAGGAAAATGGGGAATTTCACCATGAGGTTATTTTAGCAGTCCAGTCTCACAGCGCACCTGCGCTGACTCTCAGGTGTTCAATACCCCACAAAACACGCACAGAGCTGGGAGCGCAGCGGCTTCCAGACATCAACACGGCGCATCAAAGTTTCAATAACAAGGTTACATGCACATATCATTCAGAACACATTAGATTCTAACTAGCGAATCTCATCGCACTAAGACCTCCTACTCTGCCCAGGCTTTCTAAGAAAGAAATAAAATAAAGGATGGGTATTACTTGTTGTTGGCTTTCTTTTTCTTCTGAGCGGGGTCGAGCGAGGAAGGGAAAAAGGGGGGATGAAGCGTTGTTGCGTATCCGCAGTTAAACTCCAAGAAAGCGGTCAGTCTTCGTCCTTTGGCCTCCTTGGCGAAAGGGGAAAACGTGATCTGACCATCAAAGTCGACTTAGGATGAAACACGGTGGCGATTCGTCTCCTCGAACTCCGTGTTTTTAGTTACGTGTTAAACTCACGTCTTCGATCGGCAAAGTGAAATTTCTGGCCTTCTTAGTCCACAAACCTCAGTTATGAATTGTTCTTTGGCCAACGAGAGAGAATAAATGAAATCCACGCGGGACTCTTCTCCAGGTGATGCTTCAGATGTTGGTGATTGGGTTACAATCTCCAGCTGAAGGCGTATGTTCAAACTGGGTGCCTCCACATATAGCATCCTGTGACATCAGACTTGGGGCGTCCCGTCATATCAGTCGCAATGTCCTGGATACAAAATGGCTGAAAAGGCCAGGAGGCCTGGTGGCGTCCAGCACTGTGTACATAGTCCAATATTCAGCAAACAAGTGGTCCAATATTGTTAGCAAAATAACCTGAGTCCAGTTAGATTGGATGGAGAGCATCTTTACACAGCAATTATCAAGTTTTGCCAGATAATCCTAATTAGATTGAGGTCTGGACTTTGACTAGCCCAGTCTAACACAAGTATAGGCTTAAATAAATAATTGTTGTCCTACTGGAAGTTCCACCATCATCCTAAATCCTTTACAGCCTCTACCAGTTTTTCTTCTCAGACTGCCTTGTATTTAGCTCCATCCTTTTTCCCATCAGCTGTGCTCAGATTTTGTGTATCGGTTAAAAAATGCATATAACCACGGCATGATACTGTCACCACTGTGTTATACATTGAGAATGATGTGTTCAAGGTGATGTGCAGTGTCAGCTTTCAGCAACATTTTGCTTGTAGGGCATTTTGGAAGATCACTCAGCCATTAGCTGTTCTGTCAACAGCTTCTCCCACGTGTGTTGTAAATCTCTGCAGCTCCTCCAGAGTTACCTCTTGGCTGCTTCTTTAATTAATGCTCTCCTTGACTGAATAGTTTAGGTGTCTGGACAAGGTAGGTTTGCAGTTTTTCCATACCCTAGCTATTTTCAGAGATTTTTAAAATTTAGGAAGTTGATTTATCCCCTAATTCTGCTTTAAACATCTCCACCAGAGTATCCAGACCTGTCTGCTGTGTTCCTTGGTCTTCACAATGTTGTTTGCTCGCTAATGTTCTCTAACAAACCTCAGGCTTTCACAAAATAACTGGATGTATACCAAGACACAGGTGGACTCTTTTTACTAATTAGTTAACTTATGGGGGCAGTTGGTTGCATAGGGTGTTATTCATGGGTTAAGGGGGGAGGAGGCTAAATACAAATGCCAGCCACCATGTTTTTATGTATAAAAAACACAACTTTATGTTGGTCTTTCACTGAAGTCTATCACTTAAGCTGGCTCTAATATGACAAAACGTGAATAAATTCAAAAAGGGGACATGTTTGCAAGGCACTGTAGTTGTGCCCGACAACAATCAGATGCTTAAATAGTCACGTGTCTGGTATTTAAGTTTTTTTTAATTTTATTTAGCCTCTTTCTGCTTATTGAGCAGATGGGTTCAGTCAAGCTACAGAGCTCAAGGGCCCAACAGGGTTAAGAGCCTTGTTCAAGAGCCCGGCAGTGACAGCTCAGCAGCAATTGAACCCTTGACCCATCTGGTCAGTGACCTTAAGCTTTTAGTGATGAATAACCACATTCATATTTTATATTGTTAAAAAAAACAGGAACAAATCTGTACTTAACAGAATCTGGCAGAATCATCATTCAGCTTCAAAGGTCTTTTCATCTCTGTAATGTTTTTCATTCTTTTGATGGTACAGCACAAAAAACTTCAGTGTACATTCCCTATTGAAAAAAAGAAGATTGATGTTTCTTTTAACTTGTTGCTCGGAATCTGAAAGGCGCTTAGAAGCGTGGATTGGCAACAAAAAGACAATGTAAGCCATTTCCTAAAAGACGTCACACAGTTGGACACACTTCTTGTCTTGCTAAGCGTCTGACAAAAAACAAACAATTCAACCTTGCGTCTCAAAGACAAAGTCAACATTAAATTATTTAACAATGCGCACATTCTCGACCCATCCATTCAGATGTGTTCACCTCTTTTTATCGGCTCATAAGTGAAGCAGAGTAAAGTTCAAGTAAAAATTTCCACATGCTTACAGCCACTGCAGTATTACTAACTTGCATGAAGAACTGGCTATTTTCCTTTGCGTGAGTTTTCCACAGGGACCCCTCCTGCATGGTTGCGAGTGGATGGTGGGCACCCAAAGACACAGATCATCTTTGAGTGATGATATCTGGAATGCAGAGTAGATTATTCCTGATTTATGGGGTCTGAGGAGGAGCCCAATTTTTAACTCGCTGGTTATGGCTGGAGGGCTCCCCAGGTTGTTCTCGCATGTGTTTATGTATGTGTGAGTGCGCATATTTTCCAGGACACAGTACCCTGAGACCGATGGGCCTTGTGTGTAATAAAGAAGCAGTATAATGAGATGCCTAACTTTCCCTCTTTGAATGATATTTTACATTAAAAATGTAAATTAAAAAGCCCCCACCACCATTCACCACATCCTGAGCCCCCTTTCCTCATCGCCCTGTCCGAAACAATTTTCTGCATGGCTCCCTAGCGGTAGTGGGCTAGAGAGTATGTTGGATGTGCATGTCTATGTGAACGTGTATGTGTGTGTCCATCCTCGTCTGGGGTCTAACTGATTGTGATTGCATTTCCATCGGATTTTCTCCCAGCGCAAAAGGAGAGCAGGGCCCAGATGGAGAAATGGGATCAGATGGGGAAACTCATCTCCCCCTTTCCCAGACACATTCCCTTCCAGATTGTGCGGTCATCATTGCAGCGCACGCGCGCCTATACAGTAAATGGCGTCCTCAACTACTCAGGGTATTACCGGTGCTAATGAGGTGTGAGAGTGGGACAGAGATGAAGCAAGTGGAAAGGAGGTGGATCAGAGGAACAGATCGAGAGAGAGAGAGGGGAGGAGGGCTAACCATCAATCTCATTGCAGGAAAATCAATAGGAAAAGGTAGAGTTGGAGAGGAAGACGGTGAGCGGAGATTTGTTGGAGGAGAACAGAGTTAAAGTTGGTAAAAGATGGAGAAGTGAGAAAGTAAAGCAAACAGAAGAGTTCCAGAACTAAAACTGAGAAGTAACATTTTCAAACCATGTGTGTGTGCATGTGAGTGCAACATTTATGTGTGCTGTCTATGTTCATATGTGTATTAAATACACATTTTATAAATAAATTATATCCTCACTCAGTCATAATGGTTTTTAAGAGATGCTTTCACTCTGTCTACTCTCAGTAGACTGTGTGGGAATTGTATAACTTATGAGATTGTGCAGTTGTTGATTTCTTTAGCTATTTGACAACTATTTTGCTACACAAAGGTTTAGTAGTTCCTAATACTGTCGTGGCTGAGTCGTAGCTTTATTTTGGCGATTGTAATCCACCATGGGTGAAATTTCTCCTTTAATGAGTAAAATGTAGCAATGGAATTGACTGTTTTTAAGCCCTGATTGCTGACTGAACTGTGAGAAACTCAAAAATGTAATCATTTTCCAATCAGTAAACATCAGACTTTGAACCGAGTCCAAACTCTGACCACCTCCTGGGTCCGGGGGCTGGTTGCCCCTAATTGGTATCTGTACTTGGACCTGGGGGTATAGAGTATGTATGGGGAGTATTAGTGAATATATGACATCCATTGTTGTTTGCCTATACGTTGGGTGTTAGTGTTTTTATGTGTACACATGAGGGTGGGAATGTGTGATCGTGACTGTGTGTGCTTGTTTTTTGTCACGTTAGGTCTTGGACTGCTCCCTCTCCTGGATCAGTTTAGGCCCCCATCAAATGTGGGGTCTATTTCCTCCCCGCCACACCACCAGCCAGTGGTTGGTGTCTCTGCCCGCTGGTGTACTTGTGGTTCCCGTTGTCCGGGGCTGGGTGCTTTGGTGTGTGCCGGTTCACTCCCAGTGGCTCCTTGCCAGGACCTGGACCTCTGGGCTCTGTCGGGGCTCTTCTTGGGGATTGATATGTCCCAGGGTCTCGGGTCTCTGGGACCATGGCTGGATCTACTTGGGCGTGGACAGCTGCCGGCGGGGCCTGTGGGCTCGTCACTGCAGCTCCCTGGGGCTTCTGCACTGTGGCTGCTGGGTGGTTCCCCTGGGATTCTCCCCTGTCCTTCTCTGGGGGGTTTGCAGTAGTCCCGGCAATGGTTCTCCTGGGGTCCTTTGGTCTGGGGGGCTTTGGATATCTATGGCTCGGATACCCTCCGTATCTGTCCCAGGTCCGGGGGGGCAGGTCTGTATACACAAGCGCGCTCACACTCAGACACAAGTGTTTAGATTCAGGTGTTAACAGACACACAAATGTTCTATATTGAGCCGCAGTTATCACTAAATACACTGCTCAAAAAAATAAAGGGAACACTCAAATAACACATCCTAGATTTGAATGAATCAAATATTCTCATTGAATACTTTGTTCTGTACAAAGTTGAATGTGTTGACAACAAAATCACACAAAAATCATCAATGGAAATCAAATTTATTAACCAATGGATCCCTGGATTTGGAGTCACACACAAAATTAAAGTGGAAAAACATCCTACAGGCTGATCCAACTTTGATGTAATGTCTTTAAAACAAGTCAAAATGAGGCTCGGTATTGTTTGTAGCCTCCAAGTGCCTGTATGACCTCCCTACAACGCCTGGGCATGCTCCTGATGAGACGGAGAATGGTCTCCTGAGGGATCTCGTCCCAGACCTGGACTAAAGCATCCACCAACCCCTGGACAGTCTGTGGTGCAACGTGACATTGGTGGATGGAGCGAGACATGTCCCAGATGTGCTCAATCGGATTCAGGTCTGGGGAACGGGTGCGCCAGTCCATAGCTTCAATGTCTTCATTTTGCAGGAACTGCTGACACACTCCAGCCACATGAGTTCTAGCATTGTCCTGCATTAGGAGGAACCCAGGGCCAACTGCACCAGCATATTGTCTCACTCGGGGTCTGAGGATCTCATCTCGGCAGTCAGACTACTTCTGGCGAGCACATGGAGGGCCATGTGGCCCTCCAAAGAAATGCCACCCCACACCATTACTGACCCACTGCCAAACCGGTCATGCTGAAGGATGTTGCAGGCAGCAGATCGCTCTCCACAGTGTCTCCTGACTCTGTCATCTCTGTCACATGTGCTCAGTGTGAACCTGCTTTCATCTGTGAAGAGCACAGGGCGCCAGTGGCGAATTTGCCAATCCTGGTAAATGCTAAGCGTCCTGCACGGTGTTGGGCTGTGAGCACAACCCCCATTTGTGGACGTCGGGCCCTCATACCATCCTCATGGAGTGAGTTTCTAACCGTTTGTGCAGACACATGCACATTTGTGGCCTGCTGGAGGTCATTTTACAGGCCTCTGGTAGTGCTCCTCTTGTTCCTCCTTGCACAAAGGTGGAGGTAGCGGTCCTGCTACTGGGTTGTTGGCCTCCTCCACGTCTCCTGGTGTACTGGCCTGTCTCCTGGTTATATTGTGTTGTTTAAGTGTTCCCTTTATTTTATTTTTTTTTAACAGTGTACATCTTGCATTCATAAGTACCGTGCACGTTTTGGTAAAAAAAATTGTTATTATACATGTTTCTGCAGATGTAGAAGCAAGCAGGGTATTATCTTGTAATCTCTTCATCCCTCTTTCTCTCCTCCATTCTTTTCTCCTTCTCTCCCTTTTTCCTTTATGTCCCCCCTTTCTCTCTTTCGCGCTTCTTATTTTTTCCTTTTTGTTTCTGTCTCCGTGTCTGTAACAATTGAAATAATGCCAAAGCAGTTTCTAATAAAGTTTATTTTATAAATATCAAGCAGAACATTATAGCGATAGCCGTAATGCTCCACTTGTGAAAATAAATCTGTTGGGACTCAGACAACAATTCTGGGCGCTACTCAGCCAGACAGGACACGGTTAAAAGAAGAAAAAAAACAGTTTGGACCAAGTCACTGAATTACAATTGTCAAGCAAGTCTCAAGTCTTCCCCCCCCCCCCAAGTCTTGAGTTAAGTCCCAAGTAAGCATGAAAGTCGAGTCCAAAGTCAAGATATGCACATCTCAAATCGGGTCGAAGTCCCGAAGTCTTAATAAAGTCATTTGATCCAATATGTCAAGTAGAGTAATCATAATTTTGAGATTTTTATATTATTTCAAATGTTGTTTTTATCCATCAGAACAACTAGCAAGAGGAAGTGGACTTCAAAATCGGCTAAAAATCAGTAAATATGAATCATGACAAATAAAACATGCAATAAATTCAGAAAATAATGAAAAAACTGATTCATGATAAACAAAATAACCAGATGTCTACACAAAACAAAACGTATTTCCATGTTAAACATCAACAGTACAAGCCTGTTTTTACAATATTATATGTGCTGCTATCTGCCAGCTTGGAGGCATTAACTGTGTGGTTCAGACTTGCCGTGTACACATAGGAACCTGTGACTTTGTGGCTCCATGATTGAATTAGCAAGCACAAAAAACTTGGTTGTTCATTTATTCATCATTCTAAGTGTAAATGTTTAAATGTTTTGAGGAAGTTAGATGTTGTTGCCTCTCCGACATGTTTTTCTAACTCAAATTTAGTTATTTTTGTTCACCTTTTTATCTGTGCAAACAAGCAAAATTAAATATAATTTTTCTCTGTCATGTTAGATGCTGTGTTACTACAAACTGTTTGGAAGTTGTATTATTTAAGCAAATTATATAATACATATACACCTCCCTGATAGCAGGTGATGAAAGGACCTCTATATTACCGCCAGAGTTTTTGCAGTGGGCTAGATCACATGCCTGGCACGGTTCCATGGTTGTGCGTCAAGTGCTTTTAATCAGTAACATGCTTTCTGTTTGGCAAAATATATCAAGTCTTTTCAATCCAAAGGGGACAAGTCAAAGTGAAGTCATAGGTCATTGGTGTAAAAGTCTGAGTCAAGGCCAAAGTCTTTTATGATTTCATCAAATTAAGTCTAAAGTCGTTAAATATGTGACTTGAGACTGACTCGTTTCTAAGTCACATGACTTGAGTCCACACCTCGGGTAAACAGACCCTTAGGTGTAGAAGGTGACTCAGAGTTAGCTACTTTCAGTACCAGTGTTTAAAAATGAAATCGGAGAAAGTCCGAAATATGTAAGAAACATTTTGAAGGAACTTGCATTTTCTACAGAGCTATGTCAGCTGTTCTTTCAGGTTGTACCAGCCTTAGGGATGTTTCCTCTGCTCAGTTTATTGAAAAGCCAACCTGCTTCAGAAGATAACAGGAAGGCTGAACTTATTACAATAAAGGTTATCAGTTTTATCCTTTTTAGCTCTCAAACTGTCAGTTATGAAACATGAGGGTTCATGTTTGTGCTTGCATGTATTTGAGGGTGTTTGTGCAGGTTTAGCCCACGTCATAGAATCTGTACGTGCTGGACTAATATTTGTATGAGTTGTCTACACCTTAATTTCTGCATTCTGTACACATTTGAAAAAAGTGTATATTTTAGTTTTACCCTAGATATCATCTTTCCTCTTGAAAAAAAAGTTCTTGCTTTTATTATGCTGCTCTACAAGTAAAACCACTTCAGAGGTTTTAGTACAAAATCCACAGAATCTCTCCTTGCACACCTCTACCATCTTGTCTCCCCTCTCCCTCGTCCATATTCCTTTTCCATGCATCCTTTTCTTCATATGTTTCCTGCTCTCCATCTGGGGCTCTACTAACTTCTTTTTTGTCTTTGTCCTCCCTGTACCTCATTTCTGTAATCACTCACTTCTATTTGTTTGATCCCCTCCTTCTTCCTGTTCCTGCTCTCGTTTTCTTCCCCTTTTTGTCTGTCATAGCTGGATACAGCACAGTCATTTGCTGCTCGAGTCTATAGCTAGAAGCTCTCTCGTGGAGATAGATGCCTGCCTATGAAAGACATTTGTTTCCTTTACTGTCACTGTGCAATAATCAGCCTCGCTAACGTAATCAACATATTGCCCTCGCAGTAAATACAGCTGAGCAAGTGGGTCTTGTGTGCCTTTGGTGTGGGCATGTGAGCGTAATGTGTATGAGTATGTGCGAGTGAATTGGTTTTGTGGAGAGATACGTCTTCTTTTTCCCGTTTTTGTGCGTACCTGTCGATGTGGCGGGGTGTCTTTGCGCGCTCCTTTTTTTGGCAGCTCAAACGTAGGTTCTTATGCATGTGTACGCCATGTGACAGAGAGAGATGATTCTTGGTGAAAAAGCAGTTTGTTAGCGAATTAGAGTTAATTAGCCAACTTTCAGTTCCCATTGCTGTAATTGGGCCCATTTCTCTCTGTTTCCTCCAGCTGGCGTCTCTCATCCACTGCGGAGAAAGGAGGGGAGAGAGAGTTGGAAAGAAGCGGGATGTGTCAGAGGAGTTGGAGGGAAAGGGGTGGGGTGGGTGGGAGGCAGGGGCTGCCTTGCATGTCTGTAGGGGTCTGTGGAGTGAACCTACCCCCCGGGGTAAAGGAAACACTTGCGCTGGGATGAAGACAGTAAGATGTATTAACTGAGAAATAATGACGATAGGAAGGCTGATGGGAAGGAAAATGGGAATAAAAATGCAAGAAAAAAAGAAGTGTGAGATGAGGATGGAGAGGAAGTGCAAGGGGGTGAAAGTGGGGTGGGATGGTGGCAGAAATCCTGAAGGATGAGAGGGGAGGCAATGAAATCATAAAGCCATGACAAACTGATGAAGAAAAATGCACAGTGGAGCAGCGATTTGGGGGCTGGTGTGTGCCAGCTGTGCTCCAGTCCACTTATAGCCCATTTTCAATGGAAACACTTCAGGAACAGTGCCTAATTATGCATCAAGTATTTTGCATTTTGACAAGACAGAACATTTTATTCCAGAGCTGCAACAATCCTGTACTTGTTCCTAAGAATCAAGCAGAGCACCTTTTGTGTCCACCATTAAAAAGAAACCAAAAAACAAGTTGGTCCTGTCTAACTAATCCAGCGAAAAACAAATAAAACCAGTAGTACAAGCAGTTTAAACTGCATGCATAACCAGCATCTGCAACTGCACTTACAAACATTCAGTGTTTTAATATTGTCAGCTTTCAGAGCAAATTCTGTCATAAACTCCCATTTACAATTGTGCTGCAAAAGGCGTTTACACATGCTGACTGCTTCTGGGAGGCAATATTGGACAAACACTGTAAACCGTAAAGGCAAAAAAAATCTGTGATCCCTGACAGAGGTTCACAATAAACCAGAGGGAGGTTCAGATTAAAAATAAGCGTTGGGATTGACATTAAAATTCAGTGTCTTGCTGAACTATTCACAACTCTGGAAATGTGTCTCACTTAGTTACATTACATCTTCTGTTTAGGGTTTTATGTGATCAAACTAGTGCATAATTGTGAGTTGGAAGAAAAAGAACCCATTGGTTTCATTAATTTTCTACCCACAGAGTAAAAATACTTTGTAGGTTCAACTTCTGCTGGAATGTAAGACACTACATGATCGATCTATTCTATTTGAGTATAGCCCTGGCTGTTTGTGGAACCTTTGCCCCAGTCTCAATGTTTTGCAGCCTTTAACAGGGTTTCTCCCAGGATTGCTCTGTATTTAGCTCCTACCATCTGCACAATAACTCTTATCAGCTTCCCTGCCCCTGCAGATGAAAAGCCCCCCACAGCACAAAACTGCCACCACTATGTTTCACAGTGGAGATGGTGTGCTCAGAATGATGTGCAGTGTTAGTTTTCTGTCACACGCATATTTTTACATGTTGTGTCAGGTAGAGATGAAAAGTAAGACGGCAGGGAATATTTGGAAAGTAACCAAAAATTGCTAAAAGATAAAACAAAAAGTGAGTAAAGAAAATACAGACAAGTTGGAGAGAGGTATAGCTATAAGGATTACCCTGTGTTTCGGTCCACCTATCTTCCCATCAGTTTTGTTCAGCGTTCTTGTCCCTTCTATAGTGAAGCACCACCACAGCATGATGCTACCACCGCAATGTTTGATGGTGGGTATGATGTTCAAGGTCACTTGCCCAAAATGTTTCTATTTTTATTAGATATTATCAAATATTAAGAAACTGGACTGATGTGCATTTTAGTAATTAGTCATATATACTAATTATATGACTTATAAAGGCGAGAGAAAATATCTAAGCTTAGTTTTGTAGGTCAAATCACCTAGACTGGCACTAAACCACAGTATAAGTTTGAACATAAGTGTAATGGAATTTATTTCCCCTTTTCTAGTCAATCTCTTTCTCTCAGCATAAGGCCTAATAAACCCAGATATGCCATGAAGAAAATATTTAAAGAAAACAGCGCTGCAGGCTCCGGTTGAGAAGTAATGCATCGTGTAAAAAATGTTGAGGAATGGCGAAATGGGAAAGAGGCGAGGGAGTAAGTGAAGTGAAGGAGCGATGAAAGATGAGAACAGAACCTCTCTTGGTAATGCGCCGTGATGATCAGTAGAGTCTAATGAAGGTGCAGATGTCCCGCAGGAGTCTTGCGCACTCTTGACGACCACTGGGAATGGCAATTAATCCACTATGTACTGAAAGAGGATGCACGCGGACACACACATTGGCTGACACACACATTTGGAGACAACATTTACATAAAATGTACCCCAGGCTCACTTGCCATAGTCTATATTCATACACAGAGCAAACTATGGTGCGTTCAGCCATATTACACTTACCATTAGACTGTACAATATAATGTAAATGGCTTGCAAAGAGCAGCATTATGCCCACTTATTTTGTACCAGCATCAGACGGAATGGCTCACTGTTCAAGTGATTGCCTCTATTGTGCGCGCAACCTCCCAGAACTCTCAACAACATAGGCTTTTCTTTTTTTCTTCAAATTCACACCACAAAGGAGTTGGGCTGACCTATATCTTATATATAAGCACTATGTGTGTATCTGTGCAACTAGATCCCTTCGTACTGTCCATGCGCTTATTATCGGATTGGTGCTTTTATGCCAGCTGGTTACATGGCTTAAGAAAATGGGAGATAGATTTGAAGTGGGGAAGGGAGCCTCAGGTGTACGAGGGCCCTGCACTGCGGATTAATGCCGCTCCGTGTGTATGCTGCGGAACAACTACCACAACTACTAGTTATGTAAAGATGAAAGGATAAACTGCCGAGACAGGAGAGGGGAGAGAAATGGACAGAGTGCGAGATGAAAAAAAGCAGATATGGCCACATTTGTGTGTCTTTATGCAGGCAAGTGTACATGAATGAGTATTGAAATGCGATGTGTGTGCGTGTGTGTGCTAAGCAAACGTTACTAGCCAAATATGGCTGGTTTACCCTCTTCTGAGATAAAAGCGTGCGCCTTTGTACCACTGGGACTGCAGTGTGATGGCACTACAAGACAAAAGCTGACAAATTGCAGAAAGAGGGACACCGTGTTGTGATGGGGGGGCAAGGGAGGGACCAGCAACCTGAAAGGATGGGTGGATGACGTCAGTATTGGCCCTGACATTTACACCACAGGGGTTGGAAAATGGGACCTCTTCTCTTCCTCTCCAATCTCTTCTAGTTAAGAAGAAATGTGTGGAAAGTTTTTTTTTTCTTTTTCTGCACATCCTCTTCTTAGCATCGAAATTGCCTCGACCTTTGTGTGCATGAACTGAAATTGTTCTATCTTTGTCCTCATCGTTTGTTTTGCTCTGTCCTGCTTCTACCTAATCCACACTGAAAATGATAATTCATTTTGTCTGAGTTGCATTTAAGACAGATAAAAATTCAACTCTGCCTGCACCATCATCTGTTCACCAAACAAAAGCCAATAAAAAGTTACGAGTCAAGGTTGCGGATTCTGATGAGTTTTGTTTTCTCCATTTTAAGATTTCAGCTTTATGATTTCTTAAAAGAGAGCTGACTGACTTCAAAAGCATACTCACATATCAAGGACACACTGTATGTTATGAAGGATGGAAGTAACCATTTTATTATACCCACATGGATTGTACAATCACAAATCCACACACATGACTATGGAAGAAGACAGTAGAAGAGAAGAGGCGCTATCAGTTGTAGTTAAGGAGGGGGGGGTCTTAGTTACCTCTAGGTTAATGATCCTCATTAATATGTGCTAATATACCCCAGGTCATGCAGTAATTAAAAATCTCATTCAACGCTCCCATCTTACATTGACTGACTTGGCTTCGTCCTACAAAGATTGTCATTTATTATTTGTCTCCTAGCTCCGCAGCTCCTAGCGAAGGGTGAGACTGACAGTCTGAAGGCGAACATTTGACTGGGCCGTGGGCCTCCAGCGATGCCTTGTGCGGGCTTTTACCTGCGCTTGGTTTGGCACAACTGTTTATGAGCTGAAAAGGTTTGCAGGTTGCACCCCAGGGAGTTGCATCACGTTTGCAAGAGAGTGTTTGTGCAAAATGGGACCGCAAACAAGCACTCCAGAATACACACTTATGCATACACCTGGAAGCACAACTGCATGTTGAGTCCATTAGCACGGGGGAGTTCAATATTCCTCTGAGTCAGCTGATGTCAGCTGATGCAAGCTGTGCTAATTGTAAGGCTGCAAGACAGTTGCATGTCCCTGCAGAAAACAATAGATAGATAGATAGATAGATAGATAGATAGATAGATAGATAGATAGATAGATAGATAGATAGATAGATAGATAGATAGATAGATAGATAGATAGATAGATAGATAGATAGATAGATAGATAGATAGATAGATAGATAGATAGATAGATAGATAGATAGATAGATAGATAGATAGATAGATAGATAGATAGATAGATAGATAGATAGATAGATAGATAGATAGATAGATAGATAGATAGATAGATAGAGAGAGAGATAGATAGAGAGATAGATAGAGGGACGGACAGACGCTCTATCTCGGGTTGGCAACCCAGAGCTGCAGAGACGTGGCTCTTTAAACTCCTTGTTGTTATGTTGGATTTCAAGGTGATACATTAACATTGAATTTTAAAAGGGTTTTTATAAACTGTCAATCAAAATATAGGCTAAGTCTCATCCACATATACGGCCCTCGCCTTTACCTGCAGGTGGCTTCTTGAGGTTTCGACCCCTGCGTTTTCTCAGAAGAAAACAGAGTTTAATTTTGTACAGATTCCTTAGCCTTCACTGCCAACAACACTGGCTTACTTGTGTGCTTGAAATGTGCCAAGAAATTAGCAAATAATAAAAAATGTAATGTTAAACAACATTTTCAAAACAAGTATTCAGCATTTTCTGAAAAGTACCCAACTGAAGATGAGCGAAAAAGAGCTATTTCGGAACTACTATGGAAAGTTGAGCAGAGCAAACATACTTTCAAGAATTGTATAAACTCTCCAAACTCAACTACAGCTGCTAGTTTTGTGGGAGCCCATGAGATTGTAAGGAGGCGGAATCCGTTTACAGACGGAGAATACATGAAGGAATCGTGTTTGGAATTGGCCTGGCGTAGGGAAAATCAGCATGGAGCTTCAGAAACAAGTCACAATAAACAGGTATGAATGCTAGGATTTAATTGGCTATTACTTAAAAAAAGTTTAAAAGCGGCGTTGATGTCGATTTTTATTGTATGTTCAAGTGCTTCACTTGACTGCTGGCTGAGAAAGAAACCCAAAGAGGGTGAGAGCACACTGAAATGTCCAACTTCGTCCAAAACCTTTTCTAATTTTATGGTTACCTAGCTAAGCTGCAAATATGTTTTTTTATATTAAAGTGGGCTGCATCTTATTTTAAAACAAATTTTAAAACATTTTAAACAAATACGAGAAGGACTCAAAAATGCCTGCAAGTACCCTACACATGCGCACTGCACTTCTGTTTGTTAAATTATATTGTTGTAACAGGTTAAATAATAAAAACAAATTTAAAAAAATTTTCCGGCTCAAGACTAATTTTCTGTGGTGGAAGAGGGACCAAATAGCTCTTCTGCTAATAAAGGTTGCCGATCGCTACTCTATACACATGCCCCAAGTGATCATATAAGGTTAACTGAGGAAGATAACCTAGGGTCAACTCCAATGGAATCTCGGCCACCCTTAGTATTTAGCATGCAGTGGCGAGTCATTCTTCATCAATGTAGTCAGAGCTCCTGCATAGTGGTGCATAGGACTGAGTAACATCTTTCTTGAGTCATTCCTGCTGAAAACGTTGTAGCAGCGGCAAATATGTGCAACATACATGTAATCTCTAAGTCATGACAACTTAGCCAAGTTTTTTTTTTTTTATGTCCAATAAAAATCCATGTCTGTCTCGTTTTGCTGGAAGTCAAATTATTTATTCTACAGTATCATATGTGTAAATTAAAAAGGCTGCTGTGCTATTCTTATTATCAATAAAAACACATTAAAATCTTCTTTACATTTAATTGTCAGAAATTGCAGCCATGAAAGGAATACACAAATAAAGCTTTGTATACCTTTGTATGCTGCTATTTTATGTCTTATGAACGGATATAACTCATTAGAATTTTTCTGTTATTTTTACTGTTTCTACTCACAAAGCACGGACTGCTGCTTTATCAATAGCACCATAACAATGTATAGAAATGACCCAATTAAAGCTAATATAAAATATCTCAGACCAACCAATTGTATTCAGGATTTAGTTTCAGTTGAAATGTGGTAAACGTTTCATGATGTACTTAAGGGATTAAATTTACATTAGCATTTTCAAAACTTAAATGTTTTTTATTTATTTTAATGTCTTTTCTTTGATTTCCTGTAAAGCACTTTGGGTTGCATAAATGAAGCTATATTAATAATAACTTGCCTTTCTTTGCCTCACTTTATATGTCTTTGACATGTTTACGGTTAACAAATTAACCACAATAGTTTTTCAGCACAGTTTCAGCGCACATTTACATATTAATGCCTCAATTTGTGTAACTCACTCTAGTGAGGAGACAAACTGCTTTGGGCACTCTCAAGCCTGATAATCTTGGCATGTTACTGTTAGCATGTTTAGTTAGGTCTGGCCGCAGTTCAGTAAGTTCTATTTTGATGGATGTACAGCTGCTGTACATAACTTATACTGTACAGTTTTACAAATGCATGCCTTATTCTACAGATGATAAAAACAGAATTAAAAGGACTTTGAATATGGCTGGGCTGTTGGTGTCAAATAGGCTGGTCTGAGTATTTTTTAAACTGCTGATCAAATGAGATCTTCACACAGGACCATCTCTCGGGTGTACAGAGAATGGTCCGAACAAGAGAAAATAACCAGTGAGTTGTAGTTGAGGGGACGAAAAGGTCTTTGATGATATCTAGGCTTGGAAATGAATGAGCAGACAGGTTACTGTAGGTTTCAGTAGCATGTTACAGCTAAGGTATGCCAAAGGGTATACCATTTCTGAACGCACAACATAATGCAGAAGGGCTACAGAGGCAGATCGCACCGGGTTCCACTTTTATCAGCTAATAACAGAAACTGCTGTTACACTTCACACAGGCTAACCGAAATTGGCTATTAACAGATTGCAAAAAGCATTGTCTGGTCCAATGAGTTTCAGTTTCAGCTGCGAAACTCAGATGGATGGAGCCAGAATCTGTTATAAACAAAATCAAAGCCATTAAAGCATTGTTTAAATGCAACAGACTACCTGAGTATTGTTACTGACCATGTCCATCCCTCTATGACTAACTACAGTGAACCCATCTTCTGATAGCTACCAAAGCTCACAATACATCCCATCACCCCCTTTTTGAAGTGGGAATAATGCGATAAAAAATAAAAATCATATAAAGTTACCCAGTATTTTTCATCTGTCTCTTTTCTCTCGTCCTCCTCTCTTCTTAAAATGCATCTACATCAAAGAAACCTCTACTTGCTCAAACGCCTGCAAACTGCACCCTCACAATGTGTCTCTGATGGTCTATACAGCGCAACACCCGGTGCTAACGTGCAGAAGAATGAGCTGGGGTGCAAAAGGCAAAAACTCTGCCCGGAGTGAGCCGACTCGATCTCATTCTTGTTTAGAGTGCACAGTGCTCAACAGAAAGCTAGTTATGGAGAATATAATATGGCTTACTGTGTTTTTCAGCTCTAAATTCATTTTCCATGCTCTTACTATAAATAGAGACTGCAGAACATCAAAGGGAAGAGAGGATTTCTCTCACAGCAACAGGCCACAGTGCAGTCATTATCCATTGGCTCGAAATGCATCATCTCCCTTTTGGCTGATCCCATCATAGAGGATAACAGGGACTGTTACACCGTCAGAGGAGATAGTGCTGACTCAACCACACCCGACACATATTTGATTTACATCATGCTACCTCAGACAATTAAAATCAGTGAAACTGAGTTTAATCAACCCACATCAAACAACCATGGGGCATTTCACAGCAAAATAAGGCAAACTGACAGACATCACACGTCCGATCAATGTTCTTTAAATTATTTACATTCTTGTTTCCATGGCTCTTTTGCCCTCCGTTCCTACTTTTCTCAGTTTTTTTTCTGCTGTTTTCTCTCACATTTTGTGCTGAACCATATTGCCGTAGCAACTGCAGCAATTGGCAACTGATTCAGAGGCGCCCTGCTATGTTCAGAAGGTATTTGTGTAGATACTTGTGTGAACATGAAGGTGTGCTCATCTATACAGCCTGCTGTTACACTGCAGGCTTGTGGTTTCTATAAGCCCTTGTGTTTATAATCTTTTTTATGTCCAGTTCCATATGCATTTGATTCTTGATAACTGTATTTTCCCTTGTTGGATGATTACTTTGTTTTTGCTTGGGTTTTATCTCTCTGCTTTCTGTTGCACTTTCCCACCACAAAATTGATGTAGAGTATAATCAGACAGTAAATTCAGGGTGTCGGTAATTGTAGTAAACATCTGATTTATGCTTCAGTGACTAACTCTTAAGAGTGTATCTCTGGAATTGTTTGGAGCAGCGCCATGAACTGTTGTTCATGCCTCGATCTTCTTCAGAGGTGTGTTATAGCTTCAACTTCATCTCTCATTTAACTTTAATTATGTCATGATACAAAAGGTCTTTATTAAATTCAATCAACATTTTGCTTTTTATTTTGCAACTGCGCATAAGATTTATTCAATGCAAAAAAATTGTTAAATCTTAACAATCTCCCATTTTAATTTTTTATGTGATATTTTCTTCATCATATCCGCTAGCAATCTGCAAATTCAGTTGTGGAAATGCCAGAAACATACCATCCTCACTCAGATTTTTTGTTTTGCTTCCTCTAAAACCATTTTTAAGTCAGTATCAGAAATACAAATTCTGAATCCTGTATTCTAAAAAAGAAATAATTTAGCAAATTCTGTCAAAGCTGCAGTCAGGTTTCTGTTTTGCTGGGTTTGTGTCATCATTCATTGCGTTTTTTTTACTTCTTTAGTAAATAAATCAAAGAGGGTTTTTTTTTCTTGTGTCAGCTTTTACCTTTACTCCAAGTGACAAAATATGAAACTGCTCTGGTTGATGTTATAGAAGTCATCCTAATGAAAGAAAGAAAGCTCTATTTTTCTTCTTACAACATTTCATCACAAAATTGCTTATAGTCACTGTATTTTGTATTAAATGTTGCTTATAAATACTGTTTTTTTTTTTTATATGTACAGTTCCAATGAAATGTTTACATGCTCTCATCATAGACATGAATGTCATTCAAACGTTCAAGGAGGTGACAAATTTGAATATGTTTTCGGTTTTACATAATCGCAACAAAATAAAAAATACAGGCTCAAATATGTGCATACACCCTTGCTAATCTTTGGTTAAATGTCTCTTAGCGAGTGGCAGCCGTGTGCTTTTCATTGACATCAGCAAGTTCTGTCTGGGTATTTGATCTGTTTTCTTGGCAGAATTAGTAAAGTAAACTTAAGTTGGTCACCGTGCTGGCATTGACTCCGCTTTTAAACGTCTACACATTTCAAATTGGGTTGAGGTCAAGAACACAAGCCTTAGCCTACTCTATCTGATCCAAAAGCAGTTTTCATGTGTGTTTGGGGACCCCTGTCCATTGGAGCACCCAGCTCAGTCCATGTTTCAACCATCTGACCCCAACTCCACCCCATAAAAATGAAAATTGGTTTAAAACTTATGGAGGAACCCAACACCCAACCCACGCACAGTGAATTGGAAACTCCTTAAACACCAGTGTAACTTTTCACAGTGAAATAAATCTCTTACTCCTGGATCAGCACTTTTAAACTCAATTGAATTTAGCAGCTGCCCTCAAGGAAAACCCAAATCTCTTCTGGAGAAAGGTTTTAGGGTCCGACAAAGCTTGATCTGTTTGGCCTGGTAACAAGAATAATGTATATACCTGTATGTAAATTGGATCAATGTGACTTGTAAAGTGAGTCGAGATGGCATTTGTTGTGATTTGAAACAATATAAAAAAACGGATGTTAACTGAATTGATTGTTTGAAGGAGCCAAGATAAGACTTACAAACCTAAGGTCATGGTACTGATTGTCAAGCATGTTGGTGGCAGTAATGCTGTGGGGACTTTTTTGCTGCCAGGGGCAATGGTGAAGTGTATAAACTACAAGGACTAATGAAGGACAAATGCATTTTCCACTTTGTCTAAAATCGACAGGTACACAGTTAAAACGTGGACACAGTTGGATGTTCCAACAGGACAATGATCCTAAGCACACATCAGAACTGGTATTTAAATGGATAAAGCTGTTTAAATAGCATTAAGCTTCTGAACTCTACCCTATTGAAAATTTGTGAGCTGTGCTTAAAGGTTTGATCAATGCCCTGAAACCAACCAAATTAAATTACCAGTTCACCACGAAGAGTGTTGTAGTTATGCTTTTGATTTGCATCTTCGCTGAATCTTTTGCCGCTGACAGATTGTTTTCTGAGGTTGGAATTGGGCAGGCTAGTTGCCGTAAACAAGCTGATGTGCACATCATGTTTTTTACACGTGCAAGCTAACAGACACCTTTATCCGCAGACATTTCCCCCTCTGCATCCGTGCTTTTCAGCCATTAGACAGTTGTTCAGAGGTAATGGAAGCTTGAGAGGAGAGGTGCCTCTCTATCTGCACCTTGGGTTGAGGGTCTTTCCGGTTTTATGTGTTCTCACGTGCACCATACATGTATGTGTCTGCGCACCATTAGGCAAGTGTGCTTGTTCAAAGGCCCGTGCGCGTATTTGTATTTACGTGAGAGGAGGTTATTTTCGTTTGATTGTTTTCAATGAGGGTCCAACCCATAGAATCTATAACAATGCCATCAATCCTCAGCAGCAGCAGCAACAACATGGATGTAATTTATATGGTAATGCAGCCACCGCAGCTGCCCTGAGTCACACAGTGGGCATCTCTGACGGTGGACAGCATGAGTGTGCTGCAGCATCCCAATGCTGTAACCAGCTGCTGAAAGGCACACGCACATACAAACAACTTTCCACACACAGGCAACATGGAGGCATGTCTCAATTAGCACATGCAGAAAGATCCTGGACTGCGTTTGTCCACTGGGGTGCAGAGGTTGAGTGTACTGCTTTGTGTCAGGTCAGGTTTGTCCGCTTTACTCTTCTCCTCAAGCTAAAAAACAGACCCTTGAGTGAGGACAGAGGCAACTAACATGAAGAACATCCTGAAATAGCACCAATAAACCACCTCTTTCACTGCAGCACCATATAGAACATTATTCATCTTGATAAATGTACACGTGAATCCCACCGCAATCTATCTGGATATGTATTTGCGTATGTAAAAGGATTTTGTAGACTCTGTTGAATGACTGCTAACGAGGGCAATTCAAAGGAGGGAGCAATAATTTGAGTAAATATTCAAACGTTTTTATAATAAAGCTCTAAATGAACAAGCTAAAATATGTATGTTGAGGAACAGCATTGCTAGACTTTGAATGATGGATCGACCTCATCACATCAGGCGTCTTCGCTGATCAGAACTTGACAAGCAAATGTTAGTGAGGAGGTGAAACACAACATGAATCATCCGCCGATTTAAATGAACAGAGTGAGCCTAATTCACAGCAACATGGCTTTAAAGGGCAGATGCTTTGGATAATATGGTAATTAAACACTGTTTCTTTCCCCAGATAATTGTCTGAGTCATATCACATCACTGTTGATACAAAGTCTTATGTTCTTTTTTTAATCAACATAGTCATGCAATTTGTTTTTACTTTACAGCCATACGGTAAGCATGGGGTTGCTTATTTTTTAATGAAGACGGTTTTTTAAACTTTCAAAGCGCTTTTGTAAAAAGTTATTAATAGTTCCACAAAGATCAACATGAACTGTTAATTCAAAAGCAAAACAACTATTAAAGAATGAGTTAACCCTGATCTATGAGGCAGGCAGGCCTTTAAGTATTAGATAGTTTCTGGATTCAACATCTAAATTAAACCGCTTGTAATTAACAGGCATGATGACAAGCTGTTAAGGTAAAGAAATCCTTTGAACCATGTTCTTTTGGAGCAGAAAAACATGTAACTACGGTATACAGTATCATGTAACATCCCTGCAGACCCCCGCACATCCTGGAAAAGATCTGTTTCTCGGTCCTCAGAGATCCGAAAATAATGTCCCGACTAACCGGATCAGACACACATCTACAATAGTAATACTCTTTTGTTCGGTAGATTTGTTTGCCATGTTTGCCATTAGGACCTGAGCACACTACACAAAGCTTGCAGGTAAAAATGAAAAACCAATTGAAGGGACGCTTAAAGAATTCATGAGTGAGATGACAAGAGTGTCAGACATTACAGGCCGAGGCGACAAGCCTTTTATTGCTTCAAAGATGACCTTGGCATGGATCTCAATTGTACCCCTTCCCGAGGGCGGTGTAATTAATCCCCTTTTAATTTAAATTACAAGTCTGGCTCAACAATTATGAGGGCAACATTATCAAGATAAGATAATTATAGCTTTGCTATGCAGTGATGCTCTTGGTTTTGTTTAGTGAAATTTCTCGGATGCTTTATTCTGCTTTTGCACTTTCAGTTATTGCAGAAACCTAGCATTTTTCTTAACACAAAAATAGTACAACAGTGTTTTAACAATAAATGTCTATTCATAATACATACGTTGTCTTTGTTAACTGTAAAATATGTGCCACAGTTGAGCTACTTACCTTTCCCTGTGTAAAACAAGTCAGATGTTGAGGATTGCTAGATGTTCTTATACGGCTTAGTCTCGAGTTGCACTGCCTGTACCTCAATGTGTTTTACTTTAGAGTACATCACAAGTTAACTGCAGGATAAATAAATTGCCTGCTAAAATTAATGCTGGACAGATGAAATTGATAGTTTTCCTATTTTGTTCTAGTAAGATTTTTAAAGCTGACCAAGCTAGCTCTACACTTTAACTGAAAGGAGTTACTTGTGTGTCCCTAATATTATCAGATTTACAAATCTTGGTTGTTTTTGAGTGAAACTCTCTAAGTGTTTGTAATTAGAAGCCTCAATTGTAACTCAAAGTCAGATTGGGAAATGATGTAATGTAGAACAGAGCAGCAAGATGCTATAAGTGTGGCTAACACCTTTTTTTGTTCCTATTCAAAGTAAAGCATCTTGAGCTTCAGCTCAAGGCAGTTAGTGTGCACGGAGGATCTGCCTGTATGGGAAGTTGGGGACCTTCTAGTTGCACAGCAATGAATTGATGCAGGCAAGATGAAAGAGTGGAACTAAGCACAAGCAGAGGAGAGCTCTAGGCGAGAAGAAGAACCCAGATGATCTGTTACACATCAAAGAAAGAGAGCTGGCGATACAATCGAGTCTTCGGGCTTCGGGAGTTCAACTTTATTAATTAAAATGTGTCTGTTGAATCATATACTCGTCTGTCCTTAATGGTGCCACTCATTTTCTGCAACCGAGCTGATTACAGAGGAGAAGGCAAGCGATGGAGGTGCCGAGGCAATGAATGTGAGCAAATGAGCATGAACATTCTTGCATAGGAGGCGGCATGCATTTGTTGCTCGCACATACAGGCGACAGCAGGTGTGCAAAATCCAATGTTACATCTAAAAATACCAAATAAAAAAAATGAAGAGAGAGGAAAAGGCCTTCTGAAAAAGAGAGGTGGGGAGTTTCAGGAGAGTGACTGGACTGTATTGATAAACAGAGAAAATGGCTCATTGTGTCAGCAGCTGTCTAAATAGCCTTCAGGACGTGAGACACTAATACACATACACACTCATACATATATAATTAGAATCGCACATACTGACTGACAGCTCCCCCTCAGTCCAACATCTGTGATGACAGCTGCCATGGTAATGAGCCTCTCCATGTACCAGTGTGGGTATGTGTCTTCTCCCTACCAATGCACTGCTCATTCAATCGTTTCAGCCTTATCATGTTGCCCCCTTACCCTTCTCGCCCTGTATTTTCTACCATATTATCCTTGAAAAGCACACAAGACACACAAGCTGCAGCTAAACAACAGCAACGCAGAGAAACGTTGTGTTGCAGATCTGTTTTTAGTCTTCCAGAGCTGCCATGCAGGTGCTCTGCATTTTAAGGAAAGGTGCGGAAGAGGAGAGGGATGAAAGAACAAGGGGAGAGATGAAGAGATGATGAATGGGTCTCGTTAGAGGGGTAATTTGTTTCTCCTTGTCTGACTGGGCTCCAGCTGTCGCTCCATCCCTCGCTCTACTCGAGTCTCCTCTTCTCGGCCTAGCGCTTCTTACCTCAGCCAGATGGGCTGGGCGGATGGATAGATTGAGCTAGGAGGGAAGGACAGGTTTGGAAAAAGAGAAGACAACAAGGAATGGCTTCAAGAAAAAATGCTCAAGAAAGACTTGCCGAAGCACAGCAGCGGACAAAACTAATGTATCACTGAAAGAAGCAAGTACTTGCACCCCAAACTAAGGATGGTTATGTTTTGCTGTCAAATCAACAAGGGATTCATGTGCTTTTAATACAGTGCTACAGACTCTGAGCGACTAGATTTGTCCCCATGATACACTTCTTTTTTTCATACCAATCAACACTTCCAAGAGAACGGCGGGTTCTGAGAGCGAGAGACGGGCATGGATTGGAGGCCTGAGAGCTGTATACAGATGGCCAGGGAGGCAGCTAAAGGATGGCAGTGAACAAATTGTCAAGAGAACCCAGTGAGCTCATTGCCAAGTCTTTGTTCTAATAACACAAAGCAATTTTCACTGACCTTTCTAGAAATGTAGCAGGCAGAAATGACTGCGTTAAGGATGCCCCACAGCATAATTGCTAAGGAGATTAAAGTTCCCTTAATTGCTTTTGGCCAACTAGTGCATTTTTTCCTTTTTTGTAATTAAAGTGATTTAAAATATTAATAACTACAGTCACATACACATAACCTCTTGTGCACGAGTTTCAACTCACGAAGTTGTGATAAAGCTGAGCAACAGCAGTAAAACAGTCTTAAACAGAGGCATTTTTCACTGCCTGCTGTCACCAATAGCCCTATTACAGGCCATGTGAAATATGTAAATAGCTAGAATCCTTTCCCAACATCATTTGAGAACTGAGTGATCAAATTTTCTCCATGCTTGTCCATGGCTTATTCATTATTTTCCTCATTTCTCATTGGTCAGCCTGGTCTTATTGCTTCCTCCAATGCTTTTCTTCTTGCAAGTAGCCAGACGTATTTGGAAACCCATCCAAATCATTGAATTAAAGTGTTCCAATGACTTCCATGAACACAGGTGCATAAAATCCAGCACCGAGGCATGCAGACCGCCTCAGTGAATTCAAGAGCCTCAATAGGATGCTACCTGGGAAAAAGTCAAATTATGAATTACTAAATATTAAATAATTGTTAGTAGTTTTATAACAAAGTGAAAGCAGCTGAAAACAAAAGCAACATTGCAACGAAGTGGTGAACCTTTTGAAGTTCATTCTAAGGTGCACAGCTTGCAGGAATCAACTTTCTGCAGAGGGAGTACCTACACCTCTTTAAACTTCCCATGTCTTTCAGATTAGGTCTAGACAACCAGCCATCCAAACTTTACATCAGAAAATGCAGTACAAAGTTGTCCAGTGGTGTAATGCAACCATGGGACTTTAAAGCAGTAGAGATGTGTTCCCTGGAGTGACGAGTCACTCTTTCCTGTTGGAATTCTAATAGGCAAGTCTAGGTTTGGCTGTTTGACTATATTGTGCCACGTTTGGTGGAGGGAGGATTATGGTGGGTGTTTGTTATTCAGGGAAGGGTTTGGCCTTTAGTTCAGATAAAGGAACTCTTAAAACTTTCAGCATACCTAGACCTTTTTAACAACTTCGTGCTCTTGCCGCGGTGTGAACAGGTTGGGGATGGCCAGTCCATGCATGAATATGCACCAGAGTTCAATGAAAGGCCCATAAAGATATAGATGAGCAAGTTTGGTGTTGAGAAATTAAACTCTTCATTTATGGATTAAAGTGAGCCTTACCATACTTCTGGCAATATAGTGTATCCTCTAGACTGTCCTCTTATTTTCTTTTCTTTTCTTTTGCCTTGTCTCTTTGATTTTTCACATCTCTATATCTCCGTTTTAGTCTCTATTCCCTTAGATACCCCTGTGACCTTAACGTCTTCACACCTCCTCATCCGTCTCCTACCGTCCCTCCCTTTTCCGTCTCCTTTTCCCTCCTGTCAGCTTGCAGTGTTTGCTTTGCCACTGTTTATCCATTTTTCTCTGTTTGCTCTGATGAGATTGACCGTATACACACACACACACACCAAGGCACACGCGCACATACCTAAACAGAAGACAAGGCCGGCGTCTCTCTGGGGTGCAGTTAGCGTGGGGCTGTGAATCGATCCTGGCTCTGGTTTCTGCAATGCAAAGCTCCAAGGTGGAGCAGCTCGGACAGAAGCACCGGTCTGCCTGTGTTCCTATCCAAAAGTTCTCCACAGAGCCAGAAGGACACAGAGACTCACACGTGTAGATATTACAGTGATTTATGTCTATCATTTTGATGCAGGACAAGAGGGCAAGTTAACCAACAAAATCGCCCAAACGGTTTTGAGTCTTAGATGATATCTGCATTGATTCTCCTCCCTTACTCCAACCAGGTACCTCTTCCCTGATGTGAGCACTATTGCACAGTCACCTAAAGAAGTCTGCCATCTATTACGGCCCTTTGCAGATTCTGACTTCTGTCACTTCTGTCAATATTTAGCGATGGCACAGGGAATGCTGTCAGATTTAAATCATTACAATTTCATATTCTGAGAAAGTTTCAATAGACAAAAACAGGAGTATCAGCAAAAACAATTACACTCAAATTCAGCAACTTTTGTATTGGACGCCGCTTTTCTGACTGGTTTTGCTTGACTAGAAGAAAAAAGTTTGCAGGAAAAAAAATGGTTTTTCAGGTGAGTTATTCACGTGCAAAAGAAAAAAGAAAACAATCATGCAAAACTTATTGAAATTTTAAAGTTAAAACAAGGTAGTTTGTAAATATATTACATAGAAAATAGTGTTACTGGCACCTCAGGCGCTAATTTTGACTGTAGAATCAGCAGAAGATAGAAAATACAAAGTCTTTGGTCGGCTACCTAATTAGTGGCTCTAATAACCCAAGTCCTTCAGTGGATTCGCTGGACTCGGTGGCCTCATTCTTACCATATTGTTGATTGATTGAGCTGCAAATATGGCAGCCATAATTATTCTATATTTTGAGCTGTCTCTAAATAGAATTTATTAGATTTGTCTTTGTCCTTGATTTCAAACCTTTGGAGAGTAGTGTGAATTGTCTCCATCCTTCTCCCCTCTCTCTGGTGGATGGGACAACCTGATTGTGTCCATGCATCCCATGGCTCCAACTATTTAAAGAATTGACTGTTAACTTTCTTTTGTCTTAGCCACGTAGAGGACGATTGAACAATAGATGTAGGCCCTCCTGAACAATCCTTTACCACCATTAGTGATGAAACAGGACTGTGTAAAATTTGACAGAGTAGGCAGCTCATGCTTGCAGTACCATGGGAAAATGTAGGGGGACATTTAAGGGAAATCATGCGTAGTGGTGTTTTTATTTATTTATTATTTAAAATCAGATCAACTCGGGAAAAAAAAAGTATTGACAAACAAAAAATATTTCTGCTAACAGTTTTAACAAACCGGGAAATACAAATGGGAGAAAGTGTAGTGACAACAGAGCAATGGACCAGCAGACCTAATGGAGTTTAAACGAAAATTCAACATGGAAGACTCACCATCACCTCCAGCTTCGTCTAATTACTCCTCCATGCGGCTCTGCTCCACCAATCAGCGTGAAGTCTGCATCTCTTCCCGGCCAATCATCCTTCAAGGCTCCGCTTTAAAAGATCTTCATCCATGGAACCCTCTGTTCTGCAGCTGAACTTAGACCCTCCTCCACCCCATCACCACCATTTGACTTCCAAACTCTTTCCTAATCTCCTCAGGCCTCCACTCCACCACCAGGATCCCGGGGGGAAGACATCTTTAAATCTAACCCTAAGATGTTCATTCAAACGCATGTCATTCTCAGCATTCACGTCTTCCACTGGGATCCAAGCGCCAAAGATATAAATATTCACTAATAAACTTTTCTAATTGCATCCCTGTGTTCTCTTCGTGACTCTTTCCAGGTTGAATTGATTTGTGGATCTTGTTGTAAATTGAAAGTTGCACAGAATGTTGGGTAAAATTATGGTTTGGGTAGCAGAAACAGTGCTTGCCCATGGTCCCATCTACGTAGGAGTCGGTTATATTTATAGTCAAAAAATAAGGACTTGGTGCTGTTTATTTCTTTAAAAAATACAATATATCCATATAAATGTGAAGAAAATACCAATGACATTGGTTTGCCATTGGCTCAGCAGAGGGAAGAATCGAAGACTGGTAGTGCCTTTGAAAAACCTGACAATTTCTGTTTGAAGCCTGCTTCATATTGCTGCTAAAAAAGTCTCAAGGAAGCAAGTTTGCTTACAGGTTCATTGACTAACTTTGTCTAATAAAAGCTGCAGTGAAATTCTTGTTACTACATTTAATTTTCTCTTGTAGATCCAAAAATAAAAGGTTTGCTTTGGGTTCACATTGAAAATCTCTGAATTGAGCCAAGCATTAGTAAATAGTCTGACTAATTGGTTGCAATAGGAATTTTGTACCTCTTAGAATGAATTCACTTGGAAAGAAATAAAACAAGCTTTTCTCCCACCTCTCCTTTGATATTCATCTTTAAACTAACACAAATGCTATTTTAATGGGTGGAAATTACTTTCAGTAATTTTTGATGAACTGACCCTTTAAAGGATTCTGCCTTTTACTCATGAAAAATGTCCACATCTCATTTTGCCTCTTTAAACCAACCCTTGTATCACTGTCAGTCATCTGTTTTGTCTAACATCTTCCTCTCTTCCTGTCCCTTCATCCTCCAGGTCGCCCACTCCCTCCAACCTCCTCCTCCACCCTGCTCCCACCGTCCCTTCCGTCCTCCTCGTCTGCACCTCACCACCCCTCCCCCGGTCCGTCCCCACCCATCAGGGAATGCCAGGTTCCCCTGCTGGAGAAAAACTCCACTCACTCTCACCTAGAGCCCCACCGAGATGACTCGTACCTACTCCGGGCTCAGTCCTCCTCCACGGGTAAGCAAGTGTTCGAGTCAACCACATTTTTATCTGTTCATTCTGTATGTTTGGTGTTTGCATTCAAATCTTATCCAAATCCCGGGTCCCTGCAATACCTTCATCTTATGATTTTATTTAACGTATTCTGCAAAAATACAAAGCTAATCATTGCTTTTAGTTTGTGTTGTTTTCGCATTCTGCTGATGTCAGCATGTGTTTGAATTGCAGAAAAATAAACAGAACTGTGTTTGTATTGTTTTGTAAATGTGGAAGTTTAATTCAATCAAATATCAGTAACTTTCAGTCAAGAAGTTCTCGAAACAGTGTTTGAGCAAAACAAGCGCACCCCAAGAGAAGACAATGACGTCACAGTGGAACAGTTTTACAATTTAGAAAAGCAGAGGATATTTTTGGTTAGGAGAAGAGCACATTTGAATGAGAGCCATTAAATATAACAGCACAAATGAAATTTTACCACACATAAACGTAGTTTGTGTGTGGTATAAAACTCGGTTAAGTGTAAATGAGATCAGTAGAACATTGGAAAATAAATAAAAAAAATTATAATGTTCAGTTGAAAATATGCACTCCTAATAATTCACTGAACCCATATAGAAGAACGTTGTAGAGATACAAGCTGAAAACGTTAATGTTGAAAACAATCCAGTTTTTTTGTTGTTTTGTTTTTATTTAACTAACCAAGTTCAGGGTTGAGTCAGTGAATCTTGTCAAGTTCTCATGTTTGAGATTAGTACCTCTACTTCTACCTAAGAGTTCCCACAAAGTACCATTGGAAACACCATCAGATGTTCTTTACTTTTCATTGCACCGATCCAACACTGGGTTGATTTAATACATCCGGGACTGACCCATCGCAGTGGGTTAGATTCTCAACCCCAAACATTTTTAATATTAATAACCTATAAGCTGAATAATGTACAAATTATATTTTAGTTAAAATGCACAAATTTTATCTTTAGCCTTTAAAATAATCTAATTAAACATTTAAATTTAAATAACAATCTTCATACTCAGTTTATAAGTGTAAAATAGACTTGTTAAATTAGTAAAGCTAAAACAAATGCTTCAAACAATTGCATGAAAACCCAGTAAAAATAAATACAGCTTCTTGGCCTGTATTTAGTGACTTTGTGACCAGTTCTTTGGTCATGTTAATGTTAAACATAGCTAGCACTAGCTTGTGCTTACTACTTAGCAGGTAGAAAGCTAATGTTAGCCAAAGCAAACAGACTCACACGCTTGGGGGCCAGTTTCGGCCCCTGGACAGATTTTGTGTGTCCCCCACTCCTTCCACCCAGCTGGACTTCAAGAATGACGCAAAAATGGCCAGCAAAGGTGGTTCATGCAGATGGAGACTTTTTGTTTTTAATTGCTGAAAAATTAAAATCTTCTTTGAAGGAACACAAAGTATTTGTCTTTTAAAAACTGCCCTTTTTGTATTCTTTTTAATTTCATAGTAATTAGGACCACATCTATCCAGGGACTTTTACGCAAAGCAGACTTTGGTGCACTCAAATCTGCTTTTAATTAATTTATTAAACTTGGCTAAATACTGCAAGCATTTGCAAAGACTGAGTGACCCAATTCCTGTTCTTATTGCTGAGAATAGACTAACTTTTTCCCTTTTTTTCAGTCGAGCCCAAAAGAAGTTGTAAACGGATACCTTTCTTTTAGTAACAGCAAACAGGCAAAACTTGTTTAAGTATTGGATCTGCAATGATATTCACATCCCTTTTATACAAAAGTGTGGCTACTTCATTTGTTTAGTCAGAATATAACAGGCTTAGTTTATGTAATTTAAGTTTTTTTTTTTATTGGCCCTTTTGACTTGATGATTGGAGCTCAGATGGCATAAAGTTTGGACATCACTGGCTTAAAGGAATATTCCAGTAGTTTGTAGAAAGTAGAAACAAAGTAGAACAAAGTACACTGTTGACTAAAAACATCTGTGACCTATTTAGATAGATTTGAAAAAAATAAATCTGTATTTGTATATATCATTCCACATATTTGATGATATTTGACTTGACCTTTTTTGTGTCTCTCACAACAATTCTGAATAGAAACTAGTTGACTTTTAAAGGTATTGCCTTTAAAATGTCGCCCTGCCACCTTTTTAAACTATCACCTAAAATAATGATGCAAGTTAAAGCAACTCTTACCCTCTGCAGTATTATACAGAAACCAGTGAGCTGGTGTGCTTGTTCTTATTTTGCATATGACATTAATAATCCATCAGAAAGTGAAAGGTAATGGGAAGATGAATTCTAAGCGCCAGCAGGAGGATCAGTGCTGCAGAGACAAACTTTCCCTGGCTCTGAGTGTTTACTTTCATCACTAAACACCCTCTTGTTGGTTGTTCCAAGCCCTGTGTACGTACATCAGCACCTTGCCACCGTTTTCCTGCCTGGCACACATAAACACACGGGCAAACATTCACAGCAATGACTTTGTTCATCATTACGAGCATTTATCCTAAACAATTGGGGGCCAACCTTCGGCTCTCTGGTTCCCCTTCCCGCTCTTTGCATCGTTTCTCCATTTCTCTGTGCATCTGCACTTGTAATCAGCAGATATATTTAGCAGAGGCCTGATGGGAGGGAGTGGGGTGGAAGGAGAAGTCCTAATGTGATTTTTGGTGGAATACAATCTATTGTTAATGGCGTTAGGCTCTCCTTTGATCCAGTATAAATCTTCATTAGGGAAGGCCCGGGTCCCAGGTTCAAGAGCAACATGATTAGGAGGCTTTTAAAATGACGTTACATCAGCCTTCTAATTGGTTTACTGTTTGCTGGGGCAACATCAATCATTAGCCCAGTAACCGCACAGCAAATAAATTCACTCTGCCACTGACACCCTAATGGCAGACACTGGCAAAGTGGGAGAGTGAGGCTTGCAGGCCTCAGTCTCTCTTTCTCTCATTCCTGTTCGCGTACACCCACACTTTGTGTTCTGGGGCGCTTCTTTCAGCCTGTGCCGAGCATGTACGCACAGCCGGCAAGAAAGCAAAAAAAAACTTATAGAGAGGCAGGAAAAGGAGCCACAAAGAGGCAAATGGGAGCAGAGATAGAAAAAGTCAAACTTTGACTTTTGAAGCTGTTTAATGAGACATCTCGCATATGAAAAAAGCAAAAAAGGATAGCGAGACGAGGAGAATCCAAAGCACAGCAGCAAAAAATAGGCGGAGAAAGTGACTGAAAAGGAGATGCATAGGAAGTCAAAGATGTGGAGAAGAAATGAAAAGGGATAAACTGATGAGAGCTTAGAGAGTAAAGAAGCGATATTTGGTTGGAGGGAGAACAACATTAAGATGAAATTGCAAATTGCCATATATCCCAGACAGGACTGCGGATCTAATGGGTGTTGAGAAAGTTCTTGGCTTTGGGCATCCATTAAAATCGACCTAAATGAGTTTAGAGTGGCGGTCTGGCACTGCATAAGCACACCCTGGTATGTGTGAGGAAAACACACACAACTAGAAATGGCGGCTGCGTCTGCATGTGCTGTGAAAGTGCATGCTTGTCTGAATGTGTGTGTTTGCCATCGCCCTACAGAGAGGGGGTGCTGGGCAGGAAATGAGCCTTACCAAGCCAGGCAGAAACTGACCACAGTGAGATAATCCTCAGGAAGGTGCATGCTGTTTGCATGTGTGTATTCCCCTAATGTAGTCCACCATTACCTAAGCTAACAGGTGGACAGACCTGAGTTGTGCTCCCAGTGAAGCATATCAGGTGAACGGGAACGGAATGTTGTCGGTGGCGGGGAACTGGTCTGGGGGCGTTTACATGGGAATACTGTCTGGCTCGGAGCACCTGTCTGGGAGTGGTTCCCTTGGAACGCCGGTGGAGGGAAAAGGGGGGCAGAGATGGTCAAACGGAGCGTAGCAGATCGCTCCTGGAAAGAGCTAGCGTTAGTGCAGTCTCTGGCCATTCATTATGCATTGAGAACACGCAGCTATTTTTAACTTGATGCCTCTTCTGAAGTGGCTAGCTATCTCGCTGCTAGGGAAGCCACCTCAAGTTGCTGTAGAGGCAATGAATGTTTAATGGCTTTGTTGAAACAAATCTGCAGAAACAAAGGCAAAACAAAGACACATTCCTCTCCTTCTTTGCCTAATGGTATTCCTCTTAATGGTGCTTATGTAAGGGTGACATTTGCGTAACAGTGGGCTGTGTGAAAATGCATGCATGTGTGTGCGCGGGTGCGAAATGCACACATGCCTTTCTGCTCTCGGAGTGTTTGTTTTTGGCTGAATTTGATGACTCTTCTCTAGCGGATTATTGCCTCCTAATTAGACAAAGATGACTAGCCAAGGCAGAGGCGGTGTGTATGTATGTGTGTGTGTGCATGTGTAAATCTGTCTTTGACTCTTTTCTTCCATGCCTCTATGTTAATATGAACTCATTGGTCTATTTAAAATAAACCAAAAAAATCCATGTGACAAATAAGCCTCTTTTGTCAGCACGTACGAAATTCTGAGTTTTCACCTCAAGCTCTCCTTTCCTGCTCATCCTCTGAGCTCTGAGAAGAATGACAAATGAGGAGTGTGTGACATTCTCTGACAGAGGACACAGGAAGCAGTGGCACATGGGAATATACCACCTTTTAACAGAGGCTGCATAGCAAAAAGCAGGGAGAGAAGGTGCATGGTGGAAACAATGAAGGCTGCAGTTTTTCCAAAAGAGAAAAATGGAGAAAAAGAAAGTGAGGATGGAGGAAGGAGATATCCCTTATAACTGCTGGATGGGCATTTTTGTTCTCGCGCACACACATGCATCCATGCTCTGTGACTTCTCTCTAACCACAGAAAATGTCAATAAACAGTTTGCTCATCCAGGGCTGCAAAACAAACTGCCTTGGTTGGTTCCCGCTGCCAGCTGGCCACACACTTGCATGCACACACAGACACACACTGTGAGATTAATATGGTGTGGCGAGCCCCTCGCCCCTCACTAAAGTGTGTGTCTGTGGGCAGTGGGTTTCACAGGGAGGCAGGTTAGCAGACAGGCTAATGCTCCTCTGCCGAGTGAGGGCTTCGTTGAATTGGCGAGAATAATGGACTTCCAGGGATTAGCCTGAGCCAAACCCACCAGCTTACAGCTATAGTCTCCACTCCCCTCCTCGCCAGTCGCTGGGGAGACCTTGGACTGAATAAAGTGGGTCAGGCTTCAGCGGCACTCAGAACGGCTCTTTGCTTTCCCCACAAAAGGTGACAACAAAAACAGAAAGCTGCCGAGAGAATCTTTTTTCACAATCAGCATTTGCTTAGCACAAGAGAAGAAAGAGAAGGGAAAAAAATATACTGGAATAAAATGGGATCTGCTTGGCTGCTCGCTAATTGCTCAATTTCCTTGCTGCATACTTGGTCTTTTATCAAACCGGGTTCCTGGTGTTCCTATTAGCCTACCCGTTGCTTGAAATGTACCAGTCAGTCAGCTCATCTGACAGAGTCCCCTGTCTTATTTCAGGCAAGTTCTCATTGTGCTCTGCATCTGCTCCGAACGTCCATTGGGTTTCTGCTGCTGCGGCCAAAACGAACTGCGATTTTATTCAGGGGCTGTCAGCAAGCACGGTATAAAACCATTTGCCTTACATGGAGCCTGCTCCTCAGGCAGTACAACTTCTCAATATGTTTGTTTTTCCTCCAGCAAGCTCGAAGGTTTCTTATAACAGATACATTTCTTGACATACATATTTCATCAACATTTTAAAGCACTGATTTATTGTGTGGGGGGTAGATTGTGGAGATCTAAGCCTCTACTACACGTTATGAAAAATATATTTTATTTATTTTTAATGCCCTTAAATACTAACAATAAAAATGTTTGCCTATTGTATTGTGCTATGTATCAAATTATTAGAGAATAAAATGATTAAATAAATTTTTCTGTGTGACAATAAAGTTATAGTGAAACTCACTTTCTTCAGTTAGCCTCAGCAGGATTTGTGGCTTCATGATACTGCATAATTGAACTCTTTCTCTTTGTAGTTTTTTGTCCGTAAGCTACATTTGTCTCTTACAAAATGTGCTAGGTGAAGTTTTTTCACTCAGAATATTAAAGAAGTACAGTTCCCTTCCTTCCGTGAAGAGGGGCCTATAAGAGTCGGCCCATGGCATAAGCAAACTAAGCAGCTGCTTGAGGCACCCACACCTTCAGGGGGAAAGAAAGGTTTTATCTAATCTGACAGGCCAGGAAGGAGAGCTTTAATAAAGGTCCAACATGCCTCTGGTAACTTTGGAGAAGCTGCAGAGATCCACAGCTCAGGTGGAAGAATCAAGACACATATTAGTTCTCAACAAATCTGGCTTTTATGGCCGAGGGTTGAGGCCATTGTGAAAAGAAAGCTGGGAGAAGTTCCGTTTTTAGTTTGTCACAAACCATCCAGGGGATATAGCAAAAACGTGGAACAAGGTGAATAGATAAGATGACCCATGTAAGATTCATAGAGAAATGGAAACATCATGCTTTATGGAGACTTTTCTTCAGCGGGGACAGGGAAGCTGATCCGTGTATAGATGAGAAGATGGATCCATCTAGGCTGAGGTTCACCTTTTAGCTAGTGCTACAATAGAATGCTTAAGATCAAAGGGTGTTCATATGTTAGAATGGACCAGAGCTAAATCTGAATGAGAATCCATGGCAAGGCTTGTAAAGAAGAGTGGAAAACATTCAATCTCTGCATGTGCAAAACTGATAGGAATACACCCAAAAAGAATAGCTGCTGTGATTGCAGATGGTTGACACAGGTGAGCTGAATGCACATGCACGGCAAAATTTACAGATACTTCTGTTTAAAAATAAAAGTGAAAACAGTTAATTTTTCTTGAACCTAACAGTTATGCTCAGTTATGCTAATGTCACGTAAAATCCAAAGAAAATTGATTCAGGTTTGTGGTTTAAATGTGACAAATTGTTGAAAAGTTAAAGGAGTGTGAATACGTTTGCAAGTCATTGTACATCATTTTTGTTCACTCGCGATATTTAAATAATCAATTACGATGTACGATCAATTAATGTATTATATTGTTTTCTATTTTTAATTATTTTTAGTGTTATTTTTTATATTGTTGTAAATTCTGATAATTGCAATGTTAGGTGTATAATGCATGAATGTTCAAACATGTATGACATAAAGAAGAAATTAGCTGAGCGATGCTGAGCAATAGCACCTGGTAGGTCCCAAGATTTAACCCGTTTTAGAACCCTGTACACTCTGAAGGCGGCTCCGGCACCGAAAAATGATCATGCACAGACTCAATAGATGATTCATAATTTAAATTTTATGAAGATTACTGGTTACTACTGAACAAATGTGTTCCTCTAAACTACATATGCAATATTCTGTATTTTCTGTCTGCATTTTAAATGGAAACCTGCCCAAAATATAAGATATGAAACTTGGCAAAGACAAAAGGCATTTGTTTTTGTGCTGTTTTCATTGTGGCAGTGGTTGGGTGAGGGCCTTTGCGTGTGGTGGTCTGCTTATTTCATGGCTGCATCTGAGTGTGCAAGCGTTTGCAAGCAGCTTTTTTGGTGTGTGCATTGTTACTAAACAAATGTATTTATGGAGATGGGATGTAGCAGGAGCTGTTGTATTTTGCATTTATTGAGGCATTGTGCTAGAGCTGGAAGTCAGGAGAGATTTATTTTTAAAAGGCTTCAAACAAACTAGGTTCATCCCAAAATGCTTCAGATCTTGGAAGACGACACAAACAAAATGCAAATAAAAGCAAGATGAAAGAAAGGGAAACAATTCCCCTCTGAAGAAATGACGAGTTTATGGGGAGGAGGAGAAGGAGGAGGGTAATACAAGGTGTAAAATTTACAGCATCTGTCAGTTCGCTTTCTCTGCATCTATGATGCAGAAGATGGAGCTTCTTCCCGCAGGTGTGTGACTGCAGGTATGTTCACAAGACGCGGGTGTATACATCCATGTGCGAGGCTCATTTTCTCCCAAGGGGATCTTTGCATGTTCAAACAGATGTTTTGTGGCTCTCTTGCGAAGCAGGGGTCAGGTCCCCATCTCTCTCTTGTCGTCCATTCATCTTCCCCTCTTTTCTCCTTTCAAACGCATCTGTTCTACACTGGCCGTGTTGATGTCACCTGCGTCCCAGTGGTATCATGGAAGAATCAGGTCATGTTGTAAACTGGTTTCCAGTGCAGCTGCAATTGCAATGGGAGCTAACTGCCCTCCATCTACTCTAAACACTATTAAAGGAGAAAATGAGGAAAGGGTTCATTAGTTTGTGAAGAACTGCAATACCTTGCAAAAGTATTTCTTCCCCTGTAATATTATAATTTTTTTTGTCACATTACAGTCACAAACCTAGATAGAACTACAAAAAGTCACACATTTTTTACCTACTCTGGATTTAATATGGAGATATCACGCAAATAAACACCACCAAAAGACCTTGTGAAGATACTTGGCTGAAGTTGATAAGAGAATGTCGTTACCCAGAGTCCTGTAACAACATAGGCTGAAAGGCCACTCAGAAGAAGAAGCCAGTACTCCAAAAGCACCATAAAAGGCCAGATTACAGTTTGCAATTATGGATACATGTTCTCTGGTCTAATAAGACTAAAGTTGAGGTTTTTGCCCATTGTTACATTTGGAGAAAGAAGGATAAGCTTGCAAGCCTGAGCTCACCTAATCCTTCCTAACTGAGAAGTATGAAGCTGGCTGCATCATGTTTTGGGGTGTTTTGCTGCAGGACGGACTGGTGGACTTCATAAAATAGATTTCAGCCCAACAGAAAATTTTGTGTGAAGAGCTGAAAAAGTGTCTGTTAGCAATTAGGCCCTACAAGTCTGACTTAGTTACATCAGTTCTGTCAGGAAGAGTGGGCCTAAATTTCAGCAAATTACTGTGAGAAGTTTGTGGCAGGAAACCCAAAATACCTCTCCAAAGTCATACAGCTTGAAAAATCAATTTTAGCAAATAACAATGAAATCTGTGTAAAATTCTGACTGAAGAAAAAATATTATTCTTAATTATTTTTAGCAGATACAAACCATTTTAGCTATGCTAACGGATCAAAAACAGGAAAAGTTTAGTCAAATTTAATATCAGACAGTGAAAAACAAAGGGTCTGTCATCTATAGAGTGTATGTAAACAAGTGGTTTCAGTTGGAGGTACAAGTTTGTGTTGTTTTATCACATAAATTCCCAACAAAAAAAAGTAAAATATGTTATGTGACAAAATATGAAAAAGCTAAAGGGGTATGAATACTTTTGCCAGGCACTGTATCAACCCATTTTAGTCCTGGATTTATTTCCTCAATGGGATTAAACACTCATGGAAGTTTGCAAACTTGCTATCAACAATGCCTCTTAGGAGCTTCATGAAATCCAAGCAGAAGGGTGTTCAGGAGAGTGCAACACATCCACACGTCTCTCTTCCTCTCACACAGTGTTGCTTTTCTTGTCTAATTCCAGAGAAGATGAGAAATGGAGAAAGGCAAGTGTGATTACGCAGGTTGACGAAGCAGCCGCTTTGGTGTCTTTGCCCCACACGTATGTCTGCATATGTGCGCTTACTCCGATTTTTGATCAGTACAAGAAAGGCAATGTGCAAACAAACAATCATTATGATGTATTCCACGTTAAGAAGTGCAAGAAGATGATTAAAGTGCAATATGTAGAGTTGCTGAAAGACAAAGAAACGTGTGTTGCAGAGCCAGGATTGAACGCCAGCTGCAACATCAATAACTCTGTGTGTTTTTCCAATAATGTAACATTTCTGTTGAAACAGCGGTAAAGTAAAAGCATGGACACTTTGTTATGACACTTTTTTCTTTTTTTTTCTTCGCTCAAGCGATGCTGTGACAAAGTATGTTTTGCAGGCTCATTTCTAAGTCTGTCTATTTGCTGTCAGCAAGATTGTCCGAACCGTAACAGGCCACGTGTCCTCGAGCTTGGTAGCAAAGGAGAAAGCTTTGACAATTTGCAGCAAATCTTGATTAGTTTAATATTCAGGATGATGCTTTGCATTTGTTTAAAGATTCATTTCTAGAAAAGTATGGAATTTGAAATTAGTCTGTTCCATTTCTGGATGAGTATGGATGAAGAAAATACAGTTTTTAAAAGATTTTTGTGTTTCTAGGTTTTATTCCCTATTTTCTCTTCTGTTCATCTGTTGGTTCTCCATCAAGTCTTACTATAGATTCTCAATTTGACTTAGGTCTGAACTTTTACTGGGCCTTTCTAACACATGAATATCCATCCATCCATCCATCCATCCATTCATTCCCTTTTTCTTTTCTTCTTTACTGTTGCCAGTTTTCAATGTTTCACATTTAAAGACTGATCACTGGTCAGATTTCTGGTATAAATAACATTTGGATATGAAATATGTATAGGAACCCTGTGCTGAAGATGCTCTCTTCACGTGCCTTTTTAAGGTCTCCATTTTAAACTAATTTAAACCAGCTGTGCGCTGAGTCCTAGTACATAAACAAAACGCTCGCCAAAGCCCAAGAAATGAGGCAATTGTGCCGAGCTCCCTCTTATGCTGTATAGTATGTGGTTTATTGATTTTCCTGAGCAAATCACACACAATGAAGATGGGCTCAAACCTCCCAACCCCCCCACTGCTTTAGAGAGAGAAAAGGAAGAAAGGTGATGTGTGAATGGGTGTTCTTGTCTGAGTCATGCCGGTTTGTTTTTCAGCTCTCTCACTCAACAGTCCATTAGCTCATTGTTGGAGGGGGCTGCTATTGGATTCAAGCTGACTTGTTCCCTCAAGTCTGAGAGCAAGAGATGAGGGTGCATGCAGTGCTGAGTGCTTTAATATTGTTCACACACACTCACACACACACATTCACTTAGATGTGACAAAGAACACTGGATAGAAAAAGAAGGGATAAAGGAAAAGAGAAGGAAGACTCGATGAAAAGAGGACAGAAGAATGGAATACAGAAAATGTGAACGGAAATAGAAGATGAAGCTCTCACCGGTCTTTGTTGCTGCAATTTGCTTATGTATGAGTTATCGATTGTTTTGACAATATGACACCATGTCTGAATGATTGTATAAAAATATTCTATAATTGGGTGTTAATAATGATATTTCCTAGCTGAAGGGCTTTATATTTGACCTACATAATGATAAACACCTATTATTATATAATAGGTCTGCTCTAATTTTGGATGTGTCCCATTTAGGCAATACAATACTTTTTATTTAGAATCTTGTTAGTTTTTTTTTTGTTTTTTCTGTATTCCAGGGGCCGCCAACCACCACAGTCAGTCCACACTGCAGCCTCCACTGCCCCCTCCACACAACCACCACAACTTGTCCCACCAGTCTGCAAACAGCCTAAACAGAAACAACCTGAGAGGGGGTCGGAACCCCATTCATGCCCCAGCACCGGGCACTGGAGATGGACCTACCACCCCGGAGTCAGTCCAGCTACAGGACAGCTGGGTGCTCAACAGCAACGTCCCACTGGAGACAAGGTCAGGGGAACAATGTTTATTTTTTTATTTAAATAGTTTTTTGGAGCTGACAGGGCAACTGCTGCTACAACCTGCAAGCACAGGCAGGGGTGTAACAAAAAATCATCTGTTGAGGGAAATCAGAAGATTTTCAGTTTGATTTGTACTTAATGGTGCCACTGAGTGAAAGAAAATGTTTGCAATTGTCAGCATCAAGGGGATGTTTACAAAATAAACAAGAGGAAACACAGATAGGTAAGAAGCCATGTAAAAGAAGACTGCATTTTCTACATGTTAAGACATGCCTACAGTTCATTTGGGCAGTGAAATAATGAGTAGTAACTTAAAGTAGATAACACAAATGCTGTTTTACAGCATCTGCTTTGTCACACACATGCTGTGATATGTCCTCTGCTCCTCATAGAAATAATAAGCAACCACTGACACAAGAAAGACAATAAAAAAATAAATGTAAATGCTCTTCTTTTATATTCTTATAGTTTCTAAATATATAGAGATCTATATCAACAGGCCAAAGATCTAAAAAACTGGATATCTGAAACAATTCAGATCAGTGCTTCTCTAGTAATCTATAAGAGTGTAATGAGACCTCAGGGCACAATGCAGTTCATCATTGAAACACCTCCATATTTAAAAGTGAAGTGGAGTGCTTTAAGATTAACACCTAGTTGTAGCAATGTTGAGGCTCTTATTTTGAAATGTGAAAGCCAATAATAGCCAATAATAGAGGTGAAGCTGACATCTGTTGCACAGCTTCCTGTCAATGCCAAACTAAAAGGTTAGTTCAGATTTTTAGAAGCAGTTTGGACTACATTTCATCATCTTTAGGCCAAAATATGAACTACTTAGATTGATCAAACCTGTACCAAATAATCCTACACTGTACAAACATTTACGACCTTCTAATGTTTTTTTGGGGGGGGGTTTTGGCATTAGGACCACTTTAGTATCAGAAAAGCATAACAACTCTAATTTATGGACTTGTGAAACCTGAACTGAAATATTCTGGGATTAAACATTCCTTAAAACACAGTTTATGATTTTTTAAAACACATTTGCTCTTGTTTGCAAAAACAAAAAAATGGTAATTCTTAGTTTTCCCAAATATATGGATAAAATCTAAACTGATGTTCTGAATTGGATTTGTTGCTATATCCTTACTAGCAAATTAAAGGCTATAGACATACAGTAAAATAGCTCAATAAGAACCTCTGAAAATGACTTGCACATCCAGTTATTCTGTTTGCTAATTATGCATCCAAACTGAGCAAATTTCCCCTAAAAACTCTCAAACCCTCTGTGTGCTCCCAGCAGACACTTCTGAGGGTTCAAGCTTAAAGCTACCGTAGCTGACCATTTAATCAGCAACAAGGTGGCCTCATAGCAACTCTATTTCCACCGAGCCTCAGAAGCTGTCTAAACTTGTCTTTCTAAGTGCAAGCTAACTTTTTTTTACATTAAAGTGAGTTTGCAGTTCACACCACCCAAACGGGTTTATTGAATAGGTAAATTTGTATTCTGCAACAGTTTGGAGAAATCGTTTAAAATCCAGCAGTGAGGGTGTTATATAAAATTGAAAGGTGTGACGCAATTAAGATGAAAGCTCCTCTTTGAACTCTCCAGTCAATAATAATTTCTGACTATGTGAAGGAGGGAGCTGCAGACTTCGTGTCAGCTGTGGTGCAAATCCATACCATTTAAAGCCCATCAGACAATACCAAGCTACAGAGTTATCACAAAATTCTGCGAATAAAGATATAAATAAATGTGCACCAAGTTGTAGAAGGGTCGGACTACAGTTATCGGGCAGTCCTCAACAACAACACTTCATAGCATGGTTCTATAGTACCTTTCAAAAATGCTTGTACTTATTAACATTTTGCCATGTTGCTACAAATTTTTCTGTATTATACTAATATTGTTTTTAAAAGAACAAAAAGCACTGCATATGTATTCAGCCCCTTTATTCTAAATCCCTTAAATAAAATATAGTGCAATCAATTTTGAAGCTAGCTATTTAATACATAGTGCCTGTGTTTAATGTACTCACAGTATAAGGTTGTCCTTTTAAACTAACCGGCCAAGCAAGGAGAGCAATAACTAGCCAAGATACTCATAGTAACTCTGGAGGAGCTGCAGAGATCCACAGTTCAGATAGAAGAATCTGTGGACAACTATTAATGGTGCTCTCCACAAATCTGACCAGGGTAGAGGGTCACCTTCCAGCAGGACAATGCCACTAAACACAGATGCTTTGATCCTTTCCCTGGAATCAAAGCATGTGGCCGTGTCAAAGTCTAAACCTAAATCCAATTGAGAAGCTGCCCCAACGTTTAAAAACACTACAGGGGGTAATATTTTAGTCTCTAGATATGCAACATTGATAGAGGCATAGCCCACAAGACTTACAATTGTAGTTGCAGTAAAAGGTTGCAGTAAAAGGTAGCTCTATAAAGTATCTACATCCTTCCACTTCATGCTTATGTACTACTTTGATGTGTTTGTCTATCAAATAAAATCCTACTAAAATACACAGAAATATTTTTGCTAAAAGGGGAAAAAGTCAATGGGGCTGTACATAGAGTAGCACCGATAACATGAGCCAGGGGTCAGGAGGAAAACCAGGAGGCCTACCTTTGCTTCCACCCCAGAGGGTACACCCCACAGGGTAATTTCTAAATGACCATTTACACAATTTTGTTCACAGAGGAACCTCTAGTATGCAACCCTCCGAATCACAAAAGTAAATGACTTCGGAGTGTGTCACTTGGAAGCATTCTCAACCCCGTCACAAAGCCTGACACAAAAAGCTACGCAAATCAAAGCTATTATGCATGATACCTGGAGTGAGCTGGCAGGAAATACAAACCACTTTCACACACGTTACACGTGTGTCTTTGCCAGTACACAAAGAACACTTACTGGGTGAACAGAGCATTCATGCAGGGTATTACTATTCATGAGGCATGCAGTTAGGGGGACGCTGCCGTCATCCCTGCTAGCATGCTCGTCGCCCATCGTGCTTAATGTTTTTACTCTGCAAGCTGCGTAGCTGTGTTTCTCTTGCTGGGCACTGGAGCTTCCAGCTCTGATGGGTCCAGATAAGCTCCCTTGAGTGCTGGCCCTGTGCAGTATTTATGAGGTCGGGCCATGTTTAATTCAGCCACAGTGATATCTGGTCTACAGTCAGCCGGTGCTGAAGCAATGTGTTTCTATGCTTGATCGGCAAGAGGCACGGTGTCGAACAAGAACACCTTTGAAATAAAAAATATTCTTGCAGCTGTTTATCAGGACCTGTGTTGCCATTGGGACGTGCAAATCATTTGGAGAGAGATTGTTTTTATTTGTTATTTCTGCTGTCAGGAATGCTTCAGAGGTCTCTGGTGAAACAAACCTAAATTATGAATTATATTTTTCACTTAGGGTGTACGTGACTGCCACATTGCACAGACCCCCCACCCCCACAGACCCAATATTTGTCCATGTTCAGGTGGCGGGGTTGGGCATGGCTCAGAGCCTGTCGCTCTGAATGGAGCCCAGAACTCCACCCTCCGGCCCAGATTGAGCCCCCACTGCTTGGTGGTCCTGGCTGCGACGGAGGATGAGGAGGGAATGTCTGGAGCTGCTGGAGCTTGTGATTGGGTCGGAGCCAGCAAGGCAGAGCCAAAAAGTCACACTAACCCTGTGCTGGCAGTATGCGTCCTCCATCTCATTATAACTCGGCAGCTATAAGAAATGATGAGCAACCTGCTCCTGTGAGAGAGCGACTGCTTGTGATTGAGTACATTTGTGTGTACTGTGTGATTACATCCAAGCATGTGTGCTCCCAGCAATTGTGACTGCCCCCCTGCTGTAATCATATGTAAATCCTGGCATTTGATGTCCACTCGTTATGGTGAATGCTTGTGTGTGTGTGTATATGTGGCTTGACCCAATACTTTGACAACCCTGAGAGGATAAAGATTGATCACCTATGAATACTCTAGGGCTTGGATGACTGGCAGAGAAGGAGAGAGATAGAAATTGACGATGGAGGGAGCAGGAAGATAGAACAGAGTCAATGGAGGAGTGGGGGTGAAAGAAAGGGTTTACGGTAGAGGAGGGAGAGATAAGAGGGAGAGAGGCGAAGAAATTGAGAGAAGAGGTGATTGAAGGAGATTGTTTTGGGGGGTGTGTGTGAGTAAAGATAGAAAGGCCAAGGAGGGAGATTGGGACCTGAGGAACATGGATACATTTACCAGTGTGAGATAAATGACTATAGATGGCTCCCGCTACCGAGTGTATGTGTTTATAAAACCGAGCAAGAAAAAGAGTAGTGGAATGGATTTCTCTATGTAAGGGCAAGTGCACATGTGTATACATGTGTTGCAGCATTTTGTGAGAAAGCACCTGATTTCCAATTGGTCCCTTGGAGCCTTTTTGCCTCGCTGATGCCAGGTTCAATCTCTCTGTGATCTCAGGACGTTCTCCAGCACCCCCTGCCCGCTCCACTGTGGGCCACGACTCTGAGGGAGAAATAAGCTCCCCGAGAAGGCTGCAGCATCTCAATTTATCTGGAGAGAACAGCAGAGGAAGGGGTTAGGGAGGGTGGGTTACTTTCAAATGCATTACTGTGGCGACAGGGAGAAGATTCAACCTATGGGAAAGGATGGAGAAAAGATTTATTTTCAGCTCTGCAACCACTCCTGTAATGTGCAATCATTATCCCCTAATATTATGCAAGGTTTTGATATGACCTCTCATTCTCTCAATGTTTGCTTTGAAAATAATATTCAAGCTTTTTCTCCATTCCTTTAATAATCTAAACTTTAATAATAATTAATTAATAATTAACTTTCTGCACTCTTCTTTGAAGTTTTATTTTAATAACGACAGTGTATCTATTGAGACTTGAGACCATTAGCAGTGTCGCAGCAAATCTACAGCAAATAAATGCCATTTAAAAACGTTTTCTTTTATGTCTGTGGTTAAAATATTTTCAGGAGCTAAAGTAAAATGTACTCATGAGTCATTTGTCTAGTGCCACTACCGTTTTATTAAGAACCTTTAAATAGTCACACTGAACTTCCATGTTATCTTTGAAAGGGTTTGTCATGTTTAAGGACTGTTTTGAAGCTTCACTTCAACACTTTAGTTACCTAAGATGTGCATGATTTCTTATCGCTGGTAACTAGAGGTATAATAATATATCCCGATCACAAGACAAGAAGATACATGACATTTGGTTAACAAGAATGATACACCATTGATTTTAACAATATTCTTTTAGAAAAATAATTTTTTTTCATTAATAAAGGGTTAAAGAATTTCTAAGACTGGGTTTTAAAAGAATCTGTAATCGGTGTAGAGTATTCCAGTCCAGGTTTGACAAATCCATATTTTGTGTCTTTTACACTTTACACGTCTCATTCTACAGATTGCCCTTAGTCTAAATAGCATTGAAATGCTCCTGGTATTTTCACTGATAGAGTAAATGTTTTCTGAAACATTATTCTATAGATTAGTGTAAACTTGCGCAGCTCGGGTTTAATCATTTTAAGCAGTTTAAACTGCACCTTTAAAAAAAAATAACAATTGACCAAAGTGCTTCACAATTTCACTAACCATAACATATCCCAGAATAAAAATGTAACAAAATATGATAAAACACATAAAAGACAGAACAGATACGACTTCTAACAACTATTTAGCATCTGATGCTCACTAAGAAATTATCAAATAAAATCCAGACTCCTTTAAAAAACGGTGAAATAGCCCTTTAGTTTAGCAACAATAGGAATCTCTAAAGCAGATCCACAGTTGAGCACTGAAAGCGGCTAACGGTTATCCTGTCAAGATATTCTCACAGTGCTTATACATCATTTTTGTCTGGTCTGTCACCAGTTAATCCTAACTATCAAACAGTGCAGTCAAATTCAGTTTATTATTCAAATTGGTAAAACGTTTTTCTATCTAAGGAAACCCAGATTGCATCGAGTCAGTGATTTGTAGCATTCACTCCTCCTGGATGAGCATGTAGAGACAGTGGACGGTCACTTGTATTGACTTTGCAACAATCCCTCATACTGAGCATGCATGTAGCGACAGTGGTGAGGAAAAACTCCCTTTTAACAGGAAGAAACCTCCAGCAGAACCAGAACCAGGCTCAGTGTGAGCGGCCATCTGCCACAACTGACTGGGGGTTCAGAGCAGATTGTGTCGCTTGTGTTGCTACAAGGTGCCCAAAATGCTGCCAGAGAGACTATTTAAAATGAGTAAATGGACTGAAAATATGTAGTGCTTTTCTGATTATACGTACAATTCAAATCGTTTTTACACTATAGGCCAGATTCGCCCAGACACATAAAACTGCAAGACCACTGCGCCTTTGATCCACAGTTGTCCCATTATTCATTGCTTTTGTAACTTAGTGTTACATCCATATCCCGAGGCCAAAACATGAGCTTAGATTTTGACAAGACATAGGGCATTTCAATATTGTGAGGTAGTAACAACTGCAATGTTGCTCTCTTGTCCATTAGCTGGCCAGCTTGAGGCTGGTTGCATACTTATGCTTTGCCAGTGGAAAGCAAAAGCTTTAGAGGTAGATTAATATCTTTTCTGAGATGGTTGCCATATTGATCCCCAACTTTTCCAGTTTACACCATAACTGTGCAAGATAACAAAGACTACGTTACCTCTCTAAAAGCAGCAGAATTACACATGTGCAGTTTATTTAAATGCTGGATATACATAATTTTGGATTTACATTCCATGAGTTTTAGTCTGATGTTAACTGCAGATTAATTACAAAATCACAGATTAATCACAAAAGGTCAGTGTCATCTGTCGAGGATGAGCAGTTTCATGACACATTCCGGATTAGGTCATGCATTAAATCATAAATGTGTCATGCATTAATTAAATACTCTAGTTTTTGGCATGGGTGGACATGCCTTTATATATTGCAAGAGATGTTTATCTTTTAAAGAAAGCAACAGTTACATTGGTCTCTACCCAATACTGTAAACTGGTGTTATACAAACAAGCTTAAAAATGGCTGTTTAACAACATAAATCTTTAAAAAGATGTTTTCCATTTGACACAACTTAAATTTTATTTAGGATCTCACTGTAGCTGTTCTTTAGTTGCTGTTATTTGAGTTCATTCGTTGTAGATTTAGGTTCTTGGTTCATTCTTCTGTTTATTTCTGCTACTTCCCTGGACTTCTCTGTTCATCTGTCTTAATTAGCCTCCCTCCTACAGTTGCTCTGCATTCTCCCTGCCACCAGCTGCTCCACATTTCATCTGATTAGCTCTTCTAGTTCATTGGTCATTTCTCCACCCTGCCTCTGTATTCAGGCTCTCTGGTTTTCATTGCTTGGCACTGGATCCTAATGTTTGTCATGCCCAGCGTGCCTCCATCATACTGTTTGCCCGCCTGCTCCATGCCAGATCTCTGCCTATGTTCCATGTAACTTATCAGTTCAGTCATCATTAAAACATCTTTCTGCTTTCTACCATGCGGCTCCCACGCTCTTGTCTGGACATTGATCCTGCACCACACTCATCTTTTATGACAGGAGAGCCTTCAGATGATCTTCAGAGATTAAATTAAATTGATAATTGCTTATCATATTATCAGTAAAATTCCAAAATCTATGATCTGCTTTTCCAAAATGAAGTTGCAGAGGTAACAGGTCCAGGAGGGAAACACAGAAATTTCCATCCCCACCACTGCTCGCTATATTGTTTTTTGAAATCCCACTAAATTGAAGGATTGTATAGTCCTTTTCAGCGAGTTCTTGGTCCACCCCAGGGTCTTCTACTTTTGAGACTTGTCTGGAAAACCTCCAAGAGGCACCCTGATCAGATGCCCAAACCACCTCAAGTCCCTCTTTTATTTTATTTTATTTTAGAGGTAATAGACCATGGTACTCCTGACCCTACCTCTGAGTCCAGCTAACCTGAGAATGAAGCACATTGCAGCTGCTGGTCTGCAGGATCTCGTTCTTTGAGTCATGATCCATACCTTGTGAACACTGGGGAGAATTGGAACACACAGTCATATTAAATAAATCACAATATGTATTCAGGTGAGGCTTGTTTTCAGAATAAAAGTATCTTTTGAAAACAACAACCGTAAAGCAGTAGACCTACATCATTGGCAAAAAGCAAAACTGAGACTGAGGTTCCGAACCCGACACCCTCCTCTCCACGACAACGTCTTGAGATCCCGTCCATGATCACCACACACAAAATCAGTGACATTGGGCTAGACTGACAGTGCAGCCGATTTTGGGAACAAGGTAAAGTTAGTGCATAGAATCTGGACCCAGCTCCTGCTTTGGCTGCATACAAAATATATGTACACTGGACAACCAAACTCCCATGATTCCCCTCCCCCCCCCAAGATATGTCCCACTATTTCACAGCCAGGACACCACTATCTCTTGAATCTAAGGTTCATCAAACAATAGCCAATGTACGGTTTTTTGATGTCTGTCATTAAAGCAATCATCTGCTAATCCTTACAGTAACCATCCACCACTTGTTTCTTTTCTTCTTGCAATTACAGCAGGTAACAGGTCTCAGTGTTTTCCTTCACCATGTTCCCCTCCCGGAGAGATTTGTTTCATTCTCAGATATGAGTGTTTTCCAGGCACTCCCTTAACGAGTTGACCTCCCTTAATTGTTCTCTACGTCTGACGTGATCAGGCGCCTCAGACTGCCAATCCTGAGCGACCACATATTTGCCAGAGCAGAGAAAATGAACCATGTAGGCCTATCTGTGGATGTGTAAAAGCATGTGTGTTTGTTCGCTCAGGGGGAATGCGAGCTTTGACTTGCCGCTAATTACCCAGCATGCTCTCTGTTCTGTGGTTAATTGTCCAGGTCCTCTCTTTCTCTCGACGGGAGGTATCGTTAGGGGGAGATGGGGTAAGAAAACCACGTCCTGTCTTGTTCTCTCTGCCTGTCTTCTGGCGCAAAACCTTCCATCTCCATCCTCTGTCCTTTATGTCACTTGTTGCTCAGCGGGGATGCAAATTAAACCTACGGTTGCGGTTACAGGACAAGCTCATGAAAGAAAATTCACATAAATTCATGCCACCCGTGCGTGGGTGCTTAGCTCTATGTCTCTGTGTAAATGTTTGTCAGTGTGTGATTTAGATTTTTGTTTATTCGGAGTATTTGTGTGTTGAAAGCGCAAGACGCGATAACTGCGAAAGGAACAGTGGCTGGGAGGTAGGGGTAGAAGGGTGGTGGGGTCTCAGTCAGCTTTCTCTAATTATGTGTGGCATTTCCATACTGGACCACTGTCAAAAAATAAATAAATAAGTCACACACAGATGCAATAACACACGCGTAAATACACAACCCACCATCGCCTGCTGATTCAGAGCTGTGATTGCTGGCTGCCTGCTATGATAGAACCCCTCCATTGTCGTCCGCAACATAAATCAATGTCAATTACCTCCCCAGAGCACATTAGACACTTTCCATTCCTGCTCGTAATTAGTGCGGACCGTAGACATATTCCCATCCCACACAGGCTCACAGAGCGTCGTCTGCACACAAACAACAATGCCTTGGACTGAAGCGATTTTTACTGGGCAAGTTCAAATGCATACCACCACATTAAAAATCACATGCATTGTGTCGTGCAGACTGCAAGCGGCTCTCTCTCGCACATTAGGAGTATTGTAATTAATTAGCGCCGGCCTTGCCATCACAGAGCGCTTCAATGGCTGTGAAAATGAGTTCAAGCAGACACAAGCTGCTTGACCTTGGAAAAGCGTGTATATGTGCGTGTGTGCTATGCGCACACAGGTATGTGCATTCTTGCATTTGGCAGCATATATGAATTCGGCATGCATAATAAAAAGGATGGGGGTGACACCCAGAGTGGTGTATTTTTAGACAATAACATCATATTTCCTTACATGTCATCTCTTCTTGCTCTTTCTGCCTCTGTCAGGTGTGTTTTTCCTCTCTCCTAGACCCCCACTCCCCCCCGCTAGACACCCCCCAGCCCCCCGTTTTTCTCGGTCTCACGCAACACACCTGACAGGTAATGGGAGAGACAGAGGGGAATCCAGGGGGACAGCAATCCAACAATCAGTGGTATAAAATGTACAAAGAGGAAGAGAAGGGGACCAGCGGAGCGGTGCTCCCAAAACAAATCTTCATGCTCAGAGCCCATTACCTCTTTTTAGAGAAAAAGATACAAGCACACACCCACTGTTATGGAACAGCTGTGATTAAAGGCATCAAAGTGATAGGGGAGAGCTCAAAGCACAGTTAAGCTCTGTTTTCCTTCTTCTTAAAGGACACAATAGTCTGAATACTACTGACAGTGGGCTGCATTAGAAAGAGGACAGCCCTGACATACATCCATGCAGACATGAGTCACAAGTCCTGGACTGGACTGGAGGCGGAGAAGAGTGACAAATCCAGATAATGGCGGAAAAAAAACTTAGCCTCACAGCTCACTCTAGTTATGAGATTGTCTTTACCAGGAGTCAAAAAGTTTAGGGTTTAGTACTTCAATTTGGAATTTATCACAAAGCCAGTTAAGTAATTCTTTGTTTTCTGCCACTTTGAGGTAGTAAAGTGTATAATAAGGCATGTAATTGAGGCATTTTGAAATAATTAAATTCATAACCTAAATCTAAAACCTATTCCATGTACCTGTGCTAGATCCACTGGGATGTTATCAGCTGCAGCCAAGCAGTTAAAGAAAAAAACTGCCTTTGTATTATGTGCATGGCTTGCAAAACTATATTTACAGTTTGTGCAAATTATTTTGATGATCAAATTAATCTGGGTTTCTTATATAAATCTAAGTTTTTCTTGCCTTTTCCGGTAGCATTTAAAGAGAGACTGTATTGGCTGCTGCAGCCCTGAGTCTGTCTTTGTTCAGTGAACTGCCTTGTCCTGTGCTCAGATATCCTTAACTGACCCAGTTGAAGGTGTGCAGAGAGCAGTTGAAACACTAGTGATTACATTTTAAATAAAGTGCAGAGTTTTATATCTAATATGCTAAAGGTAGACTAGCCTTTTAGATAACTACTGAGCATAAAAGCAGGATCAAGACATGATTTTATTGAAGATTATTGCTGTATATGCCAAGTCAAGTATATTTTTAGAAACAAAAGAGAGCACAGAATAAAAACGTATTTACCCTTGGAGCCATATAAAATGTTTCAAGCTCCCAAAAACTGAGAAAATGCAGTCACCGTGCAGTAAACCAAAATTACTTGGCAATCATGGAAATATAGTGTTTATTGCCTTTCAAGCAAGAACACAGTATGTGATGTCTTGCCTATGCAGGCATCAGCCCATAGGTCAGAAATACATAGGGTTTGATGAAAACGCATGTCCTTTCTTCCACACACTATCACAACGGCACAAACAAGATTTCATGAAACGCTGTGAGGCAAAGTCCTTTTTAACTTCTTCTCTGAGGCAGGGAGGTGACCTTTTCTCCTGTGATAAGTCAAACTCACCTGAGGGCTCTGTTCTGTCATACCACCTGAGGTCTGTGTGGGTGTCCACATCCTTTCTCCACATGCGTGTCCGGGGTACGTGTCGCAAAAGATGACACAAAAAGGTTTTGCCCCTTTTTTCTTGTTCTCTCTTTTCACTGTCTTTTTATTAGATAGCAAATGTGCAATGCCTCATACTGTGGCAAATGGTTTTTGTTAAAAGATCAGATTAAAAAATAAATAAGACTGTTCTTGAAAATTAAGAGAAATAAAGTGATTAAAATACTAGCGGGCAAGAACACACAACACAGAAAAATAAGGAGAGCTGGAGTGTCATTGTGTGAGCATAAGCTATGACAGATAATATGAGTTAAAGGATGGGGGTTCAGATCCCTCTTTAATGTTCTAAGCTCTGACCCCACCTGGACTATGAGAAAGGGAAGAAAGTGCTGCGGTCCTGATCCTGTCCAGCCATTAAGGGCAGAGATAGCACACATCATAAGTGGGGTGGAGAGAAGAAAAGCGAGGGCATTCAGGAAAAAGAAGTAAGGATGTATCAGGTGGAGGTCAAAATGAGCCTGGAACACGGCTGAACTACTGGCACAGTTCAAGGATGTTCTCACAATGTTTTTCAGACTACAAAATTGAATAGAAGCTTTCAGATACAGTGCCTTGCGAAAGTACTCGGCCCCCTTGAACTGGTCAACCTCTTGCCACATTTCAGGCTTCAAACATAAAGATATAAAATTCTAATGTTTTGTGAAGAATCAAAAACAAGTGGAACACAATCGTGAAGTGGAATGAAATTTATTGGATGTGTCAAACGTTTTTAACAAATAAAAAACTGAAAAGTGGGGTGCGCAATATTATTTGGCCCCCTTGCGTAAATACTTTGTAGCGCCACCCTTTGCTGCACTTACAGCTGCAAGTCACTTGGGGTATGTCTCTTATCAGTTTTGCACATTGAGAGACTGAAGTTCTTGCCCATTCTTCCTTGCAAAACAGCTGGAGCTCAGTGAGGTTGGATGGAGAGCGTTCGTGAACAGCAGTCTTCAGCTCTTTCCACAGATTCTCGATTGGATTCAGGTCTGGACTTTGACTTGGCCATTCCAACACCTGGATACATGTATTTGTGAACCATTCCATTGTAGATTTGGCTTTATGTTTTGGATCATTGTCTTGTTGGAAAATAAATCTCCGTCCCAGTCTCAGGTCTCTTGCAGACTCCAACAGGTTTTCTTCCAGAATGGTCCTGTATTTGGCCCCATCCATCTTCCCATCAATTTTGACCATCTTCCCTGTCCCTGCTGACGAAAAGCAGGCCCAAACCATGATGCTGCCACCACCATGTTTGACAGTGGGGATGGTGTGTTCAGGGTGATGAGCTGTGTTGCTTTTACGCCAAACATATCGTTTTGCATTGTTGCCAAACAGTTTGATTTTGGTTTCTTCTGACCAGAGCACCTTCTTCCACATGTTTGGTGTGTCTCCCAGGTGGCTTATGGCAAACTTTAAACAAGACTTTTTATGGATATCTTTGAGAAATGGCTTTCTTCTTGCCACTCTTCCATAAAGGCCAGATTTGTGCAGTGTACGACTGATTGTTGTCCTATGGACAGACTCTCCCACCTCAGCTGTAGATCTCTGCAGTTCATCCAGAGTGATCATGGGCCTCTTGGCTGCATCTCTGATCAGTCTTCTTGTTCGAGATGAAAGTTTAGAGGGACGGCCGGGTCTTGGTAGATTTTCAGTGGTCTGATACTCCTTCCATTTCAATATGATTGCTTGCACAGTGCTCCTTGGGATGTTTAAAGCTTGGGAAATCTTTTTGTATCCAAATCCGGCTTTAAAATGATCCACAACAGTATCTCGGACCTGGCTGGTCTGTTCCTTGGTCTTCATGATGCTCTCTGCGCTTTGAACAGAACCCTGAGACTATCACAGAGCAGGTGCATTTATATGGAGACTTGATTACACACAGGTGGATTCTATTTATCATCATCAGTCATTTGGGACAACATTGGATCATTCAGAGATCCTCACTTAACGTCTGGAGTGAATTTGCTGCACTGAAAGTAAAGGGGCCAAATAATATTGCACGCCCCACTTTTCAGTTTTTTATTTGTTAAAAAAGTTTGACACATCCAATAAATTTCATTCCACTTCACGATTGTGTTCCACTTGTTGTTGATTCTTCATGAAAAATTAGAATTTTATATCTTTATGTTTGAAGCCTGAAATGTGGCAAAAGGTTGAAAATTCAAGGGGCCCGAATACTTCCGCAAGGCACTGTAAGTCACCGTCCACTGAAATATTTTCTGCTCAAAAAGAAGTAAAGAGGTCTATTTCTACTGGTTAAACGTTTCATTGTTTTTCCTTTGACGTCTCCACAGGCACTTCTTGTTCAAGACGTCATCAGGGACCACCCCTCTCTTCAGTAGCTCCTCCCCTGGATACCCGCTGACATCAGGGACGGTGTACTCTCCACCCCCTCGCCTGCTGCCTAGGAACACCTTCTCCCGCTCAGCCTTCAAACTGAAGAAGCCGTCCAAATACTGCAGCTGGAAATGCGCGGCGGTGACAGCAATTGCAGCTGCCGCCCTTCTGGCCATCTTACTGTCCTACTTCATTGGTGAGTAGAGAAGAAGAGAAAGCTATACACCAAGACACAGTGCCCTCACATTCAACATGTAAAAAAAAGATTATTTTAATGTTTATAGCAGGAGCCTAATCTGACTCAATAATTAAAAAAATAAGAACTTCATTTTGAGAACATTTATTCAGTGACAAAAACTATTTCACATTATGTAATACGTGTTTTTAACAAAATCAGTGGTGCAATTATTATTGGCAGAACTGTCAATATTTTGTACAACCCCCTTTTCCCAATTGCACAGCATTTAGACTTATCTTGTAACATTTCTTAAAGTTAGAGCATAAGGGTAGAGGGATGACAAATTATCTTAATAATAATAATCCCTCTGGATTGTCCAGCTTTCTGGGTCCCCTCCATGCTCTCTTCTGATCAGGGCTGTCTACTATTTTCTAGAGGACTGACATCTGGGAACTGAGATAGTTATGGAAGAAGGTTGATTTCGTATTTCTGTATTGATTTGTTCAAATGTTTTGGAACTTCATCCCGCTAAAAGATGTAATAAGATCCTACTTTTCTGGGATTTTTTGCAGGCTCCAGCAGATTTATATGTAAAAATATTATTTTTCTTTTTTATCTATGTTGCATGCACTCGTAACAAGGTTCTCAAGGCTTTTATGAGAGAAACTGGCCCACAGCATCATAGATCCCTTACAATACTTTACAGTGGCCACAACGTGATTTTTCATGTGTTCATCCTTTGTCTCATGCCAGACCCACTTGGAGTGTTTCCTGCTGAAATGCTCAACCTTAGTCACATCTGACCAAAGCTGCTGTTCCAGTTAAACTCCCAGCAGACTTCAGCAAAACTTACATGTTCATGTTTGTGATTGTAGGACAAAAAGAAGTTTTTTTCTAGCAAACCTCCCAAACAACCATTTGGCATGTGGACACATAACACATAGCAGTTGTTATGCCACTTTTTGTTGCTAATTTTCTCACCACCTTCATCATTCTGCTCCATCTGTGTGGTGGCAAGATAAACATGGGTCCACTTCCAGCTTTGTTTGTCACAGTTCCAGTTTTTGAAAACTTTTGAGCTATTGCTCTGACTGTAGATGAGAGCAAGATTAGGTAAGCAGCTATATTCTTCTAGCCCTTACCCGCATATCTGCCTTAACTGAATGCCATGTTTTCTTGTCTTTCCTATTTTGAAGACCAGCTAAGAGAAACATGAATTTGTGTCATATCATATTGTAGCCCCAGGGAACATATCATGGGTTACTGTTTAACATTTCTAAACACTTTGAATAGCTTAAAAAGGTAAACTTTGAATTAAACAAATTCCAACAACAAATGAATCACTTTTTTTTTTTTACTTTTTTTTTACTATTAGGCTTTGTTCCAATCTGGATAAATGTACGTGAATTGAAGGTTGGGCTCTAAAAAGTGTGAGATTGCACTACTGCAAGAAAAGGCAACTTTGTTTTAAGGCTTTACACACCAGTTGTGCCACTAACTGTGGAGGGTGCTGAATACAAATGACCAAAATGCTGGAAAAGTGAAAGAATCCAGCCTCTGTCACACATGAACACCTCTTTTATTTCAAGTTCTTCAGTCCAGCTTGTGTTGTGCTAACCTACAATCCTTCAGCTTTGCTTTTATTTTTCCCTCCCACGCCAAAATAAAAAAGTGTCAAGTTAACGGCCCGCTATAAACACCGAGCAGAGTCGGGGCGTGTAAGCTTTGTCGCTTTAGCTGTGTCGTGCCGCTCTGTCAAAATCGGCCTCAGCAGATGCCTCGGCCTCCACTCAGCCCTGGTAAACAGCCACTGAGACAAACAGGAAGACACACGCACACCACAGAAACACAGAGGTTGTTTGTTTGAGCAGGTATCACTCAAAGTGGGAATCCTAACAGACCCAGCAGGAACCTGGATGTTTTTCACTGATCTGAAGCCAGCGTGTGATACTTGAAGGAATGGCAGACACTCAGAGCACATCAGGAAGAAAATCTGATGCATGTCTGCCGCTGGATTTGCAGAAAGAAAAAGAAAATGTTGCTCATTGTGTGTGTGTGTGTGTGAGTGTGTGTGTGTGCACGCGTGTGTGTGCATGTGTGGGAGTGTGTGCGTGTGAAAGGAGGCAGGTGTGCCACTGAGCCCCAGGTTGGCCTCTTACCCCAGAGACCAGAGTCAACAGATGGGTGGATCTTAGAAATCAGTGGCATCAGCAGAAAGAGAAACCCCCTCACTGACTCCACATTAATTATTAATATAACTTTACATTATTTATAAATATACCTATTCCATGCTTTTCTACATTACAATATATCTATCTATCATTTTATGGTGTATTGCAAAAATATTAATATCCTGTGAACATTTTCACATATTGTCATGTTACAGCCAACAAATTAAATATATTTAATTTCTGATTAACGTGATAACAAATACTTAGTGCCACATAATTGTGAAGTAGCCACCAAATCTCAATTGTATTCAGGTCTGAGCTTTGACTAGGTTATTCTGACATATGACTGTGCATTGATATAGGTAAGATATAGTTCTGACTGTATGTTTGGTGTTGTACTGCTATGAGGCAAACCTCTCCTCTAACAGGTTTTCCTTCCAGTATTACCCTGTATTTAACTCTGTCCGTTTTTTCATCGAGTCTGACCAACTTCCATGTCCTGGATTAAGCAAACCATCCCCACAACATAATGCTGCCGTTGTCAGGTTTTAAGATTTGTTTTCTGCCACATGTAGTGTTTTGCATGAAGGTCAGAAGGATCAAAGCGCCTTCTTCTACATGGTTGTGTATCCCCTACATGGCTTGTAGCAACCATTAACTGTGACTGTCTGTGGCTTTCCCCCAAGAGTGACTTTCTTCTTGACACTCTTCCATGAAGCCCAGATTTGTAGAGGGTTCAACTTATAGTTGTCCTGACAACGGATTTTCCCACCTGAGCTGTAGATATCTGCATCTCATCCAGAGTTGCTGTAAACCTCTTGGTTAATTAGGGCATTTCTGAAGGCAATTGATTATACAGCATCAGGAAGTAAAGACTCAATACATATACACCACAAACCTTTCAGATTTGTCTTAGTGAAAAATGGAAAATAATCCTGCTTTGTTTTCCTTCCATTTTACAATTATGCACCAGTTTGTGTTGGTCTATCATATAAAATCCCAATGAAACACATTAAAGTTTGTTGTTGGAACGTGGCAAAATGTGGACATGTTTAAAAAGTATTAAGTACTGCAAGTGTACACACATACGCCCACAGGTGGATATGCTTGCTCAAACGTCCACACAAACTCGTGCCTGTGGGTGTCCACTTTGTGTGTGCTTGTGTGCCCCCTCGGAGTGCCCTTGAGAGTGGTGTGCGTCCTCTAGAGCAGATCAAAACCCCTGGCCTGGGGCACACCGACAGATCCGTCTCCTCCTGATCTTGGCTCGGTCACCCTGCACTGGACAGCCAGATACAGAGCATCACAACACGAGCTGGGATGGTGAAGGAGGGCAACAGACACCTAAGGCCAAAGGAATATTTTTATTTCATGGGAAGTGTGCAGCATATTTGCTAATAATGATAAATGGCTGGTTTCATAAGTACATATAATTCTAATTATTCAATGTAGAGTTAATTAGAGAAATAATATGTAGTGTGTCTGTTTCAAAGACTAATTACTGCCTTAATTTTATTTATTTTTTTAACACTACATATGGGTTTGTGTGCATGCCAGAGGAACCCTTTTAACAACAATGCCTGTCTATTTTAATAATTAGTAGTATTAGCTTGTCAGCCAATCCAGGAGATTACTTTATTATTAGGTGTATTTATAGCACAAACAAGGCTGCTAACAGACTATCTAAATACAGTACACTGTTGCATTTTTAATAGGATCGAGTGCGGCTGATAGTTTCCGTGTATTTTCACTTGAATTATCTGTTAGAGATCTGAGCTTTACCAACAAACCTAATTGACCACCTGGCTACAACTGAGTGGGCTGAAAAAAGAAGATTTTGTTGGGTTTTTTTCTGTTGCTAGCTGTAAGGTCCCCATTCAACTGTAGGGAAATGTTTTGCTCGGGTGTTTTGTCTGTGCTGAACAGAGCGGTAGCAGTGCTGCCAAGCCTGAAACCCCTGTGTTTACCTTGCTTTTTGTAGCGTTAATCGTGCAGCGAGTTCACTACTCATAAGGGGGATTTTTTTTTTTTTTTTATCTGTGCCTAGTTGTGTATGATGCACGTGTATATGTGCAGGCCTAGGCGATGGCTGCGGGGATTTGCGCTGAGCACCCAGAGCCATGCAGCGTGAAGAGGACCCCTCTGAGGCATCCGCCCAGGGGCCCACTCATAAATTACAGCAGGACACATGTGCCTGAACAGCACTTTTCAGTTTTGTGTGCATGAAAATGTGCATATGCTTGTCAGTCCTTCTCCAATAGAACTTGATGTAAACTGTGTTTGCACACAATATTTCTGACTCATAGTCTGGCTTTTTTTTTTCTTTTTTCTTTTTCCAAACCATACATAGCAAAAGCACTCACACACCCTTTAACTTTTTCACATTTTGCCATATAACAACAAACAGGGTATTTTATTGAGATTTTATGTGGTCGATCAGCCAAGTGCAACATAAATGTGAAGTGGATTTTTTTGCAAATAAAAATCCAAGTGCCACGCGTTTGTATTCAACTCCCCTTAATAAAATCCGTCCAGCCCATTGCATCGAGTGGTCACCTAATAGTAAATAGAGTTGTGTACCTGTGAATATCTCACAGAGCATTGCTTAATCCATCCAAAAATGAAAAAGAGTAGGGCACAACTGCTAACATACTAAAACATGGCCATCCATTTAAACTGCCAGGCAAAGAGAGCAAAGATGTGAAAGAAAGTATAATATAATAAAATTAACCAAATTTAAAACTTTTTGTCTACCTGCAAAATGCTACTTTTAGCAGAAAACATACACTTATACACGATTCCTACCATGAAACACGGAGGTGGCAGCATCATGCTGTGGGATTGCTTTTCTCCAGCAGAGACGAGGAACCTGGTCAGATCTGATGAGATGATGGCTGGAGCTAAATGCAGGCAAACCTGTAAGAACAGATTCAATTATTTTTAGATTTGTCTTTTTACTTAACATTTATGCACTACTGTGTGCACCAAAAACTGTGCATGGCGCTGTAGGCTGAGAAGCTTCCACAGATGCACCAAGGGACTTTTCAAAAGGCACGCTTCAAGTGTACAACTGACAATATTACTTTGAAGCACAACCCTGCTGTTCGAATGGAGCCATGAGAATGAGATAAGCATACACACATGAACACAAAAAAAAAATAAAATTCTGAGTCACTTTGTTTCATCATCACAGAATAACAGAGAACTTCAGAGGTCTTGCAAACATACTTTTTGCTCCAAACTCCAGTGGAGTGTGGCCTCCCTCTTAACGTGTGAAAGAATGACTGAACGGATGGAGAAAAGAGGATAAACGAGAGTGCTTGTTCGTCATTCCCTCTGCGTCTTGTTTGCTCGCTCCACGTGGAGAACCCCTGCCATAAGAAGATGTGGTTGCTAGGATACAGGTGAACGGTTGGCATATAGGAGAGGAGACAGGTCCATCATTGTGAATGGCAACCTGAAGAATGTAAAGGAGAAGGGAGGATAGGAAAGGATGAAACGCACATAGAGGACAGAGGTGAGCGTATACAGGGATAGGAAATGGAGGACGGATCACTTGAGAGCCAGGAGGAAAGAGGGTCAAGGCTGATCTGCCATTTTCTGCTCCGTGAGCGACGAGGTTGCAAAATTGCTCAAGTGTGGAGATGTGTTGTTTGCACTGCAGAGAGAAGAGAAAGATGATGATGATGAGACGGAGGACGTCTAGCATGAGTGACAGGAGAGCCGGGTGTGGAGAGGAGAAACCGAGGTAGAGGCAGATGGAGGAGAGATGAAGGAGAACGTCGCCTCCAGAGGGCTTGTGTCACCTGGAATAACTGTGGGACTAATGTCTCCTAATTGATCACAGTGAGCAGAGAACAGAGGGACAGTGATGCCGAGATGAAAGGACAGAGGGAGACTGCAAAGGATAGGAAGAAGCGGTAATGTAAAAACAAGTTGGGAAGGATAAAAAAAAGGGAGAAAGAATATGAGTCTTGGAAGACGGAGTGTGTAAGCAAAAGGGGAAAATGTGTGATAGATGAAACACTGAGGACATGTCAGGCTAGTTGTGTCTGGGTGGACTGTTTTCGCATTCCCATACATATGCACACAATCCCACACACATGTACAGGTGCGCCCTTGACTGCTATGAGTAAACTCCTGCTAGCGGGCGCTTGTGTCACCTTTGCAGGAGTGTTTCATATGAATGTGTGCGCGGGTGTGTGGCTGGTGAATTTGTCCAGCTTTGTGGCGTACCCCACATGGCACCGTCACCGCTGATGAATGAGAAGACACACGCACTGGTGAGCGAGCACATTCACACCACATATTTTTAGGCTTCTCTCTCCCAACTCCTCTGTGTGTTGATTAAACAGAGCCACACATGCACAAACACTGTCATCGAGTGTGACCTTCACGCCTTGAAGCCGACCACTTCCCATCCATCACCGCCGTCTTGGCTGCTCCAGACTGATCACAATCGCTTACTTGCCCCGCCGCTCCTCCCGGCTAGAAGTGCTTCACTCGGGCGCGTTCCCATCACCGATTCCTTCCCATAATACCATGTTAATGGCTTTATCGTTCACAGCTGTGCAGTTAGCAAAGTAAATACATTATAATCAAATGCATATCTGTAACTCAGAGGGCTCACATGCATGCTGTGTTAACCAGAGCAACTCAGTCAAGTGAAAGAAGTGGAAAAAAAAAACATTGTCAGGGGTTGAAGAAATTTTTAAAACTGACAAAAAATTTATATTTTTCTGCAAAATAATTTATCTTTAACCAAAACATGACTAGCTTGGAAGAAAACTCTTCATTTTATCAAAACTGCACAAAAATGTACGGTCAAACTAAACAACAGCTCGCCTTGGTAAGCTGACTTTGCAGGTGCGCATCAATATTAATATCCCAATTATGATAGCTAGAGCTACTGGAATTATTACATTAAATTACCTGGAAGTAACACCTTGTGATAAGATGTTCACCGAGTCATGTTCTGTTCTTAATATTGTGTATATACCAACATGTCACTAATTGCAGTAGCAGCTTGTTTCAAGATATTAATAGCAGAGTAATTGTTTAAAGGTAAAAATGTAATGTTTTGGTCATATTATGCAATTACCAGAGCAACTTGTAATAAGATATTCATTGACCAAACAATTGTAAACTTTGGGTGTCATGTCATTACTAAAGTTGATTAAAAATATAACCTAAAGTGTAATAAGATATTAATAACGGAGTAGTTGTCTAATGAACTATCCCCAACCCTAAATTTAGTAATCAGTTAACATTGTGTAATTGAACATGTTATTACATTTAAATTACTTGGCAGCAAAAATTTAACAATTGGCTAACAGTATGTAATTAACAGTTATTACATGTAATCAATTGCAGCAGAAGCTTGCAATAAGATACTGACAACAGAGTAATTGATTGTTTAATATTTAGGTAATATAAGTACCAAATTTATGACACGGTTTTACCTTTTAAGAAAGACTCTGCTGTAACACCTTTATTAAAAGTTTCTACCACCTAATTAAATTGTAAAAGTGTTAATTACCTGATATGATCAAATAATTACATTACTCCTATTGTGGCATTACTTCATCGTTACATCTTATGACTGAGCTGTGAGAGAGCTGCAACTAATCAATCTTTTGCTTCTAAACTAGTTTCTAAGGTTTATGAAGCACATCTCTGTACCTTTTATCATGAGGAGATGGCTCCTTCTATTTTTAGATATATGAAGAAATAATAAGTCATTTAAAATAAAATGAGACTACACAACTATTAAAGAAAGTGATTTTCCATCTACAGCCATGTTGTAAAACCAAAAATGTTTGTTGTTTGCACGAAGTTGTTGCTCCCTCAATGTTTTAGCTACAATAAATCTCTGGAATATGTCCTCCACTGAGCTTTGTCAAGTCTATGGCTCCTCTCCAAAGCCAGCTCCTTGACCCCTCCGTCCCCTTTCACATCGCATGTGGCTTCCCTTCTGCTGATCCAAGGTGGAACAGCGAGAGGTCAGGATGTGTCGCTCATGCCAGCATAGGTGTCCGTGTACATGTGCATCTTTGGCGTGTGCGTGCTACATGTTTTGGAGGTGAAGGCACTGTTGGGGCATATGGTGGATGCGGAGACCAGGGCATGCGGATCGGACGTGGAGCGTGTGTCCGCAGCAGCGGGGCCTGTCGCGCTGATAAAGGTTAGGATCTTACCGCACGCTGCCAGTCCAGGAAAAGGGGCAGGGCACTGCACAAGGTGCTACGCCATCTGCACCGTTAGAGATAAATGGGTCATCTGCTCTGGTCAGGTGATGCAAAGTAGGGTGCACAGTTGTTTAGGTTATAACATTTATCTCTTGACTTTTTTTTAGGTAAGCCAGTGGGGGTTTTTGCACATTTTGCGTTTATTTGTGCAGAAATCCAGGTTTTGCTGCCATGGGGGGGGGGAGTTCTTTTTACTTAAATCAACGTTCCTCTGCTTGCTTGCTTCATTCATTTATTTCCTAATTCATTTTTTTTTCATTAGCACGGGTCTTATCTGGGCCCAATCGTTATTCCAATTAGGCCCCACGATGCTCAACTTGTGCTGTGTTTAAAACAGAAGATGAATGAAGGCTCTTTTTTATCTTGTTCTCCGTCCCTTCTCTCAGTTTCTTTTTAGCTTCTCCATCTCTTGGTCTTCCAAGACGCACTCTGTCTTTTCATTCTCTGCCGCTCTCCGACATGTGATAAGATAGCATAGTTCCTCATATCCTGTTTCTAATACAGATCGATGAGAGGGAAAGGACTCGAGGTAGGCAGGGATGAGGTGAGGCACAGCGGCAGCGAGGAGAAGGGAGGGTCACGGACCAGATATGTGAAGAGGAAATGAGGATTCAGAAAGGAGGACATCACTCAGATGCACATCTCATTTCATTTAACCAATCACACTCAACCACACACACACTGACATAAGCAAGCACATGGCAACAGCCGTGGAGGGTCCTGTCAATATTTCAGCACCGGTAAAGAAGCCATTTTTAGCTGTGTGATTTACTAAGTTGCCGTCTTCTTATTTTGTGCAGGTAAGAGCTGCCAGCAACTCACATAACCTTTTGTGTTGCAGTCAATTACAGTTCAGTTGCATCAGCTGGATGAGGAGGTCCCATCGGGGCTTGCAGCTTTGTGCGCTTGTTGTTAATGCCGTGCAATTTGCTGCATGCATACGCTGGTGCACACACACATACGCTGGCAGACAGTTTGTCTCTCGAAGTCGATGTGACCCCCCCACCCACCCACCCCCACCCCCAAGGGCAGCCGTGAGCCGCCCCCATACTTTTGTCTGAGACTCTAACTGATTTCAGCAAGAAAACCGGCTTCAGAGCTAAGCCGACAGAGAGGGCCTTATTTATAGGTTGAATGAGTGGATTTCATGAGGTAAATTTTACGTAATATCCCTAAAGGCCTACTTGTTGAGAACCTGGGCCAGGTTTCTGTTTTTTTTCCTCCGCCTTTCCAATATCAGGAGCACACTTGTGTGCTGAGGATATGGGTAGAGCGGCATGAGTGATAAAAAAAAAAATCCAAACAAATTGGGAAAAGGACAGAATTTGATTTATGCAGTTCAGGTCTGGATAAGTATGAAAACTATAAAACTTTCCAGCCTTTTTACCTATCCTAATTATATCCATCCATCCCTTTGTCAGTCAGTCCATCCCTCACTGTCACCATCCATCCATCTGACCATTTGTCCATTGATCCATTATTTGCAAGTTCAGTATATCCTATCTTATATATATTCAACCACTGACAAAATGTTCATCATTAATTCATAAGGAACTTTGCTATTTATACATTGAAGTAGGTTTAAAAGTGCAGAGGATTCTGAGAATTTGAGTCTGGGAATTTTAACATGAAGAACCCTGTGCTTTCTTTCAAGGGGGTTCATTTGGTTCTGTGTGTTTAGTTTGTGCAACAAACTGCCTTTGAGCCTGTAAGAATAGAACCTCCATGAGATTGGATGGAAGGGGTGGAGCACTGGACAGTAAAAAAAAAAGCAGGGGTAAAGCTTCCTAGCCCAATTAGAACCCAGGCCAACAACGGGAGGGGCTGGTCTCTGCTACAATTACCACCCTAATTGAGGTCAGAGTTGTTAATTTACTGGTGAATTAGAACAGTTAATATGCATTTATCTGGATGGCCAGGGAAGAATGAAAGCTTGCTGTTCACATGAATGTGTGTGAGCGTCCTCTTTGTGTAATTTTACTTGCAATGCAAGAGATTACATATAAATACATGCAAGCTCTGTATCCTTGGTGCAATTAGCAGCATCACAAGTGGTTCAGTTGGAGCTGGCGTGTTTAAAGAGGCGGCAGCAGGAGAAAGGCGAGAGACATGAGAAGAGTTTGAACATGTACAACAGAATGATGATGATACAATATTTTCCACTCAAGGGACATTCAGTGCACAAAGTCACCTTTCTCTGTCACTAGCTCTGTTTTTTTTTTTTTTTTCCCAGGCAGGCATCAATTTACACCTTTTAACTTTGAAACATACAAATATTGCTCAGACATGCATAGGTGAGCTGGATTTGTGTTTTTTTCCGACGTGTCAAAGGATAAAAAGCCAGTAAATCTCCTCTTGGTCATCCATGAGTAGACGAAGTTCAGCTCTGCCTCTCATCTTTGCCACATCATCTCTGGTTTCTTTCCGAATGATTTTTTTTCTGTTCTCAGATTCTCTCCTTTTTCTCCTGCCACAATTTTTCCATGACGTCCCGACCACTAACCTCTCTCCCCATGCACAAGCCGCCACCTCCTTCTTCCTCATCTGTCCATCATCTGTCTTGTTTTTTGTCACAGGACCCAGCATGCCGTAGCTTTTTTCAGATGCTGCCGTCTGCAGATAATACAGGCAAGCACTTTGCCTTGCTGAATTATGAATCAGAAAAGCAACATTTTAAAAAAACCTCTCCATGAAGAAGCTGATCTATTTTTAATCCAACACACTTGCTTATTAAACCTGCAGCACGGTGATCTGCCCCCGCATGCCTGTGTGTACATGTGTGTTTTTTTGCCGTGTGCTCATCTGTTGAGCTGAAGACATGAAGAAGCCAGAGCTTAAAAAGTGAAACTCACACTAAGACAGTCTGAATCCCTTATTCCCACTGTGCCTGTCAGTGGATTTGATCTGAGATGGGCTTTATTGGTACTGCACTTAATAAAAGCTTGAAATGCAGCTAGAAAACAATAATTATGGCAATTACAACCAGAAAGGAAAATGCTTAAAATGTGGCAGTACAAAGCTGAATACGTCAGACTCTGCAATTTTATTTTTGCTTAAAGATGGGCCTCAAAATTGTCAGAGGTTTTGCTGTGACACGGGGGGTAGTGGGGTTTGGAGGGGGGGTGATAACAACTGTCTGGTCTCTCTTTGTCTTTCTTGTGTCTTGCTGTATGAAACTTGTTGACAAAGAGTGGACTTTGGAGCTGTTGTCACAAAGGAGTAAGGGTGCCATCTGTTGGTCAACTTCCTACTGCCTTGTTAAAGAAAACAAAAACAGGATTGCAATGGCATAACAGTGTCTTCATTCCCATTGAGCTTCCAAATGTTAATGTATTCTATGGGTTTTTTGTGATGAACCAACATAAAGTAGTGCATAGTTGTGAAGTGGAAAAAAGATGGTAGGTGGTTTTCAACATTTTTCAGAAACAAGAGGCTTAAAAGTGTGGCATGGATTTGTATTCAGGCCCTTGAGTCAATACTCTGTTGAAGCACTCTTTGCTGCAGTTAGCAGTTACAGCTGCCTTGGGATATATCTCAACCAGCTTTGAACAACGTGAGACTAAAACAGTGGCCCATTCTTCTTGGCAACCTCGCTGAGTGTCTGCCAGATTTGATGGAGAGCATTTTTTACATTTTTCAACTAGATTTTCATCTGGACTTTACAGGGCCATTCAAGCCATGGAAATTCTTTGATCCAAATCATTTAATTGTAGCTCTAGCTGTATAAACATACTTGTCCTAGTGATATGTGATTTCACTGTTTTCTCTCCATCTGTCTTCGCATCAACATAATCTCTTCTTCGTGATGCTGCCACCACCATGTCTTATGGTGGGGATGATGTGCATTTTTTTTGTCTTTAAGCCACTTTTGCATGTGGACCAATTTTGGTCTTGTCTGACCAGAGCGCCTGTTTGTCCCTTAAAGGGCCTGTGGCAAACCGCAAACAAAACTTAAACATTTTATGTCGCTATGGCTTTCATGTTGCCACTTTTCCATAAAGTTCAGATTTATGGCGTGCATGACAAAAAGATTTCCTGTTGAGAATCTCCCATATAACCATTTTATTTTTTTTGCTGTGTCCCTGATTGCTGCTCTCTTTGCCTGACTTGTCAGTTTAGGTAGATGGACATTTCTTAGTAGGTTAACACCTGTGCCATACTCTTTCTATTTTCAGATGATGGATTGAACAGAGCTCTGTGAGCTGTTCAAAGCTTGGGATCTGTTTTTATTACTTAGCCCCGCTTTTAACTTCTCCACGCCTTTATCCCTGACTGTGTTCTAAAATATACTAGAGGTATGAATATGTTTGCAAAGCTCTGTAAGAGAATAAAACACATTTTAGAAACATGTGTATTCGTAGCCTCACCGAGACACAAAGCCAATAAGCAGACACACACAATGAGCTAACCCACAATGCTGTCTGTCTGATGTGTTCTTGGAGGTGACCTAGATTGAGAACGGCGTCACAATAGATTCACAATTGCTTACTGTCTCCAACTGATTCAATAGACAATCTTTTTATCGAAGGCTCTCTGTGATACCATCAGTGTGTGTATGTGTGTGTGGGTGTATTATCTACAAGGAAGGACAGGGCAAAGATAAGAAAAGGAGGGAATTCAAAGGAAAAAATGTAAAGGAAGGAAGGTTGGTGCGATTAAAAAGAAGAGGGCAAAGGTTGGATATAAGAGAACAGACAGGGGGAGCACTGTCCTTTCCCCCTCTGTTTCTTGTTTTCTATCCCCCTCCAATCTCCCAGCGCTCTATAAAAAAATTTAAAAAAGAGCTGACAGTGTAGGCCGGGAAGCAGCCAAGGTGTCAGCGCTTTCCTTTGACCGGGAAGCAGGGGAGGGGAGAGAAGTGAAGAATGTGATGAAACATGAAAAAAGAAGGAAACAAAAAGCAGAACCGAGTGAGGAGAGAGAAAGGTAGCAAATCCTGAATCCGCATTCCCGCCTCCTAAAACTTTTACACTCATCCCGGTGTGTGCAAACCTTCAGCAAGTGCAGATAGAATTTTGACAAGACGGAAATTGATTCCCAGGTTCCACATGCAGGTGTTGTAGGTCTCCTCCCATCCTGAGAAGAGTGCAATAGCACCTACATAATGCATTCTAACACAACCAGTCCAGTCTATATCAACCAAGCCCATATCACAGGATACTGTAATTCACACAGAGCTGGAGGTGCCTTCATATGTTGAGTAACTGTAGGCATTCATGGGCAAACAATGCATCTCAATCAACAGATTGTCCATGAAGCTTTAAAGATCAAAACAGTCATTCATAAAGAAAAGAAACATACCCCTCACTGGGGAAATTATTGAACTAGTAAGGCAACAGAATGTTGTTTTTTCCCTCATCTTGTATTTATGGTGGGAGGAGACGTTTTGCAGAGGGCTGAGGAGCAAAGAGACATGGGGAGAGTAAAGAGCTGACAAAGTGAAGAGCGAACCCACTCGAGCAGCCTCATGCCACCAGCACACAATAACACAACAGAGGACAAAGGAAAAGGAGAAAGGAGAGGAGAGCAATGGAGTGTTCCCTTCAGAGAGGAATCTGTCACTCGCTTTCAGCTAGACGGTGTAAAGGGTTCCAAGTAAAAAGCAACAGAGAGCTTTGGAAGAGAGGTTCAGGGAGAGAATTCAACAGATTTCTAATTGCGTGATCTCTATGGACCCGGTTTCTGTGTTCTACTGTATTTCATTAAAACGCACTAACTCAAGTGTATGCTCTAGGAAACGTGCTGTACTGTCATAATCAGGTGCATCTCAATACATTAGAAAAATTGATTTATTTTAGTAATGCAAGTCAAAAAGGGAAACTCATATGTTATATAAATTTATTCTGCACAGAGATATATACTTTAGAATTTTACTTTTATTAATTTTGGTATTTATAGCTTACAGTGAACAAAAGCTAGAATACAGTTTCTCCGAAAATCAGAATATTACATAAGACGAATAAAAAAAGGATTTCTACTGTTATCGCTTGCACAACCGCCAGAAAGACTTGATGTGCAGCAGAAACTCTTCAACAACCTCCAAAAGTAGAATCGATCAACAAAAGGTCCATGTCACAGAAGCTAGCTGTTTATATAGTGCTATATCCAAGAATGGAAAGTTAAGTAAAAGAAAATTGTGCACAAACAACAGAGACAGCTTGAAGGGACCTCGAAGCAAAGCCCGTTGAAGGGGTTGGAGGAGTTTAACGAGGTGTGGCAAGCAGCTGGAGTCAGAGCTTCAGGAGGCCCCACATATGGTTGTACATACAGGACATGGGGACATACAACCTGAAACAGACTTTTCTGATTGTGTCATGGTCCCGGAGTCTGGAAGAGTAAAGAGACACATAATCCAGGGTTCAGTATTGACTGGAGAAGCTGTGTTGTCTGCTGGGATTGACTCACTTTGGTTTTATGACGTCCAACGTCAACTCAGACGTCTACCAGGAAATTTTAGAGGTTACGCTTCCTTCTACTGTCAAGCAACGTGGAGATACTGGTGTTATTTTCCGGCCAGACTAAGTATTTAGTGCATATGTGGTATAAGTAGATGGAAATACTAATAAAATGTAATATTATGATTTTCAATGAAGCTGAGTTTTGGGTTTTCGTTAGTTGTAAGCTGACTGTAAGCCAGTCATCAAAATTCACATAAGTAAAAACTTAAAATATATCAGTCTGTGTGTAATAAGTCCATGCATTTCAGTTTTTAAATTGAAATACTGAAATAAATTAACTTTCTGATGGTATAATAATTTATGGAGCTTCGCTTGCATATGACAGATCCAACTAAAGAAGGTTGGTCAGCTGCTGCTTTCCATTTATCATTTGTTGCCAGTCCTCTATTGGAATCAAATGTCCTCAGCCCACCTCTCTGGCTTCTCTCACATATTTCTCTCCTTCTCCTCCCGTTCCCTCCGTGTCTCTGTGTGCAGCGATCAACTTGCTGGGTCTGACGTGGCAGCTGAAGCCCTCTGACGGCCCTCTGTTAAACAACGGACTGGGAGCTGGTCTGCCTGTCAACAGTGACGTGGCCACACTGCCCTCTGGAGGCAGAGGTATGAACTACCAGCTGCACACCTGATACCGAGGAGCAGCACAGTCCGCATGCAGCAGCAGGAACAGCTATGGAAATGGGATGGGGATAATTCCTTTAGATTTTTATTCAAAAATTCCCTATTTTGCAGTAGTTCAATGCGGCACATTAATTACTAAATATGTTCTCTACTTTCTTGTGATGAGCTTAAATCAGTTCCAAACACTCCATGCCATCCTGGTCCTATCAATAGCACTCCTCTTAAAGATTCAAAACTAAAATCCTATTTTGATCCATTTTTAAATATAAATGTATCTTCTGCATGTATAAATTGGCTTGAGCCTGTATTTTACCACATAGTTAGTTAGCCTAGAAATAAGAGAAATGCAAACAGTGTGTATCCGTGGGGGCTTCTAAAAGCTGT